>NC_137688.1:58884030-58964030 GCF_963989245.1 Nansenia antarctica | reverse complement strand
CTCAAGTAAACATGAGTCAGATCCAATGTTTTGTAATGCAAATATTTCTCTTTTCCTGAACCTATCGTTTTCACAAAATGGGCTCTGGATAGAGAGAGGCAGAGCAGTAGGGAGAGCTTGGACCAATAAGAACACACATTATTGAGAGGCACAGCCTGTGAGAGGAACCCAGCCTGTGTGGAACCTGAAAGACACTGCCGACACACACCTCTTCCTACTGCATGTACCCCCCCCCCGCCCCCCCCCCCCCACACACACAGGTGTAAATTCTGTGTAATGAGTGAAGAGAGGCCTGTCAGGTAAGTGGTGTGTTTGAAGAGGGCATTAGCGCAGTCCGGCCCTGCGCAGCTCAGCGGGACGCGGCCTCGGACCTGGCGTCGTGCCTGCGGTGCGTTAGCGTGCGTGCGTACGCCACGCCGACATCAGAACCTACGCTACGGCAGAACCTTCGCTACGGCAGGCTTCCTGCTGCCTCACCTTCAGACTGAACCTTGTTAGGAAGGCTTCAGGAACATAAAAGAAAGAAAAGGACCCCCCCGCCGCTCCAAAAAACCAAAAAAACTGCTCAATTACCTCCAGCAGGCTGACCGCATGTTTATTTTATTCCGCTTTAAAAGGAGTACGTGATTAAATAAATAAGTGTGCATTTCAAATTCCCTTTAATACGGGATGATGAAAAACCCCAGCGCTCTGGAGGGCGCGTAGCCCTTCAAACACGGCCGACTAGGAGTTTGCGAGTGTACACACACTTCAGTCAGACGTCCTCATTAGGGGCACGGAGATAACACTTCCCCACACTGGAGGCTGATGGCCCTGGCACTCACTAAATAAGAAGTAAAAAGAAAACAGCAAATAAATACTGTAGTGAGAATTATGGAAACTAATGGTAAATGGTAAACGGACTGCACTTAGCCTGTATAGCGCCTTTATCCAAAGCGCTTCACGACGGCCTCTCGTTCACCCATTCGCACGCACATTCACACACCGATGGTGGCAAAGCTACCATGCGAGGCGCCGGCCGGCCCGCTCACTGGGAGCAATTTTTGGGGTTCGGTGTCTTGCCCGAGGACACTTCGACATGTGGCCAGCCGGGGCTCGCACCGCCGATCTGCCGACCTTGCGATCGTTAGACAGCGGCTCTACCGCCTGCGCCGCAGCCGCCCATACTACCATAGGAGGGCATGGGTGGAATTGTTTAAAACGCCAGACAGAAGAAATGCACAGAGACAAAGGATTCCCCCGGAAATCAGGGAAGTTTGGGAGGAGCCTGATGGACGACACTGCTCAGGGGGCCAAGCAAGACCACCTGTGAAACATACAGACACACGAGGGCACACGGTAACTGTCATTCTTCCCAGGTCCAAACCCTTCTCGTCTCTGCTGTTCAACTGGACACAAGGGGAGCATCTCTGATGGCAGAGAAGGGGGGGAAGCACCCCCCCCCCCCCCCACCATCTCACTTGTGGACCACTTGGCTCAAGGGTAGCCTTCTCTTCTCTCTCTCTCTCTCTCTTTCTCTCTCTCTCTCTCTCTCCCCTTCTCTCCTGTCACACACGTATGAATGCCTGCCACAGCTGCATTTAGAGGAGGGAGAGAACAGCGTGCGATGCGATATGAGGGCATGGCGGTGTGGTGTGAGCGATGCTTTCATGTCTGTGTGCTCCCCTCTGCCTTTCACATGCTGCTTTCTGACAGATAAGGGCACCGTGGACTCGGCCTGACATGCATGCCTGCCCTCTCGCACACACACGCACACGCACGCACATACACACACACACACACACACACGCACACGCACACGCACACGCACACACACACACACAAATCCTCCCTTCTAGGTGCCTCTCCATCAACATGGCTCTGTCCCGTAGAGCTCCTGTCATCCTGTCACTCCGCCAGAAGGATAGGTGTGTGTGTGTGTGTGTGTGTGTGTGTGTGTGTGTGTGTGTGTGTGTGTGTGCGTGTTCGTGTGTCTGGTGCAGGTCACTCCGCCCCTGAAAGTTTCCACTGGCAGATCAAACCACATATCCGTGGCCTACAGCGGAGGGGTTAACGTGCATCAGACATTCAGCCAAAGCTGGCAGGTTTCCCCCTGCTGAACAGACAAGTGTGGAGATGCAGGCAGAGCAGGCCCAGTCTCTCAGCTCCACAGGGAGCCTCGCACTGTTCCGCTGGGCTCCCGTGGCGTTTTGATAGACCGTCTGATTCATAATGGAAACCGAGATGGCTGTGAGCGTCAGCGAGAAAAACGGCTCGTTTGGGGGTGGCGGACATCTGGAGGAGGAGAGAGGGTTTGTTTGTTTGTTTGTTTGTTTACGCAGCGCTGCTGATTCTGGGGGAAATGAACACTAGAACAGCCACGAGACAGCCACGAGACAGCCGCGAATAACGAAAAATGTTCTATCTTTGCACTCGATCAAATTTCAGGACCCTCCTTTCATGAGTTTTCCTAGATATGTGCGTTCTACCACCCAGTATCCTTACATTTTCAAAAATCACATCAGGAAAGCTATTTAGCCGTTTTTATGTGTAGGAAGCAGGCTAATTTACAAGCGGCCAACTAGTGGTCGTTGTGTGTAAATAGCAGCTTGAGCATTGTAAAGAGGGCTCTTATAGTAGGTAAAAAAAGGCATGGCTGTTCTGGTGTTAAGCAATAGGAGAGGAGCACTAGCCAAAGAGAGAGGATCTCACGCATCCTATCTGCAAGGCTATAAGAGTGTTTACTGAGCAACCCAAGACCGCACCAGGGACAAACACATGGGAAAGTGAAGGAGAAGGGGGAATACATGGGAAAGACATAAACACAACCAATATTTATGAGAGAGAGAGAGAGAGAGAGAGAGAGAGCGCAAGAGAAAAGAGAAGAAGAGATTCGTACTGTGCTGATGAGATTAGAGGAGGGCAAAATGCGTCACCGTTTCCATTCCCAGCATCCCACCACTGTTCCGTAATCAAACTTGTCGTCGCCACTGAACATCCCCTCATCTTCAGTTATCTCCCATCCTGGGCCGGTGAGGAGACGTGAAGAGAAAAACTCTGAACACCGAACAATATGAAAGGGAGGGGAGGGGAGGGGGGCCTTGGGAGGTTTCTACCAGCTCCGTTTAAGTAAGAAAAAAAAGAAGAACATTTTTAAAAATGGCCTGACTTATGTAGCGCCTTATTCCAAAGCGCTTTACAAGGGCCTCTCATTCACCCATTCACACACACATTCACACACCAATGGCGGCGAGCTACAATGCCACGCGCCGCCCCGCTCATTGGGAGCAATACGGGGTTCAGTGTGAACTGAACCCCCCGAGTACACAGAGGGCTCCTCCTGCCCTGTGAACGATGAACACAAGACACTGGTGATCATTGGCTGCAGTTTATAAGGAATTAAGCTGAAAGATTCATGAGGGAGAAGCGTCTACTGACGTCCATAGTAAATCTAATGAGAGCATGTTGACCTCGTCTCTCATCGCTCACAGACACACACAAAAAAAGAAGCTCGCAACTCACGAGCTCACGTCTAATCAGAATCACTTGGTACATGGTATAAGGACCACCACTGACAGGGGTGAACACACCACTTCTGGCAGTATACCATGTTTACTGAAGAGCTCCCCGGCTTTATTAAGACGCAGAGAGCGGGCATAAAGCAGGCCTGATGACATGCAGGCTGGAGGAGGGGGGGGGGGGGGGCTGACAGAAATGCAAATGCACTTAGTGCCGAGACGAGACGAGAGGGGCGCGCAGTCACTCAGTGAGACAGCCTCCACTCTCTCTCTCTCTCCACTGGATTAGAACTACTGCCTACAGGCCCATAAAACAGCACTACGGAACTACAGAGAGGAGTAATTCACTAAGATTCATCTGGACTCCCGGGCGCCATCCCCGAGAGCCAGGTGATGTTTTTTTTTTGTTTTTTTTTCAAACTCGTTCGTAAACCCTTAGTCCGCAATAAACCTTATAGGTAAATCAAGGAAGCGTACACGTTTAATCACGACGTCCTTGACACAATAGGAATACCACGTTTCGTAAGAGCCCGAAATGTCATCGGTTTATCGCCGCGCCTCGATGCGAGTGATAAAGCGATGTAAGCGTAAGCAATGGGCCCACAATTACACTTATTTGCTGCCTATAAATATGTTACACTTTATAGTAGGGGTGTAACGGATCACCTAACTCACGGATCGGATCATGTCACGGTTTTTGAGTCACGGATCGGATCAACACAAAACATAAAAATACAAATAAAAAGCTTTTTCCTCGAATTCTGTAAAAACACCACTTTTACTGTGTAAAACCCAACAACATTCAAGATGTCAAAACTGGTATATATATATATATATGTGTGTGTATATATATATATACATTTTACATACATAACATATTCTACACTCAAACATTAGGCTACATATTAAACAGAAACACACATTCAACTTAAATGATGCAGTAGGAGAGAGGGAGGAGGCACCTGGTTGCAGCAGTGAATCACTGGGCTCTTTAAAGCAGACAAATAAACATGTTTTATGCCACTTTTAACTAAATAATAAAGTGAAACCTTACTTTAAACATGGTATGAAAAAATTGGCTACATTATCAGAAGTTGTCAAGCTGCCTTTTTCGTGCCTCCAGTCAACACACCAGGGTGATGTCGCGGCAAATGTGTGGCCATGCTCGTACGACTTTCTCGTTGCACAACGCTTAAACACCGTCACTTTTTTATCGACCACACTTCCAATGACTGTCCGTCATTGTTATAATTGACAGAGAAGCCAAAGTGCTCCCATACATGGGATTTAAATGACGAGGGAGGCATTTCGAGTTCTTCTCTGTCGCCAACATTAGCAGATACACTTGGGCTGCGTTCGTAAATTAGCTCTGAGAGCGCCGGAGAGCACACTGGGTCCGACGTCATAAAGGGACCAAGTAATTTGATTGGACAAGAGGCGTTCCATGAATGCTGATCAGATTCCAGAGCGAATTTACGAACGCAGCCTTGTTGTTCTGGATTTTTTTTTCCATTATCAACCTATCATTGCGCTTTAGAGTAAAACAAAGCACGCAACTGTCGCGTCTATCTTTTCATGGCAACTCTACATTGTGATTTACAAGGGATATTAACTAATATTAAGTAATATTATTACTTGGTTACATTTTGCAATTGATCCGCGGTACACATGCGTGCCGAACCGTGGGGGGCGATCCGTACGGATCACGGATTATCCGTGATCCGTTACACCCCTACTTTATAGTGTGAATTTCAGATTTATGGATCCTTTAAACTGGCTTGAAATCGCAGCTCACCCATGTGACACTTCTATCACGTCGTATTTCAGCCTTATACTATCAGCTGTAACTCTGGTTATAAGCCTATGCTAGCTCTCTTGGCTCCAATCCTTCTCTAATTCAAAAAGGTGTCTGTGAATACATCCTTTCTACAAGTCTATCTACTGACTAGCTGAGTTCTCCCGTAAGGTGAGCACCCACATCAGCTGTTACAGCTCGGGTTTATCACTGTGAGTGTTTTTACCACCTGTCTGTTGTCTCAGGGTGGAGAGAGCATTGACATGGTAGGAAAACCACGCAGGCTGCTCCCCCGTCTCATATGGTAAATGGTAAATGGACTGCACTTATATAGCGCCTTTATCCAAAGCGCTTTACAATGGCCTCTCATTCACCCATTCACACACACATTCACACACCAATGGCGGCAAGCTACCATGCAAGGTGCCGGTCCGCTCGCTGGGAGCAATTTGGGGTTCAGTGTTCTTGCCCAAGGACACTTCGACATGTGGCCAGCCGGGGCTCGAACTGCCGATCTGCCAACATTGCGATCGTTAGACGGCGGCTCCAACTCCTGCGCCACAGTCATATAGTAACGCACGCTCGCAAGCACGCGCACATAGAACACACACACAAACGCACAGAACGCATGCAAACACGCATGCACGGTGGTCTCCAGCTCCAGCTCGGTGCCAATCACATGGCTGGGTCTGAAAGCCCAACGCTGTGTAAGAGCTGTTCTAATAACCCAGCCATCAGGACACAAGATTACAACGCAATCAGGGGCTTTCTACCGCAACAGGCAAGACACCAAACCCCCAGCTTACAGAGCTCTGCCTGCAACAGCATCCGGATAAAGCCAAGGCCCTTAATCTGCCCTAAATTAAATGGAGGAAGGCTGTGTGTGTGTGGGGGGGCTCTCTGAAGTGGGCTCGTGGGCCCCTGCATCTCAGGGGACACACACACACACACACACACACACAAAACTCAGGACTTGGATTGTATTTGAGAAACTCTGTGTGTTGTCTGTCCTTCTGGGGCGGTGGCGGCGGGAAGGGGGGCCCAAGCGTGTGCTCCTTCAAAAAGATTTACGGGTGCTGTTCAAAGCCCTACTTCCTCTTGGTTCCAGCCTCCGCCGTGCTGCCCTGTTTACACCAGCCAGCGCTGCTCAGACGAGGTGGATCTGACCATGCTCGAAAAGAGAAAAAACGAGGATGAAACGAGAAACAGGAAGGTGACACACGGTGTCGAGTTAAACGTCATGTCACATTTCACAGGGACACTTCGATGAAAATGTGGGACACTTGAAAGCAAGGGGGGTCCTACTAAAGTTGTGTTACAGCCAGGCCGATGATCTGAAGTAGGTCACATGCTCCATGCTCCCCGCCCCCCCCCCCCCCCCTTCCAAGTTGCTATAACATTTCCTATTAAGTTTTTGGGGTCATTTCTATTAACATTGTGTTTCCACAATTGTGTGTCCGCAATGTCAGCAGCAAATCGTGGATTTCTACTTGGAATATTGACAGAAGCTTAATAAAAAAAACTGTCAGAAAGCGGTGAAAAAGAATCTGCTAAAAATAAACGAGTCACCTGCATGAATCACTGGCAGTACAAGATGTTCCTCAGCCTACATTTGAGCACGCCTCGATATTAAAAACAGAAACAAATGCGTGTGTGAAATGATAATAATAACAAATTCCATAAGTAGAATAATGTGATTAGAACATCAATCAGGGCTTTATGCATATTTTCTGAGGGGGCTGTATCTCAGCCTGTCGCCATGGCAACACCACCGGCGCCCTAACTTCAAAGGCAGCCTGAGGAGAGGGGGAGAGAGAGAGAGAGAGCGAGAGGGAGAGAGAAAGAGAGAGACATTGGATAGACTGTTGGCAGAAGAAAGGTAGATTTTTGGTAAAGACACACATTAAGAGAGCGAGAGAAAGGGAGAGATAGAGAGAGAGAGAGAGAGAGAGAGAGAGAGAGAGAGAGAGAGAGAGAGAGAGAGAGAGATGAGTGCTGGGCTCCTGATGATTAACTACAGCACTGCCCCCCCCCCCCCCCCACACACACACACACGTAAGTGGACAGATTTAATAATGCTATTGAGAAGCAACACTGGAGGGCAACACGTCTACTACTCTCTGCTTTTCACCCCAGCTAACCCATTGACAACACAGGGGGACATTTCAGGCACTGGGGGTGCTTGACTTCCTGTGTCACCAGAGAATGCCTTGAAAAAAAAAACAGCGAGTCTCCAATAACAAACTTTCTACTCAAGGACATAGAAGGACCTAGAAGGACCCAAGATGTTACCAAAGACTCTTTAACCTACCCTTATCACTTCAAATAAGTGTTTTAAAATCTAACCATGCACAGAATGTCCCTGTGTACACCATGGCTCCTCTATTGGCCTAAAACAATCCCGCAATGACACTTCCTTTTCGATTTCCTTAGTCATTTCTCCCCCTTAGGAATGAGTGAGAGAAAGAAAATTCATTCTACTAATGCTTAGTGGAACAAGAACCACCCAAACACAGCCTGTCTACTTCTGCACCGCTGTCCAGTCAACACAAAGTGTTATCCCATAAATGGTTGTTCGCTATGAACATAACAGGGAAAATCGACAAGTTCTGCTCTATGACAGAGAAGACAACTGAATACATGGTGGAGCAAAAGAAGCCCTCGGATTGGCTGAGAGAAGGCATGGCCCCACCCTGACTGACACGCCTGTGCTCCAATGGCGCGCTGACAGCTCAGCAGAGCACTGAGGCACAGCAAAGAGACTGCAGCAGGAAAGAGGAGGAGTAGAAGGGGAGGCTATGCTGAGCTAGCAGGGCCCTTCCACACCCCTGTCTTCCTCCCTTCACCACTCCTCTATGAGACAGCACGCTAAATAAGGCCTATGTGGGCATGGTCTCCTCGACAACGGATGGAGGAAACGCAGCCCTCGAAGGAGACTGGTACTGAGTGACAAGGGCTCCAGTCCAGGTCCTGTCGGGGGGGGGGGGAATCTCACTATCCATTCTCAGTAATAATGAGTGACAGCTGAGGGCTCTGGCATCTCACACACTGGGCCTGACCCAGGACCCTGAAGGTCATAGACAGCCCAGACAAGTTCACTTGGGTATGAATCAATCTGGTCCCGTCACTTTGTGGTGCAGTAATGTGTTTGCTGGAGAGAAAGGGCGGTGGTGGGGGGGGGGGGGGGGTGTTTCAGTGGAGAAGACTCACTGGTAAACTGGAGGGTCTGTCTTGCTGGTTGAGGCCAATGTCCTCGTGGTTGGGCTTCCCAGGGGTCATAGCAGACTGGCCCCTGTTGCCATAGCCCTCCTGTGACACCTCCTACACAGAGAGAGGGTGGAGAGAGGAGAGAGAGAGAGAGAGAGAGAGAGAGAGAGAGAGAGAGAGAGAGAGAGAGAGAGAGAGAGAGAGAGAGAGAGAGAGAGAGAGAGAGAGAGGGTGGGTGGCGAGAAAGAGAGGGTGGCGAGAGAGAGAGAGAGAGAGGGGTGGAGAGAGAGAGAGAGCAAAGGGTAAGAGAAAGGGTGGAGAGAGAAGGTAGGAGGAGGAGAGAGGTGGGGTTGAGGGGGTTAATGGGGGGGGGGAAAGGAAGAGTGAGAGAGAAACTCAGGTTATTTCCCTTTTCAGCTTAATCCATTCCTGCTGACATTTTAAAAGGCGCGTGTGAAAGCCTACCACGCTGCTTACTGTTGTTCTGTAAACAGGCCGTGACTCACATGTTCACAGAGTGATCTCTGCCCCCCCCCCCAGAGGACAGGCAGAGCGTGGTGCTGCTGACGCTGTCTCCGACTGTGTCCCGCACGAGCCTGAGGCCTGTGAGTGGGTCTGGGCATACTGACTAGTGACTATAGACAATCAATGGGTTAAACCCTGCAAGAATAACCTCTTAAAAACCCGCAAGAATCACACCGTCTGATCGCAGCCTAAGTACCAGTCTAGGCGGACGTTGAGAGCGCCAAACCAAAACAAACAAGATGCTAATCCCGAGGATTCTCGAGCAAAGAGATGATTTGTACTTTTTGGTTTTATGTAAATCGGCAGATTAGTATGAACTTGGGCTGGTGCCCCCGGTGACTCAGCGGATATTAAATCTTGTGAGGTCATTTACTTTGTAGGATTTCCTCCAACGAGCGCCCACCACTTCCTTAAGCAAACAAATACGGAGGGGGTCTTTTTGGGAAGGGGTTAAAAAGAAGAAATGAAAAAAATCCTGGAAAGTTTCTCTTTCTACGTACACATCCGTTTTAATTCGTCCGTGTGTACACAAACTGCACCTATCAACAAACCCCACATGCTCAGTACCATAGAAAGTCAGCCCCGGAAAAAGGAGGGGAAGGAGGAAAGCACGGGGCCGGTTTAGCCGGGTGACATATTTACTGAGGGTTGTGAGTTTACTCAAGTAGTGCCGTGATAGCTGGGTCACGGCCAGGTCAGACACGGATTATGACATCACTGCTCTGGCGTGCTCACACGGCGTACGGAACAGCTGCTTTTGGCGTGATAAAGGCAACTTCCCCTCGACAGGGGCTGGAGGAACCGAGCAGGTTGGGAGGGCCGGGCCAAAACACATCATAGTGGAAGTATGCAGCCAGCGAGAGGCCAACTCCACCCCCACGGAGCAGCAGATGTGTCTCCTTGAGCTCTGGATGGGAACGAATACAAGTTTCATCTGTAAATAAATACATCATACGCTCTTCTTTAAATATGGGGGGGGGGGGGGCGGATGGGCTGCATGAATAATAGAAAAAACCTGAAACAAATCCCTCAAGGAAGAAAGGCAATTCAGTTTTCCCATTATTTAATAATGTTCCAGAACATTTGGGATGTCCAATGCGTTGTAAAGTATATCAGGTCGTACGAGACCCTAGCCTAAGCTTTGCAAGTCAGACGCTGGTTATTACACACAGCTTACACATTAAAGACGGCTCCTTTTGATTTATTTTCCAGATTTTTTAAACACCTTGCCGCACGGTAATGAAATAATGTTCAGAGGGAAACGGTTTGAAGCAACACGAGGGACGCATGATGTAACAGAATTAAGCAGAATTCCCTCAGTACACAGCACCACATATCAGTCATAACATGTCTGTGAGGGAGTGCTGTTACCATAGAGACGCAGACAATGAGTTAGGCGGCCAGCCTTCGGTTCATGCCTCAGACGGTTAACAACAGGCTTCACCCGAGCGAACAGGGGAAGAGAAAAACGCTAGTCTGGGACAACGACGTTAAGGCCAAAATCATCCTTCCTGCAGAGTGAAACGTGACGCCCAGTCTAGCTCCATCTCAGCTGATAAAAAGGCTCCTTGGCTCATCTGAAAGCTGCGTTAATAGTCTCAGTGAAACGCTGGGCTTGGACCTTTGGTTGGCAGTCAGGGAGGATTTTTCCTACTCCCTCAGCAGAAGACTGTTCCCCACAAAGACAAGTAATAACAGGGAGGGCTAAAGTAACACAACACGCTCAATGAAAAGCCATGTCTGAGAGGAGAGGGTCTTTCTTCCCTTTCTACAGGCACAACACACCCCTTTTTTTTCTCCCTGAGTGTAAGCTGGCTCATTGTATCTCTAACACAACACACACAAAGCTAATTAAGCCCTTCAAGAGAGAGAGAGAGAGGAGAGAGAGACTGAGACACAGGGGAAATCGAGCTCAGCGTGAGCTAGCGCTGTGTTTCGTCACTTACAACACAGACTCGGAGACTTTGATTGAGGTGAGTGTCGACGGAAACACAGTCCCGATAGGGTGAGAAGCTACCTCGTCTTGATTGGCGGGTCCCCGAGTTCAGTATCGTTAGCGGCGGAGTTTCATCATCCCAACTCCCACTGACACAGGAACACTGGTCTAACAAGCACAGTGGCAGCCATCTTTGGTTGACTGCTTTAACAGAGGGGCGAGGAGGAGCAACAGTCTTTAACAGAGGGGCGAGGAGGAGCAACAGTCTTTAACAGAGGGGCGAGGAGGAGCAACAGTCTTTAACAGAGGGGCGAGGAGGAGCAACAGTCTTTAACAGAGGGGCGAGGAGGAGCAACAGTCTTTAACAGAGGGGCGAGGAGGAGCAACAGTCTTTCATTTCACCTCTTTTATTCCCCCTATATCCTGTACTGTCAAACTGTGGGAGAAGAAGACGCACCAGGCAGAAATTGGAAATTCTATTTTTCTATCAGTCTTGTTGTCGTCGAAGAGAGAAAATGAAAATAACACAGTTAGGGTTGTGGGAATAAACAGAAGCTTAGCAATATGGAGGAGCGCGGCCGCCATGCCGCCCGCTCTCTTCAGATATTACACCGAAACCCCAGAGAGTTTTTACACACGGTCAATTTCTCATTACTCCAGCGAGCGCCACTGTGCTCGTCTCTCACTGTGTCTTTCTCAGAGTGTGTCTTTCACCAAATGAGCCTCAGGTATTACACAGAGGGGTCAGGGTTTTCCCGTAATCCAAGGACTCCCCTGCAGGTAAACTCCACCACTGCTGAATACCAAAGGACCGTGGCTGACCTGCCTCATCCCTATAAATATGAGCTGCCAAATCGCTGACTCAATAAACAGCCACAGAGAGCTGGACTTCATTAAAGTCACTGGCCTTTATGGGAACGGGGGGGAGGCAGATGGCAACAGATAGCTGCGACTTTAATCTCATGAGAACTCTTACCTTCAAAGTATTTGTTTTTTTCTCCCTTTTCTTTTATCTCTCGAGAATAAATAAAAGGCCACCCAGGCTACACTGGCTAATAAATGGAAAAAGGTATAGTAATCCCTAGCGAGAGTGGGAGTCAAACTACAAACAAAGCTTTCCAAATAAAAACCTCATCCCCCTCCACATAAAAATGTCAAAGCGATGACTTGAACTTCTCGCGTGTCTGTTTATAGATGAATAGTGCTCTGGCTCCGCTGAGCCACACCTGAGGCTTTTTCTGGACATGAAATGACAGATTAAGTGGTTCTGAGACTTCCTCCCCCCCCAAACTGCTGAGCATGCAGAGGGGGGTTCCGTGTTCTTCAATAGCAGCATCTTTGTGTGTGGGGGGGGGTTTGTCAGTCTTACCTGCTGCGGTGGCGGACGTGGCTGCATGTAGGGGTGCTGTGTGGGTGGTGCAGACTGCTGCTGGGGTGGGCTGAAGTACGGGGGCTGGCCCTGCTGGCAGTACCCTCCCATGCTCTGCTGAGGCTGTGGTTGTGGCTGCTGCTGCTGCTGCTGTTGCTGCTGCCCATACTGAGCTGCCATCTGCTGAGAGATGATAGTGACATCAAGTCAGATATTACGTCCTCAGCACACCTTCTACTATGTACGGCCTTCGATCTCAACTACACCATCGTCTCAAAAGTTTAATTCTACAGGTTACGAATTGATGGAAATGTATTACTTGATTACGTTAAAAATCACAATGGTGCATAATGCATTTAAAGTCCTATGTACTGGCGGGGGGGGTGGGGGGTGGGGGGGGGTAAGCTCCAGACTCACAGGCCCTAATGGTTGTGTCGACATCATTAATACACACTGATTCTCCCTCCACTCTGTGCAAGCTGTCGTTTGTAACAGTCTTACGCAACATGTTTTGGGGAACAGCTGCTATTGGCAAATCCCTCTGCCTCATCTGGAGTCACTTACATTAGGCAACGTGTCCAAGTTTTAAACAATACACCACCAGCAGCGAGGATAAGAGCGCTGCTTTTAATCGATTTGCAAAATCATCAGTGCATGAAGATCTGGGAATAGGATTCTGCAATAAGAGAGAGATCACAGATCACACTTTATTTTTTATTGCCATACAAGTTTTGGTCACGGCTTTCCCATCTACGTGCCAAATCAAGGAACTCCCACCTTTAAAAAAAAAATCTCACTTTTAAATAATAAAAAATTATAATATGAGTCGCACATTAAAGACTAGCCAAACAGTTTTAGAACAATCTATGCAATACCACTCTGGGTTATTCCCATGTTAATCTCAGAATATTTTTTCTCTACTGAGATGGGAGATGAGAGGGAACAGGAGGTAAAAAGTCTCACCCCCCCCCCCCCCCCTCCCCTAAAGTTTTTTTGCTCACAATGCCCCTCCTAATCACTCGCAGGTGAGCAGTGTGCATTCCATACCCTGTCTTATAAACAACTAAATCTGCCTCCCTTACTCACCTCATCTCTACTCTAATTGAAGGGACCAGTGGTGCTGGTCAAATTTGGACTATAAGTGAGGCTATTCCCTAGTCAACCTATGGATGTATTGGTTCTCTCTGTAAAACAAAAAATTGCTATGCACATGTTTATGAATGAACTCCACCGCCCTCCTCTCTGGGTCGATAAGAGCACAGGCATAAATCAAAAAATTGCATCTAGAGAGAGTGTGAGAAGACGCTGAAGCTACATATGAAATGCATTATGGGGGAATACAGCAGTCTTACAATCCAATAACTGTGCGCATCACCCAACCAGTCGACAGCTCCTTAAGCCCTGAAGGCGGAGAGTCTGTTTTTCCACACATGAGCTCATCACTGTGGAACTGAAGACACTGGGTGTCTGAGAGTCTAACCTCCCCTCTCGCTCCTCTCACAGCTTGTGTTTACAGGCCTCGGCCAGACCAAGAGCATCTCAATGACACATCAGCAGCACCATCGCTGAGAGAGACGGAGAAGAGAAGTCACGTCCACCGCTCAGCGAGAGTCCATCTGCATTAAACTGGTCCGGTCGCGCACATCCGATAACGCCTCGTGATCAATATGTATATAGCCATACCCCTAGCTTTCACGCCGCTATCAGTGCAGCTGCCGTAATCAGTGCAGCTGCCGTAATCAGTGCAGCTGCCGTAATCTGGTAGCCAACTACCTCAGCCTCTACAGGTCTGAACAGTGAGCTTTTTCAATTACCGGCAACAACCAACTGACAGCTTGATAAGAGCTAAGATACAATACACAGCCTTACCTTGTTTCAAAAAGACTAACCCTGGCAAGAGAGTGCTAGCTCTGTGCTGATTAAGCAGTGGCCTTGCCTCGTTCTGTCCTAGAGAAACCCCACACCTAAAGGGGTGTGACAGCCATTTAATCCTCGAAATTGTGTTGTGACAAGATCAAACTTAAAAAAGACACATCCTTCTTTCAAAACCACCTGGATGGAGACAGGATACGGTAAGATCAGATACCCCATACTCGGGTAGACAGCCACCGGACGCACTTGGCACACACGCACCACAGTCTGCGTGTTACTCATGTTACCGTTAGCTTTGCCACCAATCTGAGTTGCGGGAAGTTTATATAGGCTTATAGCCAGTACTCATGTTGTCAAAGAAAATCAGGGGGGATGGTGGATTTGATCATATGGGGACAATTTTAGCATCCCCACAGTGTCAGAAACTTCAGTGTCAGTGACTTGGTGAAAATGTCATCGCCTACAGTATTTTACTCAATATGCGCAAAACTAAATGTTGAAATAGCAGTAATACCACGTTCATTGATAAAATGACATAAGGGATGGAAAGGGGGGATGGCAGTTTGAAAAGGGGGATGATTTTGACAGTTTTTATTTCAGGGGGGATGCCATCCCCCCTCATCTCGTGTCATCAACTCGAGTGCTGCTTATAGCACAATGTGCACGTTCGCATGGGCCGTAATAGGATTTCACCAGGAACCTCCGCAATGAGACGGTCCCCAACCTTCGCAAAGAGCAGGGAGTCCGATGACACCAGGCAGGAACGGCGGGACCCAGGGACAGACACACGGCGAAGGAGGCGAGGGCTGCATAATCGACGGGAGGAAAATCCATTCCTAATTATCTTGAAATATTAAGGTTGATCTCTGAACGGCATTCTCTTATATAGGCTGTCTGCTCTGCTACCTCTCCCCTCTATATGGCCGTGCCCTTCTCCTCCTCCTCCCCGTTCTGGATGAGCCATTTGGTCCACTCGGAGCAGGAAACACAATCAATAGCAACAGCACAGCGGGCCCCTCTGGTATCTGACCAGTTGAAACATCCAATTTCAGGTAGAATCCGTGAGGTAATAAAGCAGGTGTCTCGGGGCCATCTGGGGCCTCTCGCAGATAAAAGTCATTACATGCTCCCTCTCTCTGAGATGGGAAAGCAAGCAGAGCTGACAACACTGACACAAAGTGCCCTCGGGTCAAACGGGAAAAAGGGCTGCCGACTTCCAATGATGTAATGATGCAATAGTACTTAGACGTTTTTTCCTCAGAGAATGCAATTTTCCGGTTATATTCCGGGTTGGTTCTGTATAAAGGATATTGAGAACCTGCTGGCATATGATGTTTCTGAGGGAGAATATAAATTCTCTCGCCACCTTGACGAAGGAAGTGAGCAGTGACGGGGGTGCTGCTCCCAGCGCGGTGATGGCAGTCACGGACACACAGTAAGATTGTTGTGATGTCATGCTGTATCGCCACAACCAACTCCCATCAGACTGCCAGGAAAAGGTCTGACAGACGGTGTGGTGTGTGTGTGTGTGTGTGTGTGTGTGTGTGTGTGTGTGTGTGCGTATCACATAGCCCTTGCTCTTTGGCTGGAGGGCATAGAAAGCAAGCATCCATTAACATCTAAATGGGTTTTCATTAATATCATTTTCATGAGCATAGTGGAAGGATAAAAAGAGGGAATGAAAGAAGACCCTTGTGAAACAGCAGCCAAAGCAGCAAAGCCCTAGGATTTAACTTCAATCAGGAGCACAATGACAACACACAAAAATATATACAGTGTGTGTGTGTGTGTGTGTGTGTGTGTGTGTGTGTGTGTGTGTGTGTGTGTGTGTGTGTGTGTGCGTGCCTGCGTGTGATGTACAACGCTGCTGGTGGGACCGAAGCCTTATTTACAATCACACAGCATACAGTAAGCAGCCTGGTCCCATGTGAGTGCCAGTCTGTCTCTGGAGGAGCATTAAATCCAAACCAGCAGTCTGGGTCTAAATATAGCTGTAGTTCTGTCTGAACCCAGAATAACCTGACCCAGCCCAGCCCGGCCCACTCCGCTCTGACAGCCATGCAGCATGTTTACAGTTCTGGCACACACAGAGACCCTGTCCATCCAGCACCCAAGCACACAAACCCCCTGCCATGGGCATGATGAGGTGACGGGCAGGTTTTCACTGGAAGGTGATTATTTTTCAAAACCTTTAGCTCTGAAGAGCCCATTCAACCACTGGTGTTACTAGTGAAAGCGCATTCCAATGATGTTACTAGTGGCCTAAGTAGACTTATGCCGCCATCAGGATTCTCAAATAGGTATACCTTCCTGCCAAAATACATACTACAATTTAGCTTTCATTATTATTAGGGATGCACTGAAAGTTCGGCCACCGAAATCATTCGGCTGAAAATAGCAAAAAAAAGCACATCCGGTGTTCGGCCGAATGTGTGAAAAGAACGAATGTTTACAGAATAGGAGACTTTTTTTGATGACGCGATCAAACAATGCAAGCAACCCATGCTGTTCTGTGAATGAGACGAGCATTGAGTGATGACTGCCTACTGCTAAGTCATATAATTACAGCAAACATGTCGGCAGTTTGGCATTGTTCTCTGAACTACAAATGAGAGGCACATTCCGACATTAAGACTTCCGTTTTCGTGACTTCAAAAGTGCGAGCTAAGCGATCACTGTGTCACAGTATTATGTGACAGCTGCTGGTGAAAGGGATGACAAAGTGGCAGCCGATTTAATGTTCAGACTTTTATTTAGAAAAATGTAAATACGTTTCAGCGTTGTTGAAAATCAATGACACACTCGCTAGTCAACTAACATAGCTTGTTTTGTGAGCCTGCTAACAATGTAAAGTAGTGTTATAGTCAGGGGTGCACATAACTGGTGCGCCAGTGCGCATGCGTCGCCAAAATGCATGCTGCGCGGCAGATCAGCCGCATGAAGGCGCTTTTGCGCACCAAAAAATAATAATAAAAAATATATATTTGATCACAAAAAAAACATCCTCTACCATGGTTGAAATTGAGGACAGTGATAATTTACAGCAGTCAAGAGAGCAGTGATGATGACGATTAAGCTTGTAGCATAAATAAATGCTTAGGCTGTAACTTTTTGTTGAAAAGTTGATTTCAGTGTTTACAGAACAGAGCAGTGCTTAAAGAGATGTCCGTTTATTTCAGTGTGTTTAAAGAACAGACATTCAGTTAGTGCTTAAAGAGATGTCAGTTGATTTCATTGTGTTTAAAGGAGTCTGACAGACTTTCATGCTTAAAGAGCAGTCATTTGATTTTGCATTTGTTTATTTTGTTTTGCACACAATCATTTGTTCGTTCATCTTTATTTATGAATAAATGTCGTTTTGCTAATATAAGTTATCCATGTATCCCTTTTTCATCCATCCTGTGGGACGGGTCGTGACTCGCGAGCTCGGGGAGCACCAAACAGCATCCCTAGGTGCTCCTCTGAGCACTGGCCCCAAAAAGTTATGTGCACCCCTGGTTATAGTTAACTAGGTCGCAGTGGGGATTACTCACCGAATCCATTGCAGTATTTTGGCTTGACTAGTGAGTAGGGGTGTAACGGATCACCTAACTCACGGATCGGATCGTCTCACGGTTTTTGAGTCACGGATCGGATAATTTTTCGTATCAACACAAAACATTTTCATTTATATAAAAACTGCTTTTTCCTTGAATTCTGTAAAAACACCACTTTTATTATGTGAAAAACCAACAACATTCAAGATGTCAAAACTGGTAATATATATATATATATATAATAAGTATATAATATATAGTATATATATAATATAATATAATAAGTATAATATGTAATGTTTGAGTGTAGAATGTGTTATTTATATATATAAATAACACATTCTACACTCAAACATTACATATTTATATTATACTGAAATACACATTCAACTTAAATGATGCAATATAAGAGAGGGAGGCGCCTGGTTGCAGCAGTGAATCACTGGGCTCTTTAAATGACGAGGGAGGCATTTTGAGTTCTTCTCCGCCGAACAACGTTACTAGCACTCGCCATGATACACTTGGGCCGCGTTCGTAAATTCGCTTTGAGAGCGCCGGAGCGCACACTGGATCGGATGTCATAAAGGGACCAAGTAATTTGATTGGACAAGAGGCATTCCTTGAATGCTGATCAGATTCCAGGGCGAATTTACGAACGCAGCCTCGTTGTTGTGGATTTCCAGCTTCACGTGTCGTGAGTAAACAACGGATTCTTTTTCTCGCATTTTCAACCTATCATTGCGCTTTAGAGTAAAACAAAGCACGCAACTGTCGCGTCTATCTTTTCATGGCAACTCTACATTGTGATTTACAAGAGATATTAACTAATATTAAGTAATATTATTACTTGTTAAAATTGTGCAATTGATCCGCGGAACACATGCGTGCCGTACCGTGGAGGGCGATCCGTACGGATCACGGATTATCCGTGATCCGTTACACCCCTACTTGTGAGTGTGATGTGATTTTCGCCAACGTTCAAATGTATTTCCGCTTTTCTAAATAAAAGTGTGAACATTTTGATTGACTTGTTCCCCTTTTCACCAGCCGCTGTCACAATTTTTTATGAATGAGGAAATATTACGTAACATAAAGTATATACAATTTCAAACTATTTTGCTAAACATTTTACATTTCACATGAATAAGCATACAAGCATGAATAAAAAGCTACATTTATTTAATTTATAAAAAGGTAAAATAGTTGGCAAAATAAATGCCAAAAACTGCCGGTATGCACTCGGCCAAGTGTTTCCTTAATTTCAGTTGAGGCCTCGGCCAAGAATTTTCATTTCGGTGCATCCCTAATTTATAATTCTTTTTTAATCATTTCTAATGGGACAGTGGGAAACGAGAGCACCCAGTCTCTGAGTGCACTCGGTGTCAGAGGTTTTCTCTCGTATTTTACTGCAGATTCGCAAGCTAAATTTAGTGGCCTATTCAATTAACAAAAAGTAATCAAGGTAGTATTCTGTCATGTGCTTGGCGGTTAATATTGAATTTCCTTTTGAAAAGCTTGCACAAACATTGCGAACTGGCTACTCACATAAATCCAGCTCTTGGTGCACAGTACGCAGGCTGAAAATTATAGCGCACTACTTTTGTCGTCAGGTTTGAATCCAAAACTTTGCCATACTAGGGCAGTTGCATTTTATTTTATTTTAATTTTTTTGGAGTGGGGAAGTCCCACTCATATTTTTCTTTTTATTGTGATAGAGATAGTAGAGATATGACAGGAAGTATGGGTGAGAGAGAGAGAAGGGATGACATGCAGGATATGTCCACGGCCGGAATCGAACCCTGCGGTTACATGGTCAACGCTTAAGGCCAATTTAAGCTTCTGCGTCGAATTTACGCGTGTCTACGCCGTAGCCTACGTAAGGGCCCGGGGTCTCGCACTTTACACTTCTACGTAGGTCGCTCTGCAATTACACCGTCACATCGCTAGGTGGCAGTGGGTTTTCTATGCCCCTGTGCTGTGCCTCTTCCGGTTAGCTATCATTCTGACAATGCCGACGGTCTATATTTAGTAGGGCTGTTACGATTAGTCGACGTCATCGACTACGTCAATACGTCGGTTTGCGTAATATGCGTCGGTTAGTCGTAAATAAACAAAATGGCTGCGACCAGTGCAAACACGGAGAGTTAGCGATTAGCGATGTTAGCTTATAGCCAGTTTAACAGAAGTAACTTCACTTTTAACATTACTTCCCGTGGTCGTAGCGGGCTGGCTGACGGCTTAAAATGACCGTGATGACCTGTAGACCTTATCCAGCTATAGTCTTGTGTTTCTACCCCGGGGCATAGCCCTATTATCTCCATATTTATCTCCTAAAACAGTACTAGCTAAGCTGTTGTGTTTACCACAGTCCTGTTCTGACTGGTCGCGGGCCGTAAGTGATGCTTGTCTCACAACGGAACAGTTTGTCAGTGTGTGTGTGTGTGTGTGTGTGTGTGTGTGTGTGTGTGTGTGTGTGTCTGTGTCTGTGTGTATGTGTCACGCATGTGTGTGTATCTTTGTCTCTGTGTGTCTGTGTGTGAGTGTGACATGCTCACATTCCTCCACAGTAATGCCTAAGGTGGAGGGGGGAGAAGGGAGAGAGGGGGGGAGAGAGCTAAGGGGGGAGGGGGAGAGCAGAGAGAGGGGGAGAATGTTATGTTTGTTATTGAGATTGTTAAAGATTGTTACTGAGAGGTATACGGTATTCCGGTTAGAATTTCACTTTTTTACAGAATTTACTGCATTACTTGCACTTTTCCTTTTACTTGAAGTTAACTTTTATATTTTATAATATTATATTTTATGTTGGACTGTAAGAAAGGGAGGATCTTTTTTGTTGTGTGGAATATTGCCCTGCAGTGCAAGAATAATTGAATAAAATACTGAAATGTTGATAAGAGAAGTTTTTGACATTTATTTGGGGGAAATTAAGTGATACATTAACCGAACAGTAAAAAAAATAATCGTTAGACTAATCGTTAAATTAGTCGTTAGAATAACCGACGAACCGAACAAATAATCGATAGATTAATCGTTAGAAAAATAGTCGTTTGGGACAGCCCTAATATTTAGACCCGACGTGTACTCATAGCGGCATAATAGCGATCAAAAAACGTATTTTTGTTATGCTTGTTGTAAAGAAAATGTCTATAATGCATTGAAATGATAGTAAACTAAGATAATCAGATGGTTATCATACATTTTCAAATCTTTATTAATAAGTAATTACAGAAAAAGTTCCTTCCGCATTTACGAGAGAGTTGGAATGTGACGCTACCAAGCGGACCAATCACAGTTCTTTTAGATAACTTAACATTAAATGTCTATCATAAATATAATATAAGAGGTGCGCGTTAAACTACGCCGTAGGCTACGCAAGGCTACGTAGGCTACGCCGTCGATTTTACGCAGGAGCGTAAACTGGGCTTTAGTCCCCTACGCTACCTAAGCGCCCCTCAGTTGCATATTTTTTAAAGAAATGTTTACACCAAATCCTCTGCCATGATCCAAGTCAACAGGCCATTTCACACTACTAGTTTACTGGCTTCTAGATTCAGAACTCTCTCTCTCTCTGGCTACCATAGAAGGCAAAAAATGTTCCAGTGTCACTGATCACACCTCACGCATTGCATATGCCATTTTATTCATTTAATAAATGTCAACTCCTCCTGTGCTTGGCAGGTGTAATGGCAAAATAATGGTATGGACAATGTGGCAGGAATTACACCGGCCCAACCCTACTAGTCAGCAAAAGCATGACTAATGTCTGTAGACAATAGGGGTGCAACGGTTCTCGGTTTTTTTACGGACGGTACGGTTTGCGTTCCACGGCTCAATTCACTAGTGAACCGTGACGGTTTTCGGTTTTCGTTTTTTTTTTTTTTTTTTTAACCTTTATTTTACCAGGAAGTCACATTGAGATTAAAACCTCTTTTACAAGAGAGACCTGGCCAAGACAGGGTCAAAATAGTAGCTTAAAAAAACTGTTCAGATAACAAGACAGGACATAAGACAGTGGCAACAATACAATAGACAAACAATGGTAGGGGTATTTACAAGGTGATTAAAACATTGAGAAGTCTAACCAAAGCAGGTACAGCGAGCGGTGACCACATCCTTTAATCTACGCTTGAAGATACTTATGGAAATAAGGGCCTCTAATTTAAAAGTAGTCTGTAGGTCATTCCAAGACCAAGGGCCATAATAAGACAAGCTTGCCCTTCCAACATTGTTCATGATAAGTGGCACCTTGTATTGTAGCCATCTACGAGACCTGAGACCCGAGCCACTCGGTATAGGGATGAACTTCAGGCCCAGATAATTCGGTAAGAAGCCAGAGATGATTTTAAACACAAGAGTGTACCAGTGTTGGAGCCTTCTGACAGAAAGAGATGGCCATCCAACCAGACTATACAGTGTACAGTGATGGGTCCTGAAGGCACTATTGGTGATGTATCTTAGAACCGAATGATACAGGGGGTCTAGCTTGGATAAAGTGGACAGAGAAGCAAACCTATATACTGTATCAACGTTTTCTGGAAGCCAAGGAAAAGCAAGATTTAAATCTATACAGGAAGCCCACTGTACGCTTAAGCTTTATGGCGAGAAGATCAATTTGGCCGCGTTCGTAAATTAGCTCTGAGAGCGCCGGAGCGTCCACGTGAATGCCTCGAACGCGGCCTTTGGTCAGAGGTCGAGTTGGTCTGGAACGTTTGTTTCTGAACCGAACCGTACCGAAAACCGTGACCCAAAATACCGAACCGTACCGAACCGTGGGCCAACTGAACCGTTGCACCCCTAGTAGACAACTATGTTGATCGGACACACAGTGGTATAAATGCTCTTTAGGTGAAGGACATACCTGCTGTTGAGGATACTGCATGCCACTCATGCCCATCTGACTTCTCCCAGGCATTCCCACGGGGTAGCGGTGAGTGGAAGGTGACACATATGGCTGACCAGGGTATACCTGGCCCTGTTGCTGCGAATAAGGGTTGTTGCCCATGCTATAGAGCTGAGAGCGTTTCATCGTCATGGCATCCATTGGTGGCACCTAGCAGACAGAGATGGGATAATAAGTAAGTTGACATGGATATGACAAGGCCTCTGCTATATATACACAGATCCTACAGCAAGTTGTTGAGACCTAGGCTATAGTATAGCCTAACACTATTGGTAACATGTACTGGTAGGGAAACAAAATACATGTGGTTGAATCTTGGCTATCAAATCCAACACCCAAATCTAGTTGTTATTGCTAAATAATAAATCCAGTTGCTAAATGGATCCGGTCTCCCCATCACCTCAAACCAGGCTTATCCACTGGCCTCAGGATGGTCAGCGGTCAGTAAAGATATCTCAGGATGGTCAGCGGTCAGTAAAGATATCCAGGCTAATGTGAAAAAAGAGAGAGAGAGAGAGCAATTCAAGCTAATAGTCTCATGTCACTGCCAAGTTCAGGCCAATTGAAGCAGCACTTACAGAAAATGTGAACAATCGAGAAAGCCTGGGAGGCCACTTTAAACGAGCAGTCTAAGTGTCAGCAGTCATGCCTGAGCACCCTGCGATTTTAACACATACACGCTGGCAAGGGCGGGCGCATGCACGCACGCACACACAGAAAATGACATTTAAGAGAAGGTAGCGACAACTCGGCGTATCTATGTGAAGGAAGCAGAGATCTTTCAACCGCAGCTCATAAAGGATTCTTATTAATACAGCTTGTAGATGATATCTTAAACCATTTCCTGATACACGATTCACACAATTTAAATTTCCTCATTTTTATCACATCATACTCTGACGAACATTAAAACCTAAACAAAAGGAAACCCCCAAATACTTCCAGGAACACTGCCTGGTAAAAACAAACAGTCAAAATAATACCTGGGGCTTGAGAGCAGGCAGCATCACTTTTGGAGGGGAATTTAAATATCAATCTTATGCATTTAGGGGTCATCACATAGTACACAAAGCTTAATTAGGTCAAAAACACAAGAATCCTTTCCAGGTAGCCTAACAG
Source organism: Nansenia antarctica (assembly GCF_963989245.1). Taxonomy (NCBI): domain Eukaryota; kingdom Metazoa; phylum Chordata; class Actinopteri; order Argentiniformes; family Microstomatidae; genus Nansenia; species Nansenia antarctica. The sequence continues at coordinate 58,940,271 of NC_137688.1, read as the reverse complement.
CAGTAAAAATGAAGGATGCCCCGATCGATCAGCTAGCAATCGGAATCGGCCGATATCCAGTAAAAATGAGATTGGGGAAATCCGATAATGCTTTCTAGCCGCCGATCACGACAACCGATCAATGACGCAAACGACGTGAGCCAATTCATTGTCGCATGCTCATTAACCTAAACTAGCCACACTTGCATGCTTGTAAATATGTCAGCGGTGTGAGTGGTGTTATGTGTTTATAACATTAGGACTCGAGGAGGGTATTCCACGTACGTTGATATTCGCGATTAATAGGAAAGCCTTGTTCGAGCAAGTCTCGATTGGGATTCAAGCCTCAAGTGATTCCTCGAATGAGAATCATGCCTTGTGTCATCAATGTTCACGCAAGTCCGGGTTGGAAAGCCTCGATTTCGGCGAGCGCCCGCAGTAAGAAGGAACCCAGAAGAGCCGATTGTCGAAAAGAAGATACTAAGACTGGAAAATGACAGTGAAAAGTAAAAAAGGGCAATACTGCAGCAATTAACAAGGCGGGGGAAATGGTTTGGCAAGACATTGCTGACAGATTAAATGTGTAGGTCATACTAGGCCTAGGGGTGGGACGATTAGAAAATGTCATGTCACGATTATTGTGGGCAAAATAATCGCGATCCACGATATTATCGCGAGAATTTAAAAAAAAAAAAAAGGGCCTTTTTTTTATGCCAATAAAACACACTGTAATCACTTTAACTTAGATTTTGTTGTATTTTTAGGACATTTCATCAGTAATTCAAATTCTGATTCTAGTGGCACATATCTCTGGCCATAATCCGGGTCCTTAATGTGGTATATGAGGTCAAAATCCGAAGTATGACAAAAATGGCTCAAATAGCCCCAGCCCTCTAAGGGTTAAGAAAGAGCAATTCCTTTTCGGCCAATCAGCACCTTTCATTAACGTACACAAGGAAGTTTAAAGAACGCACTCCCAGTGTTGCCAACTTCCAGAGCCCCTTGGCGACTTAATTAGTCAAAAGCGACCAGCGACAAATCTAACTCCCTTTTCTGGTCATTTGGGGAATTATTGTAAAGCATCTAACATATCCTGTATTCCACGGTTCACGTTACAACCGAGCTCAGGAGAGACGAGTAGGGATACAGTCTATGGCGAGCGAGGGCTGCCGTCTCCTCTCTCCCTCAACACTCACTCCCGCGGCCAGTCTGATAGCAGCCGCAGGGAGCGTGCCGTTGTGCGCGCGGCTCATGTGAGGAATTGCAATTATATTACAGTAACAGTCGCTAACTTGACTGCAAAAGTAATGTAGACTAGGCTGAAAAATAGCGCCAGACATTTGTTAAACACAGTTTATTCATAACATACGATTATGACGATTATTCAAATAATTTAAATTCTCCACGATTAAGTTATCGCGGGTGTTTTTATCGCGATTAACGATAAAAACGATAATCGTCCCATCCCTAACTAGGCCGTACTTATTGTTTTATGTTCATTTTTAAATAAATGAACATTCACTACTGTGGTTAGGCTATATACTCAGCAGGCTACAACACCCCATCAGATCACCAGGGTGGCAGAGTGGTACTAGTTGCTGCCATCAGTGCATAGTGTTCTTTTTAAGACGGGGGTTCGAATCCCGCTTCTGACTAGGGCTGGGCAAACGATCAACATTTTTTTTCCGATAATCGTAAGAATTAACGATCAATTATCGATTAATCAATAAGCTTTTTTTTCATTAAGAAAAAAAAAAAAAACTAGGGCAGAAATAACAAGCATGTTTTCCTTGGGGAAAAAACGTTATTTGTGTTGCTATTGCAGAATTGCACAATGCACACATTCATTCATTCACATTAACTAGACACTACAGTCAGATAACAATCCTCTTAAACAAGGCAGTGGGTAGCCTAAATTGTTTAACTTAAAAACACATTTTACATTATAAATAAAAATATAGAAAATAAGTAACTCACCATAGGAGCAGTAAAAAAACAGTTACTCACAAATAGGAGGATGACTGAAAACGGATTATGGAACGTCGCGATGGAACAGGATATGCTGGCTCGACTATTTGCATCAGCGCACGAAATCCTCTACCCTCGACAAAACTGAGCGGCAGAATATCTGTTTCAATTAATTTGCAGATGGCCATCGTTATTTTCTCTTCTCGTTGTGCATCACACCTCCCGCGTATAAGATGAGGCATGATGGAGGGCTGAGCAGTACAAGGTAGCGAAGGAGCAGTCAGGGTCGGGTGTACGGTTTGCAGGTGGTATTTCATCGGGGTCGTCGTCGTATTATATTTATAGGTCACTGCGCAGTGTTTGCAATGAAGAGGTCGCCTTTCAGATCAAAATGCTCCCACACCAAGCTACGTTTCGCTCGCTTCGCCATTTTCCAAGCAGTGTGTGTTCCAACAGTTTACCGCACAGCTGATTAATCAATTAAACATGCAAGGTGCCTTTCAGGAAGTAGTGGAGATCGTGCACCTATTACTGGAGGTCAGGTTACACTAACATACGGGAACTTCCGTCATGCCGTACTGCGTTGCGAAATTCAATGCGAAGGCAAATGCAAAGTTCATTTCTCACACATAACGTGGACAAACTAATTTCCATTATTATTATTATTATTAAAACAAAACAAAATACAAAAAAAATATTATCGATTATCGAGCAAAATATTTTGTGATCGACCAAGACCTTATCGATCAATTAATCGATCATCGATCATTGATGCCCACCCCTACTTCTGACATACACTTTTTACTGCATTTCGTTGTCTGATGCTTGTACTCGGCAATAACAATAAAGTTTAATCTTCTTATTATTACTGATGGATAGATGATTCACTTAATTAGACAGATGTATTTATTGTAAATCGATTTACATGAAGGCTTCTGTTAAATGTCAAGAAAATACACATTAAATTAAAATCAAAGCCTCTATCTTTTTACAACATTTTATCTATCTATCTAGCACACTATCTCATAAAAGGTGGGAACTAATACTTGACGGAACTGTCGTTCGGGATTTAGTTTCCACCTGTGAGACATTTGTGACACGTATTACTTGAACCAGACCGTAAACCTGGTCGCTACCAGGTTTGTTCTGAAGGACTGGTTGCATAGCAACTAAACAGCAAATTATTTGAGCCACATTCATGAAATTGAACTCGGTCTGAAATTATCACTAATTATCAAAACAAGTCTGAATTAGCTCTAATCACGCTTTGTGGAGTAGTGCCCAGTCCCCAGTGTGTGTGGTGTTATGTAACATTAGGACTCCAGTTCCCAGTATGCACAGTATGTAGCGGAGCATGGCGAGTTTGAAAAGCTGACCACAGAGAATGAGAAGAAAAAGGCAGAGAAAATGTACAGACACAACTCAATCAAAAGGTTTGTGGAGATTTTTTAAAAGGCTCTTAAAACATTTAGGCCTAGGCCTCGCTTTCGGATGCTCTAAATGTTAAATGTCTCACCCACACTATTTTTCCTTTTTTTTTATTGGCCTATTAGTATTAGGCTATTATTTGATCGGTATCAGTAGTATATCGGAAGATATTGCTCATAGATTATCGGTAAAAATTATATTTTGTGGGTACAATTTATGACTTCTAGATTATTTCAATCCTTTCATAGAAAAAGGTCTTGTGGATCCGTTCAGCCTCCCAACTATTTTTTTTTGAGTAAATAGCTTTAGAGCAAGAATGATGGGAATTTTCTGTGGGAATATTTGAGTGTAGCCTAAATGGTTCCAAGCTTGATTTCCTCCCTATAGGACACAAGCCAAAAAGTCCACATTGAACTCAATTCAAGCCAGTCAAACTATGTCCTGACATCTGCCAGACTAAGATTGATGTGGATGAATGGTCAATCAGTGCTGTGGTCAATCCTACCCAGAAACCAGTGGAAGAAAATATATGTGATGCATGTACAAGGCTACCTCATCGGCATCCAGGTCATCACAGCCTGTGCACCAAAAGGATTTACCATTATTAAATTGTCAACAGTGCCACTTACCAATAAAACTTCCAACAAGCGGAGAGTCTGCAACAAACTAGCCTGTCTCTAATAACCACCAGGCACTAATAATATTGAAGCAAATAAGTGCCTATTAACCCCAAGTCAAAATATTTTCCATAATGTTTACCGGTGTGTATTCTCTGTTGATATTACTAGCTTATTGAAGCGAAGTATTTGATTCTGAGGGATGGTTGTAACATTATTGGTATTCTACAGTCTGACAGTGGCAACTTTGTGTGGTAAACAATAATAAATTACTACATCTATCAAATATGAATCTGGTGCAGACTGATTTATTATAGGCGAATAATGTTGGTGGACAGTTGTTCAGTATGGTATTCTCAGATCTGTCATATCCTTGGCTTGAGAAGCAATTTGGAAACAGGCTGATCAAACAGAATCAACAATAGCATGTCTCTAATGCACTCCGGGAGCTCTCTGTGGTGCTACACCTGTGCTACGAACGTAAGTTTTACTATATTACATTACGGAGCCTAATCACTAGAATTTTTTATTTTATTTTAAAAAAAATCTGAGTGGGGCAGTCCCACTCATATTTTTCATTTTTATTGACAGTTACAATGAAGATTTAGACAGGAAGGATGGGTGAGAGAGAGAGAGGAGGGATGACATGCAGGATATGTCACCGGACGGAATCGAATCGGGGACCCTGCGGTTACATGGTCAGCGGTCAGCGTTTAACCCGCTACGCCACCTAAGTGCCCCATCAAAAACTAAATCACAAAGCTATTTCAGTGCGTCTCTCCCTAGTTCTTCTAATGCTCAAAGGTCCCTAGTGTTCTCAAAGCCAGAATGAGAGCGAACTGATACAAAAACAGGACACGTCCTCTTTAATAAGACTAATTTAAGATGCAATTACAATACCTCGGTGAAGATCATTGACTTCCAAGTTAGACATTTTTTACTCTAGGCCTGTTAGTGATGAGATCTCAGAAATGACTCATGGAGACACCAGGAATGAGAAAGTGAACATAGTCCTATTCACCTTATATAAGGCTATAGGACAAGAATTCTATATAAGCCCTGCAGTGGATGGCTACGGACGCAACTTTTCGGCTTTTGGTTCCTACACCAAAAAATTATGTTTTTTAACAGATATGTTTAGTACCCACGGTAACCAATTATCTTCTTAGCTCCTGGTGCACTTGTTATTGTATGTGGTGAGACGTTATTATGTTTTTCTGTTCACATGCTGCTCTAAACGAATTGTCCCTAGTGGGACTAATAAAGTGAGTTGTTTGAATTGAATTGAATATGTGGTGTTTCAAGGTGCCGCACCAGTCTCCCTTTTTGAGGAAAATGCTGCACACATCATGCAGGATTGGGACGGTTCAGATCTACCATACTCCGAGATCTGTTCAGTTCATGTAGACACATATGAGGTATATTCAGGGGACAGCCACCCAGGCTAAGTGTGTGTGTGTGTGTGTGTGTGTGTGTGTGTGTGTGTGTGTGTGTGTGTGTGTGTGTGTGTGTGTGTGTGTGTGTGTGTGTGTGTGTGTGTGTGTGTGTGTGTGTGTGTGTGTGTGTGTGTGTGTGTGTGTGTGTGTGTGTGTGTGTGTGTGTGTGTGTGTGTGTGTGTGTGTGTGTGTGTGTGTGTGTGTGTGTGTGTGTGTGTGTGTGTGTGTGTGTGTGTGTGTGTGTGTGTGTGTGTGTGTGTGTGTGTGTGTGTGTGTGTGTGTGTGTGTGTGTGTGTGTGTGTGTGTGTGTGTGTGTGTGTGTGTGTGTGTGTGTGTGTGTGTGTGTGTGTGTGTGTGTGTGTGTGTGTGTGTGTGTGTGTGTGTGTGTGTGTGTGTGTGTGTGTGTGTGTGTGTGTGTGTGTGTGTGTGTGTGTGTGTGTGTGTGTGTGTGTGTGTGTGTGTGTGTGTGTGTGTGTGTGTGTGTGTGTGTGTGTGTGTGTGTGTGTGTGTGTGTGTGTGTGTGTGTGTGTGTGTGTGTGTGTGTGTGTGTGTGTGTGTGTGTGTGTGTGTGTGTGTGTGTGTGTGTGTGTGTGTGTGTGTGTGTGTGTGTGTGTGTGTGTGTGTGTGTGTGTGTGTGTGTGTGTGTGTGTGTGTGTGTGTGTGTGTGTGTGTGTGTGTGTGTGTGTGTGTGTGTGTGTGTGTGTGTGTGTGTGTGTGTGTGTGTTTTACAGTATTTATACCGTATCTGTCAATCCACTGTTATCATTTGGTGTGAAGAACATCCTATGTGTAGGCATAACTGGTTGTCAACTGTCAACAAACATTGTAACTGACTGTTTTCATAATGTCAAAATGCACTGATAGTATTTATGTCCTTTAGATATTGTACATTTATGTGCACATAAATAAAGCATTTAAAATGTGTGAGTGAGTGAGTGAGGGTCTCATTTCCTGCTGAGGTATTTGGCTGATAGTGGCAACAGGCACATGGCTAATCTGCATGTGTAAAGGTCAGGGCTCCAACACAGGGTGACTCAATGGTCTTCCTGCCAAATAAAATTGTATCTCATCACAACACAAGCTAAAAGAACACTTTGGATTGTGAGACATCTTTACATAATGTAAAGAAAGAGCAAAAAGAACACAATGACACAGTCCATCTACATTAGAGGGACAAGTTGACAGGTTGGTCTTCAGGTGGAAGATTTGCTCCATCAAGTAGTTGGCTGTCAAGTTGAACCACAACCAAACTCAGAAGTGTTCATGGCCCACAAGCTGTCAGCCTCTTGCAAGGCCTCTCTTTCTGACTGTCGGTCTGAGTGGCTAATCTGGCTATGTGAAATGAGTTCCAGGACACCCTAAAAGCCCGAGTAGGGGGAATTCATTGCAATCAACAAGCATGTAGCTAACGCTACATAACATACCTCGCAAGAATAGACCAAAATGACCCCACACATCAGAGCTCTTGCTTTAACAACGGTCTGGACACATTTCCAGCAGCACGTTCAAGCTAACAAGCTGGCGAACGCTGGAACAAGGGTCAACTATGCTACGCAAGCTAGCTGGCTGTCTGGCTAACTCACGTTACTAACTAATGGGACTGGTGATAACAACAACAATTTCAACACAAAATGTAAACAAATATTACAACAGCAGCACGTGTTACTGTCGCACAAACTTGGTTAGCGGAAGTCTGAATGCTAAAGTGACATGCCAGGTAAGCTAGCTAGCTACTAGCTACTAGCTACTCCTCCCTACACACACACACACACACACACACACACACACACACACACACACACACTTTGTGAGCTGGTTAGCGAGTTTAGTAAAGCCAACCTAAATAAATAAGATATTTCAAATGCATCATAAACTCAAGAAGATTACTAGATTGTTTAGCTAGCTGTGCGGGATCAAAGAGAGACATATCACGACAGAGACCAGCGAGGTAACACAGAACAGGAACTGGTTCTGCCACATTGTGCCAAACGAGGCAGGCAGAAGTCACCTTGGACATACATTGTAATGCAAACTTCAAACCTGCTAGTTTGTAGCCAAAGTGGCTGATGATTAAGACAAAAAACCGAGTATAATCAGTTGTCTCAGCACATGCTCATTGCTACCAATACTGATCGCAATGTAGGAGCTACAAGAGAAAGAGAAATGTTCAATCTTAAAACCAAGATATATTCAGTTCAGAGAATATCTTACATAAAGCACCCGTCCACAGACGACCTACACTACAGTGCTAACAACTGGCTGAGTCTGTCTGACAATTAAATTGCCTTAACTTAAGTTTGCTGTCTGGCAACAAGTACAGTTAGCAAAGTCACTGAGACAGTGACTAAATCTTAAACATGACTCTTTACCTGGGATCTGCCAGTAGTTCCCTGTCCGTTGTTTCCGGGGCTCATTGCGGGGTGATTTCTTTGTTGTACTCCCCAGCCGTGAGTGACTGAACCATATTGATGAGAGCTCATGTCTTTGGCGGGCCCCATGCTTGATTGTTGTTGTTGTTGTTGTTGTTGTTGTTGTTGTTGTTGTTGTTGTTGTTGTTGTGCAGAGGGATTACTGTACTCTTGATAGCCACTGCCATAGCCTCGCATCATGGGACTCGGAGATGTCAGTAGCTGGTTGAGAGTCGGGGTGGCCCCCGATGGATGCGGCTGATTTTGATGATTTTGCCCTGGAAATCTCTGAAATCCTCCTGCATTTCCACTAGCAGAGGCAGCAGCCATGGCAGCTTTGCTGTGGTTAGCAGCGGCCGTGTTGCTGCCTGGGCTCATCATATTATTCCCCTGCCGCCCGGGACTCATCATGCCGTAGCCACTACCACCGTAGCCTGGTCGGTAGTTCGGGTAGTGGTTGTACGCGCTGTTCTGATACCCTTCGTGAGAGTTGGCAGCCTGATCCATACTGTTCTGTGCCGAGTGCATTATTATCCCAGACCCGGGGCTTTGTTGTCCGCCATGTTGATCAAAGCAAGGCCCTCCTCCTCTTCCATTGCCATAATAACTATTAAACTCGCTAACGGAACTGTTCCCACTTTGGGACGGGTTGGTGTTGCTATTAGTTGGTCCCAGACTGGCATTGTTGCCATACCTGCCGTCCATCCGATGGTCCTCCGTTTTGCACGACTGATGGTCCTCTTTCTCACTTTTGTTCAGCAATTGCTGATGGCGTAATTCGACTTGACTACCTAAATTATTCTCTTTTCCTCCGTGTTGACGATTCCCACTCTCTCCTTGTGTACCAGACTGCAGGTTGTTAATGTTGTTGTTGTGAATTTGGCGTTGTTGGTGGTGCTGGATGAACTGATTGAACGGCTGTGACTGTTGCTGAGGAGGTGTGTGGTGGTGAGATGGAGGATCTCCGCCACCAACATTTTTCACTTTATGACTCCCCAGCATTCCCGTCTCCATGCTGGAAGTGTTCGACATCGAAGTCGATAAAGATGCCGATTGATCCCCACCTTCCCTCTCACGTGGATTCGAGATGTTGTTGACAGGAGGAGAAGCTCTAGCTATGCTGGTCAGTTCATGGTGATGGCGATCTACATTATTCATAGAATGAAGAGCGCTAGTCCCATCATCTCCCACCCCGAGCACGGCTCCGACATCAACTCCTCCGGACTTCCCAGACTTCAGGTCTTGACTCGCCGCGCTGCTTGCTGCTAAATCCGACCGTTGTTTCTTACCATTTGACGTCGGGGCTGTCGCCACTTGTCCGGCCATGATCAAGTCCACATCTCCAGTAGGAATCCAGCCTAGCTAGCGAGCTAAGCTAACAAGCTAATGAAAAACTGCGAATGAAGAAAAAAGCAGAACATGAAAAAAGCCAACCAGTGTTTAGGAAAACAAGAAGTGCTTCGTGGTTTTGAAAGACGCAATATCCATACGACGTCGTAAGACACGATCGCGAGCTGGTAAAAGTTTTAAATATATCCGATTTTTAACTTTTTTCCTTCCACGTATTGTCCACCACGAGCGAAGCAGACTGACTGAGCACCGAGAGGGCTGGTGGCTGGTGATTTCCTGGTCTAGGCGGGGCAACGTTACGCAGAGCAGGGCACTGGGCACCTTTTCGATGAGGGGGGCCAAGATTTTACTAAACAAATATCCCAATGCGAACCAAAAACAGTCCTGAAGCAAGAACAAACATATATTGTAAAATTTTGCTATATTTAATGTATATAATGTAAAAAATATATATATTTTTTTTAAATCACTTGACGGAGATGCTACGGGCCTATTCGTAAATGTGTGTAATGTATATTCAATGTCTGTCTCCAGCTATTTTAAAGGCGCAATCGTCTGTGATTGGTAGCCTACATAAATAGTTTGATTTGTAAATGAATGATATATAGGCCTAGTCATTAATTCTCCAAGAAATACTTATAAATGCCTTATGAGCTTAGTTGAACTATCTTACTCGAACCCAACATAAGCTTGTTTTACGCCGTTGTTTCAAACTATTAAAACTATAATTGTTTATCTCATAGATAGTCCTTGCACCCATGAATTTGAGAGTGCATTTCTTTAGTCCTACTGTGCTCTATCAAATTCACCGTAGCAATTTACCTGAGTTGATTGTTAACATGGAACAAATGAAGCTCGCTATGATATAAATAACAAACCCTAAGTTGTGGGAACAGTGTAGCAGCACACTACATACTTCTATATGAAGATGTTACCTGTTTCCAAAAAAAGGTTTGACAGGGCGGGCAGAGGACTCACCTCAATAATGTCAGGTCGTAAGCATGTCATTAAAAGACAAATATCTATCCATCTATCTATCTATCTATCTATCTATCTATATATATATATATATCTATATATCTATATATATATATATATATATATATATATATATATATATATATATATCTATCTATCTATATCTCAGAATATACGGATTTTGACTTTCAGACCAAAATAGGCCTAGTTGTATATTGATATAATATGGATTTTCAGCTTAATGTTTGAGGTGGCGCAAGCTGTGCCAGAGTTCAATATATCAATGTATCAATGTATCAATATATTGAACTCTGGGTGCAAGCTGCGCCGTAACTTGCGTTGAGCCCAGCGCATAACCGACATATGATAAGTGATCATATGCGTCACCTGGTCAACAGATTGCGTCACCTCAATGTACAGTATATGCGCCTTTAGACATGCACAACAGCCAAGTGTCAACAGCAAAGGGCTTTGATAGCATTCCCTCATTTCATACATTACAATGAGAATGTCTTCCGATTTGTACCTCCAGCAGCCTCCCCTGGCCATATTATAACTCACAATGCATATAACATCCCCTGTCATTCTGTTGTTCATTCGTTTGATGATAAATGATGGCTTTGTGTGATTTCCTGCTTTCTTTTCAGTTTCTCTAGTATATTTTAGTTATTATTGTCACATACTGCAGCACCATTTAGTTTATAAAAAATGTTTTTGACTTTGCATTCTGCATTCTGCTATCATTAAAGTGAGGAATGGCAAGAATAAGATGAACCAACAAATGAAAGCATTTGAGAATCTGTGTGTGTGCGTGTGTGTGTGTGTGTGTGTGTGTGTGTGTGTGTGTGTGTGTGTGTGTGTGTGTGTGTATGTGTGTGCTTGCTTGTGCATGGCTTGTACATTCAGTGACAGTGACCTTTTCTAAATATTAGGCATATTTTGGACCTTTTGGATCTTCTCTATGGACCTTTGGACTCCACAACAAGATGATGACACACAACCAGTGGGTATTTATTTACAGTATTTATTTTTTATGATAAATTCATCTACCATCTTATCATATCTTATATAACATATAAATAATAATTCAACGCATAAGTTCAGTCCATTCAAAGTGGACGAGGGGTCAAGCTGTCAATCAGAGGGTGAGGGATGCAAAACTCAGACACAGGAAGTCCATCTCCTCAGCCAAATCTGGATCCTCTGAAATGGCTTCCTGTTTCTGCCTTTTCCTTGGAGTCTCCACCTCCACCTCCTTCATAACTCTGGCCTTCCTCTTCTTCAGCAATGCTACTGAACGGATGAGGGCCTCTCTATCTCTCTGGTGGTCACTCAAAGCCCTGGACATCATTCCCTTGTAGATGTGGATCAGACGTCCCTTATCCTGCTCAGACAGGTTGCGGTCATACATGATCTCGTAGCAGTGGTGCTGGAGGACGGTCATGTTGTATCTGAACCGCTGCTCCCAGCAGGTGTACCAGGCGGCTGTCTGCACAAGTGTGTGAGGCTGAGGAGAGGGAGGCTGGAGAAAACAGAAATACATTTTGGGGAATAATCCTTGTTACAGAGTAATTCTTAATTGGCGCACAGTTTTACAAATACTTTTTTTGGTCACAAATACTGTTTTACAAATACTATAGAATAGGTTAGCGGTTCCCAACCTATGGGCCGCGGCCCACTGGTGGTCCGCGAGAGTACTGCAAGTGGGCCGCCAAATCATGGGCACATTTTTTTATTTTTGTTACAAAAACGTTTTAATTTTAAAAAGAAAAAAAATATTGGATTGAACAGCCTTGGTCGTATTGTGTGTGGTGTGTGCCGATATTTCCATCCGAAAAGAAGAAGTCAGCTCGCTTCTTGATTGGCTACATTCCATCCCGGACTCGCGAACAGGGTTGCCAGATGGGATCGACATTTTCCACCCTAACCACAGTCTAAAACCGCTAATTCCACCAAAAAAACCCGAGCCGGGAGTCGGGACCCTAGTAACCCTAGCAACCCTAGCAACCCTAGTCGGGAGTCGGGAGTTGCCCACACATAAGGATGTTTGGTCGTATTGAACACATACAACATTTACGATCTTGGTATTTGATCACCTGCTATATAAAACATCGCCGCTCGGCTTTAATGGTTTAACCGCTATTTATTTTAAAACATTTTGCCACGCTCCCTCTAGTTTTTGGTCAAATTACGTCGTTGTTTACGTCGTTGTTAAATCGCGGCTGGGCCGCGAATACTGGACATATCTGTAAAGTGGGCCGTGAGTCCTAAAAGGTTGGGAACCGCTGAGAGAGTGGAGAGAGAGGTACTCACTGAAGATGTGAGCCGAGGCTTGGTTGCACACCTGCCTCCCTCCCCTGCAGCAGAGAGCACCTGGAGTGTGGCAGAACGGTCAACTCGTTGAATATGGACGCTCATTTTTGAGAAATCTTGAATTTTAGGCCACAGCAATAAGTCACAGGTCTAGTCTTGGGGTTGTTGCCACAAAAACTGAAGTCCATTCAACATTGCTGCCTATCAACCAAGCATTCTAATCTCAAACATTCTGCTGAAATTGCAACGATTGATTGTGACATCAACATATTCAAAAGTAATTGCATCTTTATAATTCCTAATTGCCATGGCAATGAAATAGAACATGTATAAACAGTTTCAAATCAAAATTTGTGCTTAGCAACCAAACATTTTTCAAATATTCTTCATGAGTAGATTTGTTTGATTGTGATGTAATCATTTTCAATTGATTATACTGTATATTTTTCATTTATATAGATAATAGATAGGTAGATATCAATATTATATATATAAATATTATTTTATATATATAAAGTAAAACAAAAGTCAGTAAAAATAAATAAATATATATATATAGATTTAAAAATATGGGTTTTGAGTGACCGTTTGAAGGAGGAGAGCATGCCGGATTGATGTTGTTTGGGAGAGTGTTCCAAAGAGTGGGGCTGCAGTGGAGAAAGCCTGGTCAGGTCAACAAGGGACAAGGTTGGCATCAGCTAGTAGTCAGGAGGGCAGAGGTAGGAGAGGGAGGGTAGGGGTGTGCTGGAGGGCAGAGGTAGGAGACTGTGGGTAGGGGTGTGCTGGAGGGCAGGGAGGAGACTGTGGGTAGGGGTGTGCTGGAGGGCAGAGGGAGGAGACTGTGGGTAGGGGTGTGCTGGAGGGCAGAGGTAGCAGACTGTGGGTAGGGGTGTGCTGGAGGGCAGAGGTAGGAGACTGTGGGTAGGGGTGTGCTGGAGGAGGTCAGAGAGGTAGGAGGGTGCCATCCTGTTGAGGGTTTTGTAGGTGGTGAGGAGAAATTGCAGTGATTGATAGATAGATTGATATTGTGTGTGTGTGTGTGTGTGTGTGTGTGTGTGTGTGTGTATAAATGAGAGCGAATATACATGAGTGAATATGTTAGTCTGTGTGCGGATGAGGGATTGACTCACTGGAGGGACTCAGTGGCCTGTTCAAGGGGAATCGGCTGGGACCTCCCCCAGTAGCGGTAGCAGCAGCAGCAGCCCAGTCAAGTCAAGCAGGGAAAGTGGGTCAGACAGAAAACCCACAGAAAGCAGCACAGCCGAGCTCCACAGCAATGCACTGACACTACAGGGGCTTATTTATTTTTTTGACAGTGAAGGCTAAAATGCTGCTTTGACACATGGAAATAACAGCAACATTTAAGAACACCTGGCTACACTGTCCAACAGGCTTTCAATTTCAGGGTTGAGTAAATAACGACATTGAAATCGATTTGGTGGTAAGGAAAGGCTGAGATACCCCCATGCTGAGATGGATACAAGGGAGGGACTACATTTCTAAATGTGCCCGGAGGGCTAAACTATAGGATGGTTTTGATGGCGTGAGACACATGATCAATTAAACCACAATATCCTAATAATACAAGGGTTTGAGCATGGATTTGAACATATGGAAAATGTATATTTTTCGATTGAAGTTCATGCCTTCATTATTTTTGATTTTTAAAGGTAAGCAAACAAGAATACGCCCCATAACTCCTCTGGTCTTGTGCCCAAGACCTTGTGAATAGAAGAGGCATAATTATAAGAAAGAATCACATTAAAGAAAAGTAAATATACATCGCAATGTTTGTTATGACTGTGTGACGCATGATACTATGATCTACTGTACAGGCCAGTGTGTTGGCCTGTCACTGTGAGATACTGAGGATCACTAAACAATGTCAAAGATATTTCACTGTGTTTTACAATCATCTGTACTCTGTATATTGCCACCGAGAAACACATACTGTGACTGTTTACAATACATTTGTTTGTCAAAATCCTTTGTCTTCTAAGCATTGTCACAAGTCAGACAGAGTGACTACGTCTGCACCGACCGAGGCTCCGTGTTGCATAGGAATGACGCCATCTGTCGTAAGCTGATGAAGCATTGCAAATCAGGGAGCAGCTCATTAAATGTTTGCTCTACACATCAAAAACCAAGAGTAAAATCTACTGTTCATGAGCGAGTTACATTACTTACACTTACAGAACATAATTTAGGCCTACAACTGAAATGTGAACACTGTAAATGTGTTTTCAAATACCATATCCATACAATACAAAGTCTACTAAGACTACTTTTGCCAGAAACAATATGTATTCTTATTGTGATTATGTAGCGAATAATCATACTGTGACAATATCATTGCCATATGCCATCATCATTGTCCACTGCAGTCTACGACAAGTATTATAACTTGTTGACCCTCATTCACATTGACTCTCGACCCTACAGCAACGGCCTTTGGCAGCGCTCTTTTATCATCCCACTTAAAACATCCGTGTGACAGCTTTAGGTGACGTCTGGCTTTTAATAACCAAATTCACTGAGACGTGCCTTAGGTTGGAGCTGGCAGGGACCCAGCCAACGGTCTCTGGTAGAGGAGTGACACTGATTGCGTTTCTCCTAATTAAACCTCCCCTGACCTTGGCAGAGGTAAATCATTAGTTTCCTGTTGTAATCATCACACGGTCGCAATTATACTCCATTGGACCTCCATTTGCATTTAGACGTTTCTTGGGCCGTGCCAAAAAGAAAAAAAAGCAATGTTTACAATGTCAAGAGTGTTCAGGGACACACATATTTTTTTCAAGTCAGATGGCATGATTGGAGCATACAGTTCAAGAAGCTACTGTACAGTTATTATCATATTCAGTGAGCAGCCATTCTGTAGTGTAAGCTATAGGCTTATAGCGACATGTCACATAGCAGGATAATGCTAAATCTTATCTCCTGAGGTAACCCACATCCTACAACTGAATGATTCCACATTCATTGTTTTTGCTGTTGGCATGAATAACTTGTTGGCAGGAACAACTTTAGATCAGGAAGTCCTGATGAACACAAGGTCATCTGTGGAAAACCAATCAGTGCTTCTCATTCCATCGTGACCCTGTCCTCCACCTTGCAATGTGGTTCAAATCTGACACTTGGCACAATGTTTGTCTCATATAATGCATGCTATCGTAGTAAAATAATCTCTGAACCTTGACTTCAATTTAGGGTTTTTATATGATTCTTCTCATGTACAGTATGTTGAATGAAAATCACTACTTTTGTGATTAAACTGCTTTTGCTATGTCAATATATAAGTTACAGTATATCAAAGACAAATAAGCCCACCTGCAAGAAAGCATCATCTGATTATGTAATGGTCAAACATAGAAAGAGCAATGCAAAGTTAATGTATACCCTTAATTTGAGCATTCAAACTACTTTAAACGCAGAACACAAACGATAATCAGGGAATGATGTGCATCATTAGTAATTCATTACTTTGTAATAACTTGTAATTTTCTTACTGGCAGCTGCCTTACTGAACTAACAAGGGGGTTGCCTAGCAATCAGTGTTATACAATGGGTGACATAATTCATGCCTGAATCAATCCCAATCCATTTAATTAAAATCACCAAGCTGACCATAATTTCCATAAATGTGACCTTCAAGCTAGTCAGAAAACGTATTCTTTTTCTGCTTACTGTGCACAGAGAGAGGCTGAAATGTATCCAAGATTAGTATGGCAAAAACGTAAAACGCTGAGCTGCAAAATCAAATCCAATCTTGGGTGGATCATCGCATAGAAGCAATTTTACCACAATAGGAGAGGGTACAGTGGACATGATTTCCTTTGAAACACATGAGCTATGCTGTAGACACTGACATATTGAGTGTGATGCACATGGTTACAATATTGTAGCCAGGCTTTATATTCTGCAAGGTTTAATATTCTGCAGTTCTTTTGCTTACTAAGGTAGAAAGTTTTAAACAAAAAAATCTGTCATTTAGATTCTTGAGTAATTTGATTTGTCATGTACGGTGTTCTGCTTGGGTAGTCATTGCCTGGGTAGTCAGTCATACGTATACCCATGGAAAGACCCTACAGTATAGTCATGCTCAATGAACTCCACACCAATCCTCTTCTTGTCTGCATACAGCAATTCTAGCCAGCATGTCACAACCTGTATCTTTCAATCCATTAGGGATCAACATGAATCATTCAACCACAAGAGTGGTGGGTCGATACCTGTGTTAAGTTGTTCTGGCACACACTGAAATGGACTCTCTCCTTGAATCTGCCTGAGATGAATGATTTATAAGATGACAGGTAGCTGCTGTAATACCAGATGGATCTCTGTTATGTGTCTTGTTGTTACGCAGATGTAGTACACATGTATAGTGGTTGTCTGTGAATGCTTGGCAAGGAAAACAACCTCTCAACATCCCCTCACTGCTCACCACTCCTGGCGTGAACTGTAAATCAGAGTAGAGTTTAACACAGGTGACATACTGGTAGACGCACTGTCCTCCCTAAGAGCTCTGAGAGGGAGATGGCTAGAGGGACTCAGTGGAAGAAATGCTCCAGGTAAGTGGACTGACTTCAAGAGCTGCAGACCTAGCCACAAGAAAATATATATATATCTTGAATGTTAGTATGTCTGATCAAATATCTGCAAGGTTGTCTGTAAACACATTAAAATAAGTAATAACTGGAAATTATATTTTTGCTGGAATTTGCGTGAAATTGACATTCTCAATGTAATATATAAAACAAGACAATAAAAGGACATGTATATAAAAAAGGGACGATCTGTAATGAAGGCCAATATAACACTATAAAACATGTCTTGTAGAGGAGGTTTGTCTGTTCTTGGTCGCCAATTCATCAGTGTCTGAAAGTGGTCAAATAATGTCAGCAGGCAGGTCAAATAAAACCTCGACTCAACAGCTTAAGTGAACATTTTCATTAAATAAACCTTGTGGAAAGTAGAATTGAGCTCTAAAACTGTGCTAAATGGCTATAATAAATTGGTAACGATCAAGGAATGAGATCGCATGATTAAGAATGTTCATAAGAGCACTGTTTTGGTCCAGACAAGGCACTTTCTAGAACCTGGTGTCATGGCCCAGCACTGGCCTTTACTTACCATTCGTACGTTTTGTGGATATGCACACATTTGCCGCTATAGAAAAAGTAGCGTATTGTAGGTTTTCTGATTTTTGGTGTCACCAAAGAGGGCAGCAACGAACAAAGCTACCTACATGCTACATCTTAAACATGCAAAGGTTTTTTTCCTTTCCAGTTAGAGAGAGCTTTGTCTCCAGCATAGAACTGATAAGTTATATGAATGCTCTGTGTTCTCTCCAATTCCTAACATTCCTTCATTAGCACTAGTGCCCTGCTATATAAACCATGTTGATAGGGCTGATTTACAAAGCACAATTTCAAAAAGAGAAAAAGTCTTACAAGATAGTGATGAGGGCTTCAACCTTAATTGCCCTCAGTAAGGACCTTTGAATCCCGCAGAAACCATATCACTTAGACGGTTCTGTTTCAACATCATCCAAAGTGGAAGCAGTAGTCTCTGGCTCACCATCTACGAGAGATGTATGAACATTTCATTAACAGATGAAAAAAGGTAAGGACAATGACCTCATAAGAGTCTCATGACTTGGCTTATTTGCCGTACCCCCTTCCACATTCGATTGATTTGGTTTTATGAAACACAGGATAAGATGTAAATTCCTTTGTGCAGGCACGTACGTGAGAGTGTGTGTGTGTGTGCCGTCTTGGTGGTGAGTGATTCATGCGGGGGGGGGGGGGGCTGGGGTTAGGTTTAATTTCGGACGCATCATCAGTAGTGTTCCTCCAGGTCATGGGGTGTTTCGGCCATCACACTATACACCCTCGCCAGAGGTGGCCAGCTCAGGGGGATCAGCCCTGAACTTGCGTCAATCCTAATTCGTCATGAGAATGGCTGACGTCTCATGAGACTATGCAAGGCAGGGGCGTCCTTTTCCCTGAGTCAGGCCTAAGCTGACCGCATACCTTCTGGTTGGCTACTTCGGGGCCCAGCAGGGATCTTTCCTTCTCATAAAAAGCCACTGGCTGCTTCTTTCAGCTGCTTCCGATGCAGCTTTGATGGCTGAACGCAGGCTTTGGCCTCTGATTCCCAGGTCTGTAAACAATCTGGTGGTATATCTTGCCACAAACCCTCTGCACCCCACCTCCACTGGGCGGACTTCAGTGTTCCAGCCGCGGTGTTGTGCTTCGGCGGCGAGCTCAGCATAGCGTAGATGTTTCCGCTCGTAAGCTTCATCCACTGCGTTCTCCCAGGGTACGGTTAGTTCAATAATGTACACCTTTTTTAGAGAAGGGGACCAGAGAACCAAGTCAGGTCTCAGGGTGGTTATGGCGATCTCTTTAGGAAACACAAGCTGTCGTCCAATATCAGTCAGCATCTTCCAGTCGCGGGCCAACCGTAGCTGGCCTCGCTCAGATGGTGTCGAGCTGCTCCTGGTAACCTTTGCCCCCTCACGGACAAAGGTAATTGCCTGTTGGTGGTTGGATGCTGATGGCGGTAGGGAGTTGGTGGCAGCTCGTTTGTCCTCCAGGGTGGATGCAAAGATTTTCAGGACTTGGTTGTGACGCCACGTGTAGCGTCCTTGGGCGAGACTAGTTTTGCATCCTGAAAGAATGTGCCTGAGGGTGGCTGGCGTGGAACAAAGGGCACACCCCGGGTCTTCACCATACCACTGGCCAAGGTTAACTGGTGTTGGAAGGACGTCGTATGTAGCTCTGATAATAAAGCTCAACTGCCTCGCTTCCATGGCCCACATGTCCTTCCAGCTAATCTTCCTCCTCTCCACACTGTCCCATCGCATCCACTGTCCCTGCTTGGCAAGAGAGACTGCCTTGGCCCATCTTCCAGCCTCCTCCTGATGGCGTACTTCCTCCACCACCATCTTCCTCCGTTCTGGTGCTGTGGCCTTACTCCAAGCAGGGCGAGCAGCTGTTAGCCCGAAGCCTAAAGAGATAAAAGAGCACTAAACAGACTAAGAGTAAAAGCAACATCATAACCGGCTGTGGAAAGTCTGTTCATTGTGTGAGCTGTGCTGGAGATTGCCAGGCAGACGATAACTATCTCACATTCTCCTTACAGACTGAATAGTAAGTCTCCACTGCCCTCTAGTGGGAATTGGTATAACACCAAAAACATACTAAAATATTCAAAACAGAAATAGTGTACATCACATCACTATCCGCAAACAAATATATTGATGTACCTGATACTAATGACACTTGTGTACCGTGTCTTCAAACACTTTTTGGCTAGGGTTGGAAATGCTTGGTAGTGCAGTTTTTGTTGTTGTTGTTGCAGGAACTAGGGTATACATGACTGTTCCCACCATCATGCTCACAATAACCACCCTGATTTCGGAAGTTCCTGGGATATAAAGAGATGGAGAGATCCAGTCCACAAATCCAGAAAGACCTTGAACAATATTAAGACAGGCAATTATAATGTTTATGTCTTTCTAACTGGTAGACTGACAAAGGCTGCTCAATGCAGGTACCACCAGACACCAAAATCAATGTCTTGAGATTGGCTTATCCTGGCAAGAAAATCATTATCATGTCATATTGCGACCAACTCATACAGTTTGAACCCAAATTGAATCCAAGAGTTGTGTTCTTACAACCATGTCATCCAAGGTCACCTAGCTATTCCCTGGGAAATCCATGAGTGGCCACCAGGACTGGAAACAGGTGTTCCAATGACATATCAGGAGGATGATATTATGGATCATGTGCATGAACTTGACCCTAGCTGCAAAATGATACACAGTCAATCCATGCACCCATGAAAAGACAAACAATCAGAAAAGGATATGATAAAGACATCTGAATAAACATTAGATGAATAATACAAAATATAAAGACACTGGATGAATTCTACCTTAGTGTTGGATGACAGTATATGAAAAACAGCATATCCATGTGTAATGGTTAATTCCTTTCCTATGGAATAGCCACTATGGTGGCGGAGCAAAAATGTCTGACTCTCCAATCCTCAAAAATAATCCAAGTCCACAGAAGTTTCCTATATTCAATAGAGATCCTTGGTAAAAACAAAAACAAAAAACGTAGTAACCCTAATAATTTTTTGATTTTTGTGATGTTGATCAGAAGCATCGTTTCAACACCTGTGAGTTCCGTGGAGAAGTGATACCTGTGGCCTCAGACAGAGACAACGAGCACAATAGCTGTAATCACACAATTCAGCCTGTAGGGGGCACTGGTATCATGTCTAAGGTACGAGAAGAAGACAATATGCTACTGTATTTCAGAGCCCATATTACCGTTTTTCTCTATCGCTTTAACACATCGGAACCTCAAACACAATGACCAAAACCTGTAACTGGTGTATTTTATCTCACACCAATTCTTCACAATGACAAACACATTTCTTGCTTACCACTCATTTTGCAGCTCTAAACCACACAGTTAACAAAACACTAAATACAATTCTCTACATTTGGCACACTCTTCCTTGGTAAAATCTCTTGTGTGTTCACATGGAAAACACTACCATTCAGAATGTTAAACTCAAACCACACAATCACACTCCTCATATGGGCAAACAGCTATTGCTTTTCAATTAGAAATCATAGCTATTGCAATAAAAGGGCCAAAGGTGAGCTCTCCTGTGTTGAAATATATCTGAAGTATATCAGGGCTGGATTCAGTGGCGGACTCAGGCTGTTTGAAGGGCAGGGGTGAAAAAAAAGGGGCACCTAATGACTTTTATTCAACTTTTCCTCCATTCATCAAGTACCCTCTTGAGAGGGAATTTTTATGTTTTATAGCTAAAACACTGAATGAAACTTGCCAGTCGATATGTGTAAATAAATGTCTTCAAGCCTTGGAAGTAGCTCAGTTCCATAGGCCCTTCTCTTCTTCGCACACAAACATAGTCCTATTATGTCTTTCCTTCAGAAATTGAGGCTTGTAGTTGTAAATAATTCTCTTAGGTGAAATAAGCTTGGTCTACCCCACAGACACAGACGGTTGGTGGAGCGGAGCTCCGTGCGTTTGGCAAGAGAGACTATGGATGGATGAGAAAAAGAGTGATGCTGAGAGCTGCACAACACAGGTAATTCCATTTGAATGCGTTGAATCCAATGATGGCGGTAGGCCAAGGCCACACATTGAGAAAACAACAGCAACATAATGTCATGCCGTAAAAGGTAACGGATGGCTGGCAGAGAGAAGACCTTCCTACTGAGCCTGTTTATGTTGCCAGGCTGGATTAATTTGATGAATGATGTTTGTTGTTTCCTCTGGTAATTCTCATGTAAATATACTCTTATACTCTCTTGTAAATACACCCTTACAGGCCTTGATACAGTTTTTCTCAATCACTTTCACACATACAACATCGGAAGTTGAAACACAATGACCAAAACCTGAAACTCGTGTGCCTTATCTCACACCAATAGGCTAGGTGCACGATCTCCACTACTTCCTGAAAGGCAGCTTGCATGAACATATCCTGTCTCTTTGTATTGGTTTAATTGATTAATCAGCTGTGCACTGTGTGTTCCAACGGTTTACTGCACAGCTGATTAATCAATTAAACCAATAGAGTGAGACAGGATAATGTTCATGCAAGCTGCCTTTCAGGAAGTAGTGGAGATCGTGCACCTAGCCTATTCTGCAGAAATACAAACACATTTCCTGCTTTTCACTCATTTTGTAGTTCTAAACCACACAGTTAACAAAACACTAAACACACAATTCTCTACATTTGGCATAATGTTCCTTGATAAACATATCTCTATATCCTCTTATAGGCAAACACCTATTGCTTTTGAATTAGCAATCATAGCTTTAGCAATAGAAGATGAGCTCTCCTGTGTTGGAGAACAATGGATGCCAACTTTGCAGAGAACGGTAGAGCGAGAGGTGTGAGAGTCAGAGGAGGAGGAGGACGAGTAAGAGCGAAAGGACAACCAAGACTGACCTAGGAGAGAGCAATTCGTGACGTTAGAATTATAAGGTTCTATCTCCATTTTTGTCAAAATTGAGTTTTTTTACATAATCTGATCCATTAGGTGTTTATTAATGCCTGTGTGGTGTTATTTTTAAAATGTTGAAATTTTTGAGTTAGTAATTAATCAAATACAAAGGTTCCATCTCACAAAACATAATGGGATGTAAAAACTTTGACGCTCAATATCTCTGAACTACCCTAAACGGAGATAGAACCTTATAGTTCTAAACTCACGAATTACCTCTGATGAGATTTGGGCCCCTTTGATTGACCAGGTTGATGAAAAAAAAGGACGTCATCTGATCGGCCAGCATGATATTGTTGAGGTTCCTGGCCAGCGAGGAGGGAACATCACCACGTGCGCAGCTATAAATCACCAAGTCGTCCTCCATCACCATTCGACCCCGACAACAGTGCCCATCTCATCACTTACAACAGCCCAGGTACGTTGTCATCTGGGACAAACATACGTTTCCACCGGGCTGCTCTGGTCCGCAACTGGTTCATCGACCACCCATGTTTTTCCGTTCTTCATCTGCCACCAGTCTTTATTCAGCTTGGAAGCGTTGGAAGGTATAATGAACGCAGGCCCCATGAGCGCATACCCATTCTACAAGTAATGGCGGACGGTGATATAGCTGCTCAAGTATATCAGGGCTGGATTGATTGAATGAATGAATGAATGAATGAATGAATGAAAGCTTTATTTCGAACATGTGAAAAAAGAAATAGTTATAACAACAAAAGACAAAACAAAACAAAAAAACACTATTTACTTAACATGTCCAAAAAGGAGTAGGAAGAAGCATAAGTTTATTTAATCCTACCCCTTCTCCAATAATCAGAGATTAATAATTAATAATCTGCAGTTGACTTCAATATTAATATAATCTTTTTTTTAAATTAAATCAAATTTATTTACATATTTACCAACAATAGAAAACAGATAATGTAAATAAACAAATAATCTGTGAAAACAACTGGTGAAAGCCCTTCTTCCTCCTCGTACCTGGTGAAAACCATGTTTTTATACCGCTTTTTGAACTTGGTCATGCTTGGACACCGCTTTATTCGTCATAATAATAATAATAATAATATATTGGTTTTATGTAGGGCCTTTCACAAACCCAAGAACGCTTTACAGACAGAAAGTCTGTCACAGTCATGCCAGGCGATACTTTCCCCGCTGCTTGGCCAGGGAGAACATTGCCTCTGATGCCGATGAGGTCCTGTGGCCAGACAGAAACGAAAGGCAGGATGCCTGTCATTTTCTTTTTCTTTACAGTATATGCAGAAGGCTTATTTAAAATGTGCTATTGTTTGTTCTGTATGAAGAACGTTTTAGAAATCCAACTGTTTGCTTAGATGTATACAGTTAGTATTTCAGAATTTAAAAACATTCTATTCTTGTATTTGTGTGTTTTATATTTGAGTACGAAAACATAACAGTTTATAACAGGCTACTGTATGTATGTAGTGTAACACTGAAAATGCAAAAGGCCTACTGATAATCCTATCATAGTAGTGTTTTCAGCTGATCATAGTGTTTTCCATTGAGCACATCAGTGTTCTTAGAAGTATCTATTCATTTGATAGTGTGTGTGTGTGTGTGTGTGTGTGTGTGTGTGTGTGTGTGTGTGTGTGTGTGTCATTTGACGCCAAAAATTCATTTTGAGAATCAGCTATGCTTTGAGAAAACGTGTTAAAGGCTAAGCCATAGAGAAAAACTGTAATTGGCTTGACAAGGAGATACAATGTAAGGAAGATCATCTTGTAATTGATGTCAGTATCCCTGTGCTCTCTGTGATAGTGTTACATCAGATCAGGCCACATAGAGGATTATCCAAACTCACAGAGCTGTGGTCTGAATGCAGTCAATGACAATGACTAATTACTGACTCAAACATAAATAAATTCCCTTTCAATGCACTTTTTCAAACACAGAATGTAAAAAAAAAATATATATATATATCCTTAAATGAGTGTAATTTGATTAATTAAAGGGGCATGAGATGACGAGCCATAAATGCTGTGTGTGTGTGTGTGTGTGTGTGTGTGTGTGTGTGTGTGTGTGTGTGTGTGTGTGTGTGTGTGTGTGTGTGTTTGTTGGGGGTGCTCAGCTGTGTGAATTGAGCTAATTTGACGCATGGTTTAACCCACTGGAAGAGTAATGCAGATTCTCATTTGGACTCCCCTGACTCCCAGCAACACCCATTGCCTGTCATGCCTTATCACATGCTCCTGTTATCTGTTGATGTTAGAAGTCAGACCACGGACAGGCAACAAAGAGCATGCAACATGAAAGGAGTGTTTCAAGTTTTACAGAATCTGATGATGTGGTTTTTTTCCTTATGGGGAAAGCTGTGAATCCACTATGGCAGCTAGAGAGGAGAGGAAACAACATGTGTCAGTTTGATCACAGCCTTTTATAATTTTAAAATTTTAAAAATGCACTTGAATGAATTTCTTAGTATTTTTGGTACAAATTGTAAAGGCCTAGTGAAAAAACAACAACTTAATTTGCTTTGCACAGTACAAACTTTTGCTTTAATAATACAGGCTTTGCATTGTTGCCACATGTATAAAGACAATAGCTTCTTTGCCAGCATTTCACACTTTCAACCCAAACACATCCATCGTTACGAGAGCGAGGCAGACAACTATTGCAATCATGATGTTGTGTTAAAATTATGCACATTCAATTCATCTCCATTGTAGCATGCTTCACTCTCCAACATTTGTTACAGAACAATTTGACAGCTCATCAGAGCTCTTATTCAGATGAATAACAATGAAAACATTCTTAAATATACTGTAGCAATAGGTCAAGTTTAAATTTCTTGTGGATTGTTGTTAATGTAAAAGCATAATCTTGAACCTGAAATCCACTGGAGATAGGCCTACACATTAATAAAAAAAAAGATGCCCTGAATCTAAATGAAACAAACCAAAGAAAAACATTTCAATTACCCATATTTAATTTAAAAGTGCATTTTTGAAGAACAAAAGCACAATCTATCCTATAAACCATTATTTTGCATTACATACACTTTTTATTACATGATTTAAACATGAGATGTGTGAATTTGTGAAGAGCACAGTGAATCTTTTTGTTCTCTGATACACTATACTTAGACTTTTCTTTCAGTGCTAGATTCAATTTAACGACATTCTCTTTGGGAAAGTCAAACACAAACAATAACATTATTTAACTTTTCCCCAGAGGAGCCCTTGTAGTTATTTCTCTCACAGGTACAACAACAAAAAAGGAGCGTATGTGAGGCAAATATGTGGGACACAAAAATGTGCCGTAAAAAGCAGAAATCTCGAGCTATTGAGCCATGTCTTAAACCACAACAAGAGCAGCACTGCAATCAAGGCTCATGCCTGGGATCAATGTACCATTTTCAACTCAGCATGACAGATTTTAAAACCACTTTTAAGCTGAATTTTCTTTTGAATTTTTTTGTTGATAATGATAAACAAAAACATTTGAATTAGATGATGGTTGAGGTTACAGTAAATGCTTTTGTGAGGCCCAGGCCCCCTCGAGGAGGGCAGTCGGCAGGTTGGGGCCAGAAGCCTCTATTACCCTCTGTCAACAACAGGGGAACGCAGTCTGACAGTACCACTGGCCAAAGAACAGGCCTTACAGCTATGGCCCCCTGCAGCAATGACACACGGACACACACTGTAAAGTTGATTGGCTACAAGACCTTATTACCCTCGCAGCTAGAGAAAACGGGAGGACAGAGTGTACGTTATGTGTGTTTTGTGTGTGTATGTGTTCGAGCGCAGTGTGTGCATGCTTGTGTGTGAGAGGAGGGGGGTTGGGGGATGTGTGTAGTAAATGAGTAGTGTGCATTCAGCTGTAACAAGAGGATAATGGGAAAGCAAAGAGCATCATGATCTCAGGCAGGCTGTGCTGTCATATACCTCATTCCTCAGCATGACTCACAAGAAGAGATGGACTGGATGTATGGATTGTGTTTGTTTGGATCTGAACCCCCTTTGCTCTTTGTCTTCCTGAACGCTGCTTTACAAACAGTTGGAAAATATGAGTATTTTACACTTTTTTAGGCACAAGCTTTTGGTAGCTATTTTCTTAATAACTACGCAGCATTCCACTGACTGCATTATTAACAAGCTTCAGATAGCATGCTTAGGCTGAATATCAATCATCAGTCTTTTAAGCTTCAGAAATATGATTATGGATGATTTAATAATATGATTATTTAGTCTCACAAGGCGGATGGGTTCTAAACGACACAAGCTTGCTAACAATGGCTTTTACATTTTCCTTTTTCATGTAGATTGACAGATTATAATGCAATAAGTTCTGATGTTATCATTAGCAGCTAATTATCAGCACTTTTTTTTCTTATTTAATCCTTTGGTATTGAAAAGCCTCTACATACGTTTGTAATGGAACTTTTCACCGGATTTACAGTACGTTTGCTGTGCATTTCTATGACTCCTCTCTCTGTCCCTCTCACCTTCCCCTATACCCTCATGTCATTTCACCCACAGCAGCAGTCAAGAAATTGGACTGAGTATTCTGGATCCACAAGCTCCCTTTTCCAACACTACGGGAGTACCTTTACCGCTTGTGCTCGCCGTAGAGAGAGAGAACAGATGAGAGGGGGAGATAAGGCTGTCAAAGTCATTACCATTCTCCTCCTCCCCCCCTGAATTTTCTGTCCACACTTTTCCTCTCACAAAGGCAGTCAAGGAGCCTCAGTAGAAAGTCCATAGCATTCTCACCCCACGAACGAGAGCAGGCTTTAGGAACTAAACGTAGTCCTGCAGAGTGTAGCCGGCCCTGACGTCTTTTGGAGGGACTCTTGAAGGAGAGTAGTACTGCTGTTCCTGGTCCTGGCGGAGCTTCTCCTGTAGTGGCTTCTCCTGCTGAGTATCATCCTGTTGGACCTTATCTTGGGCAATGTTGTCGCGATGTAGCTGCTCGCGGCATGGCTGCTCTTGAAGCGTCTGCTGTTCACGGCTCTGCTGCTCCCGTTGCAGTTGTTCACGTTGTAGCTGGTCACGGTGTAGCTGCTCCTGGTACAGCTGCTGCTGCATTAGTTTGTCAGGGTGGGCGGAGGATGCGGAGTCCACCGGTCCCTCTCTTTTTCCAGGACATGACAAACAAAAGATCACACCCCCAGCCAAGAGGAACCCGGCAGAAACGAAGGTCACATACACCGCCCCTCCAGGCTCATATTTATTGCTCACATTAGAGTCCAAGAAGTTGGTTATTACCTCGTTGGTGAACCAGGACGCGGGCACCAGGCAGAGGATGCCAGCCAAGACAAAGCACCCGCCTGCAGCGATGGCCGTGTGTCCCTTAGCTCGGTGGCTGCCGCCCCAGCGGGTGCATTTGAGCCCCAGGGCAGCGAGACAGAGGCCCAGGCAAGCCATCATGCAAGACAGAACCATGGTGGTCCGGGCAGTCTGCAGGTAAGCGGGGAGAGACAGCACGGAGTACTTCAGCGTGCAGCTGAAGACGCCGGTGCTGTACCAGGTGCAGTCCATCCACAGCCCTTGCATCTGGGAGATGGCGGTCATGATGTTGGAGCCCACATCAGCACTCACCTTCCAGTTGGGCAGCAGCGTGGCCACGGTGGCACCCAGGACACCCACCAGCGCCAGGGCGAAGGCGAGGATCTGCATGGCCGAGGATGCCATCGTTGATTTTGTGTCCACGTCGCTTCCACGGCGCTCTCTTTCCCCCTGTACCCCGGCACCCTCACCTTGCGGTGGCCCGAGCTTGCTCAGACTCCCCCTATCACCCAGGCGCAGGTCTTGACAGCAGATAATTCCTCAGTGCAGGCTCCAGTGGGCTGCGATAAAAAGCGAAATGAGAATTGAACTGAGCGAGCAAGCGTGACGATCAGACAGCTGAGGCACGTGCTGGTGATGATGGGGAGAGGAGACTGCGCCTTTTCTCTTTTTTCTCTGTATTTTTTTAGGGGGCAAGCATGTGAGTGCAGCTTTTTTAGTTTGCCTGCGTTTTGACACTGCATTTCAGATTCCAGTGACTGAGTTTGTGGTTTTCATTGAGAGGCTCAATTATGTGCATTTAAAGCTGCAGTGATCCTTCCTCTGAAAGTGGGTTACACTTTTACAGCAGTTTCTTTTGTCACATCAGCTGTCAGGTAAATGCTGCTGTTATATAAAAAAAACATGAACTAATATTTACCATGGAAACATAGAAAAGCTATTTGAATAAGCCAAAATTAATCATGTTAAATTCCTCATATAATTCCTTCTCTGTGGTGGTAAGTGAATAATGTCTGTTATTGCAGCATGAAAAAAATAAACATCCTTACCTTTTTTGTCGCTTGGACAGTGTGCCATGGTGCGTCAGTCTACTTCAAAGATTTCTGTGCACAAAGGAAAAAAACCAAACATTACAAAAAAACAAAAAAATAGGGTGAACAGCTTCCCAGAGTGTAACAGTCTTCCTAACGTCTCCTTAGCAACAGTACATAACATTCCATCCTTTTCAGTGTCCCATAAAAGACACGGCACATCCTTGATTATGAGCTACCAATGAGGAGAATGGAGCATTGGACTGAGAGAAATGCTGCAAAATACTTAGCGATGTGGCGTGGTTAAAGAACTGGACTAGTAACCTGAAGGTCATTGATTCAGTCAAAAACCCACAAAGGAGGGAGCTCTCCTCAAACGAGCAGCCAGAGAATGTGCTAAAAGAAGGTATAACTGTAAGCTTATATTCTCCACTGCTGCATATGTGATTATAGGAAAGGAGCATCTCACAAATGTTGGTATCCTTTTCTTGCCAACATATATGTAATTTAGAAATGTTTATTTGTACATCTTGGAACTCACTGGCTTTGTGTGGCTTTTTTGTCGCATAGCACAATAAAACCCAAGGATGGAGAAGAGGACTGCGTCCATTTGGCTTTCAGTTAGGTGTCGCCCTTCATGTGACCGTGTGAACTATGGCAGACTGCAACACACTGATAAGACGGTGAACCGCCCCCCTCCTTTTGTTTGGATTAAACACAGCGGTAGATCAACCAGTCAAAACCTGTCTTTATTGTAATCTCTTGTCTATATATCCACTGTGAGACAGCAGAAAGCACCCTGTTGTGGCAGATTTGCCTGAATAGGAACAATTTACCAGAGGGCTAAACATAAAACATCAATTTTCCTCTCTCCTCTCCCCATCAGACTCTACCAAACTGCCTACTGCCCGACCAAACTACCCCCTGCTCCTTTGGTTTTTCTCTCTCCCTAGGGGGCAAGAGTACATTAATTCAAAAATGAAAATATATTACTGGAAGAGAGAACACAAATTGACCTTAGCCAGTTGGCTTATTCCCGCCAGCTATTATCCCTACCAGCCCAGGGCCCCTAGCCCTACCTACCCCACCCCCTGAGAGACTCTGGAGGGGAAATGCCATTGTGATCATTACCACAGCTGTAGTCCTCATTAGGAGACTCATCCTAGTTCTAATTATGTCCTACTCCTAGAGGCTCACCGTCCTCTCTTCCACACACTCCCCGTGAACAGCAGCATCCTAAAAAGGTTATATGACAGCGTGGGCTGCTGGGCTCCACATACAGGTAGGACCCCATTTTGGACCTCATCAAGCCATCCATGACACTTACAATTTAAGAACCGTGATGTGTGTGGATCAGAATTCACCTAGTTTGTGTGTGTGTGTTTGTGTGAGTGTGTGTGTGTGTGTGTGTGTGTGTGTGCGTGTGCGAGTGCGAGTGCGTGTGAAATTTGTCCCAAATTCTGGAATTGTGCTGTAGGAGATAGATGAATTCTGTAGTTACGATGCACCATGGGGGATTGCTGGTATGTCAGGCTGTGATTTGAGAGCTGATATGGCAGGCTGATATGGCAGGCTATTATCAGCGTGCCCCATAGATTTGTCCCTTTCCCTCCAGGGCACCATCCTTGAGCTTGTAACAGAGCTTGTCTTGCAACCATTTACTAGTCCTTTTTTTCTGTCTATATATATATACACTCACTGGGCACTTTATTAGGAATACTATACCAATACTGTGTAGGGCATTGATTCCACAAGATCTTGGAAAACATTGGAAACATTCCTTTGAGATTTGTTTCTGGTCCATGATGACATGATTGTATCACACAGTTCCTGCAGATTTTTTCAGGTGCACTATCAAGCTGTGAATCTCCCGTTCTACCACATCCCAAAGGTGTTCTATTGGATTCAAGAGCCGGAGACTACTTTGGTGTTCTGACAGTGCATTATCATGCTGGAAGTAGCCATTAGGAGACGGGTACATTGTGGGCATGAAAGGATGCACATGGTCAGCAAACATTCCACACAACATTAAACCACCTGCACCAGCTTGGACTGTTGACTGGTGTACAGGTGTTCCTAATTAAGTGTTTGGTGAGTGTATGTATATATATACTTACAAAGATTAACTGATCTGTTATCAATGATATGTTCAGTTTTTTCATAACTGAAATGACAATGATAGCATAGTTACAGCGTAGACCCTACACTTTTTGTAAGGTCTCAGAGTCCCAGTGAATTTTCAGCTTTTTGCTTCTTCCCTTGAATTTACTTGAACTCTCCCCCATCTAGGCAAGAGTTTACTAAGTACACAGGAAAGGTCATGAACGTTCCCTTGTGTGACCCCGAGGATAAACAATAACATAAATAAACATAAATAATCATCTGTGCTCACATTACATCGCAACTTGGTAGACTAAAGATCCATGACAATATTATGTGATTTTCATAATTAACCTTTTCAACATCTTGTAAATATCCTAGAGAGAGACAGCATCAGCGTAGAATGATCAGACAGAAGTCCCAGCCTACTCTGAGTCATGGGGTTACATGAGTGTGAGTACTGGATCTAGTGCATGTTATTCCCTGGGCTGTCAGGAGAGCGTGGGAAGAGGAAGGGATAGGAACCACGGCAACTCTTATAAGACCAGTGTTATTCTAGCTCAGAGGCCTCCTCTAGTGAGTAGTGTAGCGTCTGATGCAGCATGGTTTTCAGTGGCACATAATATTTTCATAATATCTTCCTTATTTACATCTCACTCCCATCATCCCTATGAGACTATGTACAGGAGATTAGGTACCGCTCTTCACAATGGTGATTAACTCATCACATAGGTTTGATCATATTTAATGGACATGAGCATTGAGGACTATCCGTTGGCAGTCTTTCCAAAGGAGGTCAAATTGTTTCTAAACCAGTGTTAATTTGAACTGGAAAGCATCATTGCAAAGCTTTCTTTTTGCCTGTTTGAAGACTCCATTTTGAAAAAGCAACATTAAATGTGCTGAATAGTCAAATAATGTTTATAGAGGTGTAATGAAAAGAAACAAATACAGTAAAATCAGGCTATTTAGATGCATGATTAGTCTGGAATTCATTACAGGTTCTGCTTTGTGTGTTATTCTCTCTTTAAGGGCTTGTTCATACAGGGCAATAAAACTGGTGTTGGGCTCATTCAGCAACTCTATTATTAAAGGTAAACAGTAACAGTAGACTCCAAAGAATATACACTTTTAGACTTAACAAAGTCACAAGAACTGTGAAGGGGAATTACTGTTGTTAACAATGAATGCAATAAGGAAGGATAAGCTGAAGATGTCAGAAGTTGCAGGAGTCAGAAGTTGAGAGATCATCCCTGCGGCTGAAATACTCATGCACGAGCAGTCAGTTCAGCCAGGAGGCGTCAAGCCTCCCTAAATCATCAAATGGACAGGAATATAAATGGCCTATTTACTACAAAAGTAGTAGATGCTCACTACGTCCTTGGGTTTTATGAAAGGCACTATACAAATCCAAGTTATTATTATTATTATTATTATTATTATTATTACCTGTCAGGGGTTGAGTTGATGCTCTGTTTTTTCATCAGTGAGGCCATCGCCATAACATTATTAATGACAGGTTTCTAAGGTAAATGGCTGTTTTAACATAGGATACGATCTATGTGGATGGTCGAACAACTAGCTGTTTACGATACCCTTCATCTCTTTTCCTCTAGCATAGCTTTTTGTTGTTGTTACGGAATGATCAGGGAAAATATTTAATCCATATCCTGATTGGAGAAATAAACAACCTCTCAGCAAAAGTCTTAGAACAAGGATGATGGAAACCTATCCTGTGTTCTGTAAAATGTTCAAGTGGCTAACAGATGTTGTAGTGTACACAAACCGTCACCCATAGACACATTTCCTAACATCAACCTCACATGAAAGTGAAAGAGGCAACAAAAATAATGTGTAAGCACTCACCAGTATTACATCATGTTAGAATCCTCTTGCAGCACACAGAGTAGAATGTTTTTCCTGTTCCTGTGAACATGTTATACACACACACGCCCACACACACACACAGACACGTATATTAGTATGTTAGGTCAGCGAGTGCTAGTTCTGACTTTCATAAAGCGTGTGTACCACTGCCCACCCCAGGTGGAGTGACGAACCCAGGCGTGATTGCCAGTTGAATGCCCGCCAGTCAAAGCACAGCACATTCCATTAGCGGGTTCCACTCCCAGAGAACCCAGTTAACCATAGCCATCTCCCTGCTGCCCCAAGGCTACTAGCTACTGGGGCTGGAATCCTGGTCAAAGTATCCCACACTGAGGTTAAGTGATGGAGCTCTCAGATAGCCAGGGGTTGGATGAAGAGATCTTCTTCTCTCCAGGTCTCTCTCTCTCTGTGCTGTGTGTAGGTCCTGGAGGCCTCACAAGGACAGTCATGGATGGATGAAGGATAGGGGTCCGCTGATGGCTGATGGCAGAGAGACCCTGCTGTGACTGAGCACGCAGAGCGCGTCTGTCTTTTTGTGTTGGTCTGTGGTCTTTGTGGAGCGAAATCCCGCTATTGTCCAGGGTAGAAACAAGCACGAAGCAGACAGAAGAGCCTGGTGGTTCGGCAGTAGGCAGTAGGCAGTAGGCAGTAGGCAGGGGGAGTTCTGAGAGGAGAAAGAGGAGGAGGAAGAGGAGGACCCAAGCACTAAATGGCTCTTCTGCGATTCCTTCCGTACTGTGTCAGTGCAGCTGCCAGTGGGCTGTGGAGCTCAGAGAGAGAGAGAGAGAGAGAGAGAGAGAGATGCAGCCATTCCTCCCTTCTGTCATCCACACCTCCTCTAATCCTCCCATTGCTGAGACCAACACTTCAGCTTTGTATCCAAGCCCTTCAGTTGTGTGAAGAAGCATGTTGAAGATGTGTTCCCTCCCTTCCCCTGGCTGCTAGACTGCTGTTGAGTGGCAGTATGTTGGGGGCTGGAGGCTCATGTTGAATGTATGTATGTGTGTGTGTGGAGTGGGCTGCCTTTATGGTCCTTCACACAGGTGTTACTGTGGCAACAAGAGCTAAACCGGCTTGCCATTAGACACAGCCTCCTGTTTTCTTTTAGCTAAATCTGTTCCACATTACCCTAATAGAAGGACGTCTTTATCTCTCTCTCATTAAATACACATAAGTGTGCATATATATGTGTGTGTGTGTGTGTGTGTATCTTTGTCGCTCCTCTATGTGTGTGTTGTGTCATGTTGTGTGTGTGTGTGTGTGTGTGTGTGTGTGGGTGTGGGTGTGGGTGTGGATGTCTTTGTGTGCCTTTGTCCGTTTGTCTGTCTGTCTATGTCTTTTTTCATCATCACTAGTACA
This sequence comes from Nansenia antarctica, assembly GCF_963989245.1. Classification (NCBI taxonomy): domain Eukaryota; kingdom Metazoa; phylum Chordata; class Actinopteri; order Argentiniformes; family Microstomatidae; genus Nansenia; species Nansenia antarctica. Next base: position 58,906,093 of record NC_137688.1, on the reverse strand, counting down.
GTTTTTCTCTATCGCTTTAACACGTTTTCTCAAAGCATACAACCATGCTGTCAAAGTGATCCACACCCACACTGATTTACATTGCAATTATAACTCATTGTCGAGCTGCTGTGAATCTGCATAAAAGCCCCTCTTGCTGCTGTAGCTGTATTCACCAGAGCCCCATCTCCACAGGCTGAAGAAAAGAATCTGTGTGAATCACACACAACTCATTTTCTCTTAACTCTTGACACAAATCCAAAAACTCACACACAAAACCCTAAACTCCACCAATCTCTTGCAAAAGCAAACCCTGAATTCAAAATAATGTTATGTCTTCTCAAAATGAAATGTTGTCATCAAATGACAAACACACACCATCAAATGAAGAGACACTTGTAAGAGCCAATTGAACACTGATGTGCACAATGGAAAACACTATGATCAGAGGAAAACAGTATTATGATATGATTATCAGCAGGCCTTTTGCATTTTCTGTGTTACACTACATACGTACAGACAGTAGCCTGTTATAAACTGTTATGTTTTCATACTCAAATATAAAACACAAATACAAGAATAGAATGTTTTTTTAAAATTCTGAAATATTGCACACATCTCAGCAATGACAGTTGGATTTGTAAAGTATTCTTCATACAGAACAAACAATAGAAAAAATAAAATAAGCCTTCTGCATAATACTCTACAAAGGCCACAACACCTCGTCGACATCACAGCCAATGTTCTCCCTGGCCAAGCAGAGGGGAAAGTATCTTTACCAAGTATCTTTACCAAGGAAGATTGTGCCAAATGTAGATAATTGGATTTAGTCTTTTGTTAACTGTGTGGTTTAGAGCTGCAAAATTAGTGATAAGCAAGAAATGTGTTGTGTGTCATTGTGAAGAATTGGTGTGAGATAAAATACACCAGTTTCCCTCATTATGTTTGAGGTTCCGATGTCAGTGTTAAAGCGATAGAGAAAAACTGTAAAGATGGGGGCAGTTTTGGATGTCGTCTCATCCTATAGATCCAACACTTGGCCAAGGACTTTCTCCATCATCAGTCAACCACTAACTGAAAAAAATACCCCCAAAAAAGACCCAAATAACCCTAACCCTTCAGTTATTTCTTCTTCTCCCTCTTTTCCCTGTCATTGGTGATAAAGACAAACAACCATGCTGTCAAAGGGATCCACACCCACACTGATTTACATTTACCCACAAACCCTGCTAACAAAAAGACCTGGAGAGAGAGAGACAGTAATTATGACTCATTGTAGAGATGTTGTGAATCCGCATAAAAGCCCCTCTTGCTGCTGTAGCTGCATTCACCAGAGAAGATGAAAAAAATCTGTGTGAATCACACACAATGAAGCCTGGAGGGGAGACAAGGCCACGTAGATGCCCGTCTGTAACTCCTAGTTCTTGCTAACGCTGGTCTGTAACCACACAGTCTCAGAGCTTGAGTTCCCTGAGCTCTCTACTGCTGAAGCTGGGTAAAATGTGTGTGTGTGTGTGTGTGTGTGTGTGTGTGTGTTTGTGTGTGTGTGTGTGTGTGTGTGTGTGTGTGTGTGTGTGTGTGTGTGTGTGTGTGTGATGTGCAAGGCGGGTGGGGAGGGGAGGCTGAAGAGCATTTCTTTCAAATCAAAACAACTCTTGTATAAGACACCATTTTTTATTAAATACTGCATTATCTTACATTGCCTGGACAATGTCAAACATATGAAAAGGATATACACATATCGAAGAATAAATTACAGTTCAGCCATGTCTGAATAAAGATAACAAAATATTTTAACAATAGTATTTTCAGTGATTCCTTAAATCACCTCAAACATAAAAGAGCTTAAAGAGAGCTTTTTAAATAGGAAACATGCCACTTATTATTTGTAGTTCTTTAGGATATTGAAATTGATACATAATCAAATAAAAGTAAGACCAAAATATAAATAGAATTCATCGCTAAAAATACTGCTGAAGTTATTCTTTTAAATCAAGCAATTCCAGTCTTGAACTAGCAACTGCTTTTGTCAAAGAGCAATGAAAAATAGAAAGCTACTCATTAATGTACATATAATATAATATTTACAAATACACTGAGTGTAAAAGAATGAGGAAAAGGAATGTTATCGAATATAGGCAACTGTGTTCATAGCTTAGAGTGCATCATGATTAGGAACGGGAAAGTCCAACAGGCATCCATTTAGATTTTTACAATAACAGATAAGATTGTGTGATCAGTAAAGGTGGTTTCAGTGAAAGCATACTATGCTAACCAGGGTCATAGTCTGTAATAGTGTAACTTGAGGAAGTCCACCTAGTACATAGCACCGTGACAAGATTCTAACCTAGCTAGCTGCTAAGAGGCTTGACCAGTACAGGGAGCGTTCAGCACTCCTATAGTGTGGGAATGGCAGCCTTCTGGATACCCATGACCGTGTCGTAAAAGCAGTCTTCGCTAACCACGGAGGTCAGGCTCTGAACACTGAAGTCTCTCCCCAACAGGGTGTTAAGGTCCACACACTGGGGTTCGTCCATAACCCCGACCCCCTGGGTCCCCTGCAGGCTGCATCCCTGCCGTAGCTGCTCGTGGTGTTGGGACCCTGCGCTCCCCACTGCGTCCTCTGTGAAGTTGAGTCTCTGGAGCTGGGCTTCCAGGGCGCTGGTCAGGGAGCACAGCCTGGCCCTTTTGCCCAACGTGCTGCTCTTTAGGCTGGGGAGGCCCTTGGAGCGGCTGGGGAGCTGGGGCTCAGAGTGCGTGTCTCCAGGGTAGAGGGCGCTGGACGCACTGCCGTCGTCGGAGTGCTGCTGGCCTGTCCTCTGGGCCTCTATGCGGTGCTGTTGTCTCCTCCTCCAGGAGGTGCCTCTGCCCACGACCGGTTGGTTCCTACGGAGGGAGCCCAGGTGCTCCCTGAAACCCCTCTCTGCTGGGAGAGGGAGAAGCCTCTTTGTGCTGTCTTTCAGGAGGGAGCGAAGAGCTTTCACAACACTGGCTTTACTCTCCAAACCACTGGGGAAAGACATATGCACATTATTAGACCATTTCTCATCATACAGGCCTTTCTATGTACATTTACCTGTATGCATGTGTTCTACTGGCTTAATTCAGTGGTTATTGAATTCAGTGAATATTTGTCTCTTTTTAATGTTGGTCTCCTCTCTCACCTGCTGCAGAGCTGGAACACTGTCTCTGGTCTCCCCTCCACTTGGGACTTGGTATGAACCAGCTCCCAGATACAAGGATTCTCTGTCCCTGTCATTTATAGAGAGAAGATACCGTAGTCAGTTGAGTAAGAGGAACACAGAGCAGATTCAGTAGCCAAACAGGCTGGAGTCAGAGTGTGGAGAGGGGTCACTTACCTGCTGTGTTCCCCAGACGGACCTGAACTGCTGACACTGGGATGAGCCAGCGGAACTTGAAGGGGTCCAGGTCTCCTGAGCGTGAGGTGGTCTGCATGAAACACCAGCATAGAGACCCATATATTAGAGACCCAACATGTGACATCAGATGTATGGTATTGTAGCATCATATATGTGAGGGCAGCTGGTGAAAGGGGGAACAAGTCGGCAACCAATCAAAATGTTCAGACTTTTATTCTGAAAAATGTCAGTAAATGTCAACGTTGTTGAAAATCAATGACACACTCGCTAGTCAAACCAAAATATTGCAATGCAATGGATTCGGTGTGTATTCCCCATTACTACCTAGTTAACTATAACCAGGGGTGCACATAACTGGTGCGCCAGTGCGCATGCGTCGCCAAAATGCATGCTGCGCGGCAGATCAGCCGCATGATGGCGCTTTTGCGCACCAAAAAAAAAAAAAAAAAAAAGATTGGTCACAAAAAAAACATCCTCTACCATGGTTGAAATTGAGGACAGTAATTACAGCAGTCAAGAGAGCAGTGATGATGACGATTAAGCTTGTAGCATAAATAAATGCTTAGGCTGTAACTTTTTGTTGAAAAGTTGATTTCAGTGTTTACAGAACAGAGCAGTGCTTAAAGAGATGTCCGTTTATTTCAGTGTGTTTAAAGAACAGACATTCAGTTAGTGCTTAAAGAGATGTCAGTTGATTTCATTGTGTTTAAAGGAGTCTGACAGACTTTCATGCTTAAAGAGCAGTCATTTGATTTTGCATTTGTTTATTTTGTTTTGCACACAATCATTTGTTCGTTCATCTTTATTTATGAATAAATGTCGTTTTGCTAATATTAATTGCTAATATTAATTATTATATTAATAAAAATTAATGAATTAATATAAGTTATCCATGTATCCCTTTTTCATCCATCCTGTGGGACGGGTCGTGACTCGCGAGCTCGGGGAGCACCAAGCAGCATCCCTAGGTGCTCCTCTGAGCACTGGCCCCAAAAAGTTATGTGCACCCCTGACTATAACACTACTTTACATTGTTAGCTGGGTGTGTCATTTATTTTCAACAACGCTGAAATGTATTTACATTTCTCTGAATAAAAGTCTGAATATTAAATCGGCTGCAGACTTGTTCCCGGTTTCACCTGCCGCTGTCACATATATTGGAGGGGCTGAACTCACCATCCTCTTCTTCAGCTTGATGCTCTCGCGGTAAACCAGGATCACAGCTCTCTTGAAAACTGGAAGGGTAGATTTTAAAAGTAGATTCTTATCAGATATTTCATCATCATTGAATTGTGCACACTTTACATCAAAAGAAACATTTATGTCCGGTTAACACTAGAAGAGCCTGTGAGTAAAAAGAAAATGTCCATCTTTGCACTCGATCAAATTTCAGGACCCTCCTTTCATGACTTTTCCTAGATATGTGCGTTCTACCACCCAGTATCCTTACATTTTCAAGATAGTATAAAGCTGTTTTGCAGTTTTTCTGTGTAGTAGGCAGGCTAAAAAAAGAAGCGCCCTCTAGTGATCTCTGTGTGTACATTTTTACATTCGAGATACAGATTTACATTCTAAAAAGGGGGTCTATTTGACCCCCAAGGGGGCTCTACTAGTAGGTAAAATAGGCACGGCTGTTGTAGTGTTAAGCTCTTCTTCTCAAATACCCACTCACCAAACAGCGTCAGCTCAGGATCCTTCCTCATGCGGCCTAATGAAGGTAGCGGGTTGAGCCACACCAGAGAGGCGTGGATGAGGAACTCTCCCATGGAGATCTCTGTCACCTAGGGAGGGAGAGGGAAAGTTAGTCCAGTGGGTTGAACCTGAAGGGCTTCACTCTAAAATGTTACAAATCCCCCCCAAAATCCGTGAAGTGTGTGATGGTTGTACCTCCTTCTCAGGGCCCCTCTGCTCGGCTACTAGCTGGTCAAACACTGTGCCGTAGTCTTCGTAGATCTTCTGCATCTCGTTGATGTGGCTGGCTACCCTCTCCATGGCCCTCAGGGCCTCTGATATTGAGAAACAGACGAGTGTTACAGTGTTACAGGACAATGTCAATATAGTTCACACCCAGCAAGTCTGCCAGAACTACTATACTAATATATATATATATTAGCTATATTGCAAAAATTGTGAGAGTGTGTGTGTGTGTGTGTGTTTGTGTGAGAGAGAGAGTGTGTGTGTGTGTGTGTGTGCGTGTGCGTGTGCGTGTGCGTGTGCGTGTGCGTGTGAGTGTGAGTGTGAGTGTGAGTGTGTGTGTGTGTGTGTGTGTGTGTATGTGTGTGTGTATAGCACCAGTGTGTGATACCTGTTAGATGGCTATGCTCCTCACTCTCCGAGTCAGTCAAAGACACCAGTTCTTTGAGCAGCAGGGGGTATTTGAGCACTCTCTGGACTGGCTTAATGAGGTAGGACTCTAGAGTTGATGAGTGCTGCTTGGTGGGGTTCTTCGCCCCCAAGAACTCCTTGAACGCCTGGTCAGTCTTAGCTGTTGAAGGGAAATAATGAGGGCCTTGCCGTTGCAGCATAAAGCTTTGATAACTGCACTTGATCTGACATTTAAAATGACATGTCCCGCTTATAACAACCTTTAGAGAATAATGGAGTACTGTAATTGGGATGTTCACATTTACTCTACAAGAAGGAACAGTCTTTACCTCGTTCCAGAACTTTCTGGACCTTGATGTGATTGGCACAGAAACCGCTGTAAAGCTTGAAGTGGTCGGCGTAGTACAGGAAGGACCCGCCCAATGAGAAAAGAAGTGTCTGGATACAGAACGGGAGAGAGAATTCACAGTTACACTCTGCAACACTGTAGGTTAAATGTTTGGTGGCAGGCATAATGGCTATCCTGATGAGGAAGACAAGTACGTGAGAGCTCCAGCCCCCTGGTGGTTGTACCTTGAACTGCTCGGGGGTCTCGAGGGAGCTGAAGTTGGGGGACGAAGCAATGCGCTCCTCCAGGGTGTGGAGGAACACTCTCTGGAAGTCCAGCATCTCAGGCAAACTGCCAAAGAGGGACTCCATCTGGTGGAGGCAGGGAAGAACATCACTGTCAGTAGCAACTCAGTGGAAAGATATGAAGAGACAAACCGTAACAAGTTATTATACAGAAGCACAGAATGCTGTTTATGTTACTACATACTGTATGTTAGCAGATATCTACTCTTATACAACAGTTAGTTCCGACTAAGTAATTTGTTTGGACAAGAGGCATTCCATGAGTGCTGATATACAGTATAACAGCACTGGGACTTTTAACTATATGTATCACTCCGAAATGACCGTTAATACAAAGTGGCTAGCCTGCAGATGTTTGTGTTCAGGTTACTAGGCAACAGTCCAGTTGCGGAACTATTTTTTGTTGACGGAGCCAAAATAAATGATTAAATAAACAAACAAATCATAATCTGTTGTCACTTATTACTGTTAACTAGGCCTGCGGCCTCGTACCTATGACCGAATCACAGCCGTGCTGATACTCAGTATAACAGCACTCCCTCTTGTGTGATATTGCTTAATTAATCACTCTCTGTGGTGTTACAAGCTCTATAGCCCCCTTCCATACTGTACCTCGTCATGGCTAAGGAACGTTTCACTCTGTAGGGGCGTCAGGTAGATGTCAAACAAACAGCCCAGATCCTGAGTGACAGAGAGAGGGGGAGGGGACATCATCAGACTGTGACCTCATCGCCATCAGACTAAAACATCATCCCCATCAGACTGAGAAATCATCACTCCTCATCTACACATTTGACTGCTAGAGCAGCAGAAGGTAAACAGGCATTTAACAGACCGTCAGCAAACAGTCACTAAGAGACCATTCATTTGCATATCCACTTATTTTCCTTAAGCACATTACTCATTAATTATGAATCTCCCAGACATGATTTTTCAGTTCTCAGAACTTCTTCTCACACAAAGAGGCAGCATGAGTAAGCATGAGAAAGCCTACCTTTACGTAGGACTTCTCTGTGTCAACGAGCTCCTGGATGACCTTGCACAGTCTCTCGGAGATGGACATGTGTCTGGGGCAGGGCCTCTGGGGCTGTGGGCTGGGCTCTGTGGAGTAGGGGTTCCTCTGGCCATCCACCAATGCCCCACAGCCCTCTGGGAAGGTTTGGTACAGCGTGCACTCCGTCTCCACATTCTGAGGGAACAGAACAGAGAGGCAAGGGATCAGTTTAGCTCTGCATTTCAAATTGAACTGAACTTTTAACCAGAGCAGTTAAGATTACTGCTCAGCTCAAATTTACACTGACAAGCTCCTAATCATTACGTCCGTTTAAATCATCAACCCTCTCTAAGCAGTCGAACTCTCTGGTTCTCCGGTTTCGCCGGTTGAACTCTCCCTCTGGAGTTTGAGAGGCAGAGAGTGCAGAGGGCCAGGTCTAGCCCTAGCAGCTGGATCATGGTCATAGGGAATAGGGATCAGAGAGATTTGGTAAACACTGCTATCTGGGTGCCACTGGGAATCTGGGAATGGGCCACGTTCTCCTACAGTAATTATGTGACTATGCTATTCCCATATGATTTCAGTTACACTGATAATAAGATTAAACAGTAAAGTTTTTTTTTTTTTTTACTGTTATTTATTATTATTTAAAAAACAAATTTTAAATATTTTTTTATTATTTGTGGCCCAAGCATACCTGTGGGTGGGGGGGGGGGGTTATAAAAAAAATAAAAATAAACAAAGACTGCTATTACTTCTTGTCACTTGCCACTGACTGTTGTTTGCAATGAAAAGATTTGTAAAAAAACAACAACAAAAAAACAGTAAATAAGCAAACTGTCTGAGATGAGCAACGTTAGCAAACCTCATGAAAGAGAGCAGCTAGTAGTTTGGTCGCTAACAATAATATAGAGTCTAGGCTCTAGTTTCTGAGCAGGGACTTCACCAAACATAATTCTGCTCATCCACATTGAGACCCCACTCTCACACTCTGAAATGTCTTGAGCGTGCAGATTTGCCAAATGCAGCATTATCAGCAGTGCACACACAGACAATCCTCAGTGGGACAGATATAACAGGAAGGTTCTCCAGCGAGGGCTTTGCCCATTTGTCATCATAATTTGCCCTGCCAGGCTGTAATAAAGTGCTGACAAATGGATACATTGCTGAAGTTAGTTAGCTAATGTCCTGCACAGCTATCAACCTTTTAATATCCCAGAAACAGAAGCAAGGGTGACAGAAAAGGTGAAAAATAATTCTCTCATAAGCATGAACATTTATGAGCTTATTATTTCCTGTTACACTTTGCTCTATGTGTCTCAGAGGAGTGAGTACATACTGGTAGCTTACTGTATAAATTATACCTCTCTCTGCGGTAAGACAACAACTATAATAACTACATTCATTGCTCTACATTATACTGAAGGCGTTAACATCAAAGCAATACAACACAACTCGACCAACGCATCGACGCAACAGAACCAATGCTAGGAGACCAGCTCAGACACAACAGAGCACAGCGAATGTGTTACCAGCAGAAGGACTCCGTCGGTTGCCGGCTCACAGGCCATGTAGGAGGCCACATCATCCAACAGTCGAGCCAGCCTGTCCTTTAAGGACTGCCTGAGGGACGGCAAGGTGAAGCCAGGGAAAAGTTCCCCCACCTCCTCCAGTGAAAGCACCCAGCACATAGCCCTCATGGACCGAGACCGGGACGCTTCTCCTGGGGTGAAACTCTGGCTGTTGGTGGACCTTGACAGAAACAACACCCTATACACCCTATGTACCTGCCAGTACCTCCCCAGGTCGCCATTATAATCCTTGTGTTTTCCCTGTCTCTCCTTGTCTCTCTGTCACACACACTTAAGGAGTAAGCCTGGATTAGTAGTCTACTCAGGGTCATGACCTGCTGACAGAGCTTGAACAGTCTTCAAATCCAAGGCAGTTTCGCTGCTGCGGTGTGGCTAAGTCGACATCCCCAGGCCCGTTCTCTAAGTCCACAGTCGTCCAGTCCCGTACATTTAAAACCAATAGTACTGGTTCTGAGTGATGGCACTGTTTTTAGCTGGCCAAGACGCAGGCAGCTGATCAGGACCAACTCTCCTATGTATCTCACTAAGCAGGTGACCTGATCCCAAGGTAATCCTCATCACCAACACCAGGCCAGCGATCAAAGACTACACCATCCACTACTCTTAACACTAGAACAGCCGTGCCTTTTTACCTACTAAAAGAGCTGCCTCGGATGCCTTAGAATGTAAATCTGCTATTTACACACAACGACCACTAGTTGGCCTCTTGTACGGTAAATTAGCCTGCTTCCTACACAGAAAAACTGCAAAATAGCTTTATATTAGCTTATCCTGATGTGATTTTGAAAATGTAAGGATACTAGGTGGTAGAACGCACATATCTAGGAAAACTCATGAAAGGAGGGTCCTGAAATTTGATCGAGTGCAAAGATATAACACTTTTTTTTTTACTCACAGGGGCCCTGACCCCTCATGGCTGATTAAGTGTCAACGCTCTCCCATTATCACACCCCATCTCACCCGTCCGAGTGGCTCCGCTCCCTCCGTGGACCGTGGCAGCAGTGACGCCTCATCGAAGGCAGGTTCGACACATTTCTCAGAAATGTCCTCCTGGGCCAGTGGTATATCTGAGAAAAGCAGCAAGGACCGGAATTATTAAAGACAAGGACTGAACTAAAGGAGGCAGGACGTTCAATAAGAAGACAGAAGTGTAGGTTAAAGCACTAGATGTAGGTTTATTGCTGTCCCCAGGGGTAGGGCCTCTCTACTAGGCGGTTAAGTGGACCTGACTGGTGTCAACGAGCATTGATCTAGCTTCACTAAAAGCCCAGCAGGCAGGAGAAGTTGTTTTTACAGAGCTTGGATACTTGGTATTATGCCAGCAGGAATAACAATGTGTTTCTACAATTCTGTTCTACTTCTAACATTTGCACTACTGTGGACACACAGTATTTGTCAACGACATAATTATGTCAGATACTCATGTTAATAATTGAATAATATCTGTAGAATCCTTGATTGCCCTCCCGTGGTGTTATAACGATATCCACCAGGGTGCCATTTAGACAGTGATTGTGTCACTCTGTACAGTGAAACATGCCAGTTGCCATCAAGTTCTCCTAATTAGAGCAGCATGGTGCAGCGTCTGCAGCCAGGCCAGAATGACATTTCCCCCAGCATGCTGCCCACACACTGCCTCTGCACAAACACAATACAAAGGCTGAAGGACACTGCTCTCTGAGGCCCTCTATTGGCAGAAATAAAACCTGTATCTGCCAGACAACAATGAATACCTACCAGTGAACCGAAATGTAAACAGAGGTTATAAGTAGCTTAATCCAAAGAATGGTGAAACACTACAGCTGTTTGTGGATAGATGGTAGTATCTGTATTAAGATACGGTTGATATTTACCTGCGGTCCAAGGGGTGAGCTGGCTGGGGGGTGGTGGTGCTGGTTGACAGGGGTAGCTGACGTCACAGTCTGGCCAGACGGAGCTGTGGTCGTCAGAGACGGCGTCCTCTCGTCTGATCAGCAGGTGGAGCGTCTGATGGCTGAAGAACATCTGCATCAGGCCCAGGTCCAGCGTGGACACACTGGTCCCGTTCAGAACCAGGATCTCATCCCCTGCTCTCAGCCCTGCAGGAAGGACAGGAGATCAGTCGACACAGCCACTGGGATGTTTGGCACTGGGTTTGCTTGAATAAATCATATCTTGTTCTATCTCTTTAGTTTTCTGTTATGTACTCTGAATGTGAATAGAAAATTGAGAATGAATAATAATAATAATAATACATTAGACTTATATAGCACTTTTCTAGACACTCAAAGACGCTTTACAAACTGAAAAGGTCGAGTAGTAAAATAAAAAGAAACAGGAAAAATAAAAGAAAGTATAGGGTCTGATTAATTTTTAGATTACTAAATCTAAATCTAAGTGTCTTTGTAGGACAATCTACTCTGTATACTGCAAGTATATCTAGATTTCGGGCGGAGAAGCAGCGAACAAGCAACGCCAACTGTAATTTTTTGAAAAGTGAAAAGTCTTACGAGTATGATCAATGTAATGTTAGCTAGCTACCTCTAAACATAGATTATGAACATACAATCACACACACAGAATTGAAAATCGATTTTTACTAAACTGGAAAGACATACCTTCAGTAAAGGCCAGTCCCTCAGGGCTGACCTCACTCACAAAGACATGGCTTTTCCTGGCCCCATCGACATGACCTGTGACTGCAAAACCTAGAGAGAGGAGAGGTCAGAGGTCAAAGCAGGGTATACACATGACATTACAATAAACAGACACAGGCGCATGTTCATTTTGGACTCACCAAAATCTACTGCTGTATCAGGGCGGGATAATTGTATGGTGAACTCATTGAGGGGGAAGACTTCCAACTCTTCATAAACCTGTTTAGTAGAAGCATATTGAAGAGTGAAGGGACATTCACCACATACACCTCAATCTACTTGCTAAAGAGATGGGAAATAATGGATGACTTTGACGTTTGATATGAATGCAAAAAGGTTGACGCAGCATGAACCTAACACAGTGAGTGACTGAACGAATTATTGCCTCAGTGACTGAGTCCTGTAAGCGATGTTGGGGGGGGCCTCACCAAGTCACTGACAGGGTCTGTGGGCGCTGGGGTGCTGCTCTCTGTATCCTGGCCCACATGACTGCTCCTCACATGCAGGCAGTGCTGACTCTGGTCCAACTGTCTCTCCTAAAGCAAGACACAAGAAGATATATTAATAATACTAATATTCATGGTTCCTCTCAGCCCGAAGAATGCAGTGAATGAGCTCTTCTTATGGAGGAAATGCATTAATTATGAAAGAATGTATAGAAATTAAACTAGTAGCTATACCCTACAGCAAGCCTTCCCAGTAATTTAGTCTCCTCAGTTAACAGCCAGTACAGCAACACGTGACGTTAGAATTATAAGGTTCTATCTCCATTTTTGTCAACATTTAGGTTTTTACATAATCTGATCCATTAGGTGTTTATTAATGCCCGTGTGGTGTTATTTTTTAAAATGTTTACATTTTTTAGTTAGTAATTAATAAAATACAAAGGTTCCATCTCACAAAACATAATGGAATGTAAAAACTTTGACGCTCAATATCTCTGAACTACCGTAAACTGAGATAGAACCTTATAATTCTAAGATCACGAACAGCAGTGTTGAGATGTATTAGTAATGAGGAATTGCAGTATGTTTACCTTACAGTCCAAAGATAGCACATCTGATACAAAGAAATCCGGTTTTATGGAGACAATAACAGCTTGGTTGTCAGGCATATTCACTTGAGTTTCCAAAGTGCTGTTCCACGTATTGCCTTCAGATGGCGCTATTAACAGCATTTTGGGGAGCCTGTCCAATCTCTGTTATGGTCAGATAAAGACAAAGAGAAAAAAAGAGGGATAATGTGTTGAATAACTGTCACAGCTGAGGATTTTATGTTCTTATGTTGTCGGTTACTAAATAATTCAACCAAACATTTAAGATCTCTCAGTAAAAATTACTCTATTCTGCGACTTCTTCTACCCCATTGCATTTCAGCATTAAATATTGATACTATACACTCCAGATAGACATAATTCATTTCAGCTATAAATATAAATAACACATTGACTTCCGAATGTCTATTGTTCAATAAAAATATATATAAAATAAATAAATATAAATAACATATAAACATATATAACAATTTATCTCATATTAAATCACTTCTTCCATGTCCCTCACAGCTGTTGTGTGTGTGTCTGTTGAACTAAAGCCAAAAGCCACTGAATGCACACAGCAACAGGTCTGGGAGGGAGGGGGAGGAAGCGGGGGGGGGGGGGGGGGGGGGGAGAGGGGGGAGTCATTCTCTGCCAGTACAGAGGGATTAATACTCGAGGACAATGGAATTTTGGGAGAATAAAGGCCCTCTGTCGGTCAAACTCTCCCTCTCTCTCTCCCCCCTTTCTCTCCTGTCCCTCGGAAGGCTCCTTGCCTGCCATACGCCTGGCTGTTTGCACTGAAGCAGTGTCAACAGATCAGCAGGCTGTTGTGACAGCTGTGCTAGGCTTGACCCTGGGTGAATAGAAGCCCCCCCGCTATCCCCCACTCTCCCCATAGGAGGATTAGTGAGTCTGAGAAACTGATCGATAACAATACTCCCAGTACCAGCAACTGGCTCTTAACTGAGCAAACATACTGTAGGGGGCATAGACTTAGGACACTTTCTCTCCAACAAGTGAGAAAAGTTTGAAGAACATTTCATTTTCCACCATTTCATTTTATGACCTAAAAATAGAACATCATCGGCAGCAATTAAGTAGAACAAGATTATGACTTCACATCCTTCCTGCGGTTACTGAAAAAGACACACAACGGGCAACTGTACCTCGGAGCTGCACATGTTGGGGACCTGGCCAGGGATTCGAACACTTTGACTTTCGAAAATCTGCAACATGGAAAAAGCGAAACACAGATTCAGAGAGTGACTCAAGATAAAATTCACCCAAAAACGATATATAAAATATAAAAAAAATGTTTTACTAAAAATAAGAGCCTGTGTCTTTATTTACATTTAATTAAAAACTACATGTCTACGGCAAAGGCTTTGATACTATTCAGATCCAAGATTTGAAACCAAAATTAGCCCGGAGGATTCATGGGAGAAATAAGGGGTTTGGTGATGCTGAAATTACAACTCTGGGAGTCAGACAGATGGAACAAGCCGTAATCAGCCTGGCGGGGACGGAGACTGTCTCCCCTCACTCGGCATGCCAGTCTGCCCTATGAGCTACCACTACTACCTCAGACCACCACCAGTGACAGGACCACCACAGAGCTAAGGTGCCATCCAAATGCCAACAGCCTATCAAAGCTATTATAGGGTACAGTTTCAGTTTCAGTTTCAAAATGCTCATGCGACAGATTTTTTTTTTTATCTAGTCATGTAACATCTACATTTGTCCTTTATTTCTCAAATTGGGCAGGGGTGGGGGGGGGGGTAGGGTTGAGGGTCCTGACAATGGCTGACTCATCACCACCTCTACATATCACAGCTCTCTTACAAGCTCTTAAAAGTGACTCCCCAACTCCCCACCCTCCAAATAAAAAAAGAAGCAAATGGCTGGCAGAGAAGAATGGCGCAGAATGAGTCCCTATGGTAAATGTGGGGCTATAGGACATTTAGTGGACGGTGCGGTTTACACAAACCATCTGTTTATCCCCACTGGCGCACTGCAGCTTGCAACAATTAACCACATATGGCTTCTAGTAATGCCTGTTCAATCTCGGTTCCATTGAGTGCCTTCTCTGGTAGATGATGCTTTTGCTTACTCAGACGCATAACAAAGACCTCGACTGCTGTGAAATCTCACTCTCTGCCACGAGTAAGGAGGGAACCTATGGATGGCCTATGGCTTTGTGACACTGTTTGACCTGTATAAGTCAGTGTAATCAATAGACCGGTGTGTTACACCTGTGCATTCAAAAAACATGTTTAGATAGCCCTGACACCCCTGGGCATTACCACTGTGTCTGTCTGACCAGCATATGTGATTTGCTTGTAATGTTTGTGTGTCTACATTTGAGATTTGTCTGAAACATCTCCCCTGCTGCTGTCTTGAACTAGGTCTTTCTTTTCTTGGATTTGAGTCTAACCTGGATTAATAATGGTTAAATACAACAGTTAGTTCCGACCAAGTCATTTGATTGGACAAGAGGCATTCCATGAGTGCCGATACACAGTATAACAGCACTGGGACTTTTAACTATATGTATCACTCCGCCGCACAGGTTTTCTATTAAATGACCGTTAATACAAAGTAGCTAGCCTGCGGATGTTTGTGTTCGGGTTACTAGGCAACAGTACAGTTGAAGTTCAGTTGCAGAACTATTTTTTGTTGGCGGAGCCAAAATAAATTATTAAATAAACAAACAAATCCTAATCTGTTGTTGTGTATTACTGTTAACTAATAAATGGCGCTGTAGAACTGTCGGTACTCCGCCTGCGGCCTCGTACCTACGACCGAATCACAGCCGTGCTGATATTCAGTATAACACACTCCCTCTCGTGTGATATTGCTTAAATACATATGGACACACTAAGCAGGCCAAGTGTGTCTATATGTGAGACACATCTTTCAGAGTGTTAACAGAGCACGTGTTGGGCAGGGCACATGTTACCATACCTATCCTATCATCACATTGGGCAAAACTAAACAACGATGGTCATGTGAGATTTACCCTTCAATACAGTTGGAGGGATAACAAACTCTCAACATCCAAAAATAAACCACTCTCAGAGGGGCATTTATCAAGCATGGGAAGGGGAGGGGATGTTGGAGGCTGTCTTCAGTGAATGATGAGTATTTCAGCAGGTTGCTACTGCCCTGATGAGAGAACCAAATACTTCCTTCACTCAACGCCTCTGTTTTGGAATGTTCCCAAACCAAAAAATAGATTAGCTACCCCCCCCCCCCCACCCACCTTCTGCTTGAAATGTTGCAAGTTCTACCAAGTCTGGGTAATTTATGGGCCGTGGCCCATGAGGAGTGAAAACAGCACATTCCTGGAACCGGCTCCTCAGATTGATTTATCAAACGGCCGCTCTGTTCAAAACAGAAGGGCTACAGAAACGTGCCGTCGGATCGGGAGCCAAGAGGTCCCTTGTAAAAGATTGTTTATACAGGTGATAATAAAAAAAAGGAGAGAGGCAAATGGGGCGCCACGGCCTGGGGGGAACCCACAGAGATCCTTCTCAGCTGATAGGTTAAGCCCACCTAATAAATACTTTGGACGTTAATCCACGGAGCCCCTATAGCAAGAACTTCATCCTACTCCTCAATGAGCTATTCTTCACCCGCGGCATTCACATGGTGTTGGAGAGTGAGGCAGGTCACAGAATGATGAGACCCCTGATTTTGTCATCATGATCTCTGTGGAGCCAGTAAGGGAGGATGTCAAACGACAGTACAGTACCTGAGACACAGACTGCCTCTTCTCCTTGCTGCGTTTGGTAAGGCTGTCCAGACCCTTCAGAGAGGAGAAGAGACCCCTCTTGTTCCGCCCTCCTCGGGAAAGCGAACGCCTACGCAACGTTCCCTCGTCACGGGTGCAGATCTGAGATCAGATAAAGTGATTGTTTTTTTTGGGGGCCTTTTTGAGATTTCACAAATTCACCCGTAAAAAAAATGTCAAGCTATATCAACAGTCATAAGTGTCCATATGAGGAGCAGGACTCTCACCAGGGCATGGAAGGAGGACACCGAGAAGATCCCCAGGCGGCTCAGGGTAATCTTGGAGGGTCGGCTGGCCACGGCCAGGAGACTCTTGGGGTTGGGCAGCTCACTACCCTGCAGGCTGGCCAGGTAGCAGCGCATGCGGAACAGGTCCATGTTAAACTTCTCCAGGTTCTGCTCCCACTGCTGGATCTGTGGACATAAGACGCACAGACACACACACAGCGTCATACCTCAGCGAAGTAGAATGGCGTCTCCCCCTCTATAATGAAACCCCTTCCTAATGGAAAGATGAGCCACTCTCCTGGAGCTTTGCCACAGGACCACATCTAATCACCCTTATTTAACACAGCAAAGTGGTGAGGAACGAAAGGAATCTCTCTGTCTATCCATCTCTCTCGTTCCACCTCTCTTCTCTCTCTCTCTCTCCCTCCCCTTCACTGAGGGGAAAATGTGTAACTGATTGTACATTGGTGAGATTAAGGTCCAATCTTGAGATGAGGCCTAAGAAGTTGAATTCAAATGGCAGAGCTAGTATCACTTTCACAGAGAGATGGACATCAAAGTGAGCGGGGGGGCCTCGAGATGAGACCAGCTGCAGTAGAGCTCAGGCACTGGGGTTTGATGCCCTAATTCCCCCCAAACTGGGCATGACCCATCCCCTGGCCTGTCATTAAGAAGAAAGGGGCTCTAACTACCAGTAATGCTGTTAACGGGAAACCCTCTCTTGTTTACTCAGTGGCAGGGGGGGGGGGGGGGGGGGCAGCTGGTGATAAAGGGGGTTTCAAGGTGAATCATTGCTGTCAACACATCAGCATTTGGTGTATTACGCAATAACCTCATCTGGCTTTCCAGTTACAACGGCACTCAATGCAGAGTGGATAGAGTGTCGCCGGTAATAGCCCATTAGAACGAAAACATCTGGAGTACAAATTAAAACTCTGCATGTGATGTTGAATCTGGATGCGTCTAACCCAATTTTCAACAAATGATGTTGCCAACACATCTAAGCTCGGCTCAACATATCGAAGCTGTAATGCACTTTTTCTCCAGGAACAAGTCTCAATGTTCCAGAAGGATCGCATTACATACTGATTTTTGCCATTACACGGAGATTATAACTTGCAGAGGCAATATGGACAGAAACAACAAAGTGTCATGCAGGTATATATATATCTCTGGTTCATTAAATCTCAAATGGTTTGGTTTCCATTTCAGCTGAGACACTAATTACCTAATTGCCCAATTGAACTAACTGCTTGCTTGAATAGCGCAGTCCGACTCTGTGGCCCTTGATCTCAACAACCCCCCCCCCCCCCCCCCTCTAAACCCTTCTGAAACTCTCTCTTCTCACCTGGCTCTCAATGGCCTTCCTGTTCCTCTGGTCGCTGACGACGGACAGCTGCAGTTCGGCCATCTTCTTCATCTTGCCGTCCATGTCGACCTTCTGCAGCAGGGAGCGGGTCTGGCTGCGGAGCAGGCGCACCGTGTCCTCCTTCCCCTGCCGCTTGGCCAGCAGAGAAGCGCTGGCGGAATGGATGGCCGTCACCCAGTTCTCCAGGTCCGTGAGGTTCGCAGCCTGTGGTGAGAGAGAGCCGGGGAAGGAATGGGGCTGAGGTGATTCAGTGCCAGGGGCGCGGCGGTAACAGGGCTCTCATTTCCAGAACTTTCTTCCCTGCCAGACAGGGATCCTTAAGTGCCAGACAAAAGCCCCTTGGCAACATTCATTCACTTCCCTTCTCCCAAGAGCAACAAGCCAAGACTCCCTGTTGTTGCCATGGAGATGTTTGGTAGATAGGCCCACAGTGTGATTTGTGTGTCTGGTTAACACTCCATAACTGAATCAAAAGAAGGTTAATCTAGGAATAAAAAAGGTGCTTTCATGCTTTTAAACTGGTGTGAAGAACATTAAAAAAGACAATACTTTCCACTTTATAAGATGGAAGAAAGGGGTCAACTACCCTACCACTAACAAACAGAGCAAATGCATACAGTAGGTCACTCAAACCAGCCAATAGAAACGTTTTGTTCACAACAACCTGCGACTTCACCCAACTATAGAATGTGAAACAATACAGCTCTAAAGCTGGCTATATCATAGACAGGATATAACCAACATCAAACATAGTAATTACCAACCAGAACAGCAGCACACCAATCCTAAAAAGCAACCCAGCTCACTTCATACTTGTGGTCGAGCCCATAGCATGAGTTAGAGAGAACGAAGGAGGAGGTGCTGCAATATAACCCTCCCTACAGACCGGAGAGTTAAAACCACAAGACTATCATCACCATGGAGCCATGGGGAAGAAAATACAGCAGAATCATAAACCCTTCATATAAACACTCTGGTAAGCAACAAGCTCACATCTTAAACAATGTGGAGTACTCTGAATTAGAGATAATATTAAAAACAGCCATGTTAAAATCAGGACCTCCATTCCACAGACCCAACTGATGAATGCAGGCAGCAGTCAGAACTGACCTGAAACAGATAGACTTCTCCATAGGCGTTGCTCAGACAGAAGACATTCTCCTTCTTGGGGTGCTCTGGGACGGCCTGTACGATGCTGTCCTCTGCCAACAGGGCGTAGCGTGGGGACAGCTCTTGCTCAGGGCTGCTCTTCCCATAGGTCTCATAGAACATGAGGGTACAACCTGCACCAGGAGTAGAGCAGGCTTCAGACACAGCATTCATACCATGTGAGACGGCAAAAACCAATCCATATTTGTTACAGCACAGCACAGCACAGCACAGCACAGCACAGCACAGCACAGCACAGCACAGACTTTCAGTGAGTGCAGGGACACATGTGGACGTAACAAGGGGAGACCCACCTTTGAGTGTGACCCAGTACTGCCTCCACTTGCGTCGGGCTACCAGCTCCAGCTTCCTGTCCTTGTGCAGGGTGAGGAGGGGTTTGAAGGAGAGCCAGCCTGCCCGTCTCACCATACCTTGCTCCTTCTCAAACAACAGGTCCAGCTGCTCCAGAGAGCCCAGAGAGCCGCTGCTGCTCTCCCCCTGCTCCCCCTCGCCCTCGCCCTCGCCCTCACCCCCGTCCTCCCCCTCCCCCTCCGAGGTCTCGGGCTGCTCAGGCCCGCTGCAGCCCGTCTCGAGCTCCTGCATGAAGTTCTCGTAGATGTTCTGCCTGAGGGCGTCGCTGTGGCTCTGCTGGCCCTGCTGGGCCTGGGTGTGGAGTGGGTTCCACAGATGACCAGTCACCTGGAAGCCAGGGTCAGCTGACCCAGACTGGTCCACTCCACTGCTGAAGCTCTCATTGGCCTCGCTACCGCAGGGTTCCTGAGGAGAGAGAGGAAGTGGGTTGGTTGAAGGAAGCAGACATGAATGCATAGCTAGCCCTTTGAGTGAAAGAGAAACTTACAATATCAGAGATAGTACAAGAGGAATATTGTTATCCATCAAGGAATCAAGGACCCCAATTGAAATAAGCCAGTGGCTTTCTTGGGTTTTTATCCTGTTAGTTGACCTTGTATGTAATATGTACTTTCATGTACCTACTTCTGCAAATCTTCTAATAAAGTTTTCAATCAATCAATCAATCCATTGCTTAACTACAATTTCCTGGACCAGAAATAACGCCATTCTGCAACCATCAGTCACTCACTACTGTACAATAACCTGGTTATTGAAACCCTAAATGACCCTGGTTCAGGTGAAGAAGGCATTGATATTCTGTAGACCAATCTAGAGCTGTTACAGAACATCTATTCATTCACATCCCTTATGCGGGGGCCAGGGGCAAAACAAAACACCTTCGAATGTCACTGATTAAGTAGCATGCTGACTGTAATCCCTTAATTGGGCTATCAATAAACACTTCCTCTTATGAGTTAGAGGGCTCCTCTTTCACACCCTGCACATACAGGCTACAGCCAACACATTATACGCCAAAAGCATTGGGGTCATATCATATGACACTGTCATGACTTGATCCCCCCCTCCTCTCGTCCACTGTCACAACAAATGGAACCACCAGTTCTCTCTGCCTAAGCAGTACTGAGGGCTTTGTCAGAACAGGCTACATCTGGCTTGTACATCTGGATTAATGCACTTTTCTCCAAGAACAAAGCGAGAGGGAGAAGAACTCCCCTCTCAACAGAGCACATTAATCTTTAGAATCATTCCGACATAAATATTAAAACTACAAAAACTACACAAAAACAGCAGCTCATTCGCTATGTTACGTAACATGATTTCTGTCCAAATGATGTACGATTCCAAAACTGCTGAGGGGTACGACTAATCTAATCCTCCTTTAGAGAAAATGCTGACGATACTGAGGAACACCGAAAGGTTTGTTTACTCATCCCTAAATCAAAAACACTATTACTACAAAAAACAATAACTCTTTCTTGAGTGCAGACCAGGACTTCTATACTCAGCCATTGTTGTCCAGAGCATACCGTTGCCTCATTTCACCTTTCACAATAGTGTAACGGTAACCTAAATTAGTTGATTTTGTTGTTGTTTTTAAAAAAAAATACTTCTCTTTTCACGAATATCTCAATGGCTCCACTGTTCCATTCAAAAGCAATAGAATGATGATCGAGTCGTCCATGTGACATTACAGTGTTCTGCTTCATCTGAGGCTATCATTGGATCCACAGTGCCAGCAGACTGAACAATCAGATTACCAAAAAAACTACTCAAAACAGATAACTGTGGACACAGAATCTCCATACCCAGTCCTGCCACCCCCCCCTTTCCCTCTTATTCACCCCCCCTACCCCTCACCTGTAGCCTTCTCTTCTTCCTGCTCAGACTTCCAGTCCAATCACTGAGGCGCCTGATGCGGCTCTTAAGCGAGTCCTTCCTATTGTTGCCGGAGGCGACGGGCTCGGCCTTGCGGCAGGGCAGTGTGTGAGAGGAGTACCGCTGGTCGTCTGAACTCTCCTCCTGGATGACGGCGTCCAGCACTGAGGCCAGCGATGACCGGTGCTGAGGTACGTCCTGAAACTGGCCCGTGGGGAATGTGGAAGCACCGCTGGAGTTGGTGTAGAGGTCAGGCAGGGACACGAGAGTTGAGTTGAGGCTAAACTCCCTCTGGTCCGGGTGTAGAATCACCGAGTCCCCGATGCCGCTGTCCTCAGTGCGGCCTGACGAGCAGGTGTTGTACCCGTTGCTGTTGTACCCTCTGTTTGTATACTGACTGCTGCTGTCCACAGTCTGGAATAGGAGGTTGGTGTTAAACCTAGGGGAGATGTCCTCAGTGCGGGCTGATGAGAAGGTGTTGTAGCCACTGCTGTTGTAACCACAGCCGGTCTCCTCGGTGCGTGTGGAGGAGTAAGTGGTGTAGCCGCTGCTGTTGTCCACGTTCTGGCTGCAGGTGAAGACGTTGTCTGCGAGGTCAGCTGCGTTGCCCCACGGAGAGTCGTACCAGGACCCCTCTGAGCTCAGAGAGCTGCCCTTGCTGGTCCTGAGGGAGAGCTCTGGGGCTGCTGCCGGGTGG
>NC_137688.1:58876530-58879030 GCF_963989245.1 Nansenia antarctica | reverse complement strand
TTTACATCCTCTGCCTCAATCTGTCAACTTCTCCCAAACACCAGTGAGTGGCTAATGAAATAAACTGTCAATTAGAGGGGACCTGATGGATCCATCACTGCAGCTGAGCACTCTGTTAGCAAACCGGATGGGGGTTTGTTGAAGTGATGATGAGAGAGAACAGGAGTTCTACTGGATGCCTGTGTGTAGATGTATCTTTTTAATGTGAAGCACCTTGAATTGCCCCTGTTGTATGAAATGTGCTATACAAATAAACTTGCCTTGCCTTGCCTAGAATTAAATCTATCATAATGTTATTTGTTGCGGACAATTAAGATTTTTAAACACCACAAAAAATAAATACACAGAGAAACCTGGAAGAAACCTAAGGAGGCAGAGAACTCCAAGCTCCTCATTTTATGCATGTTGAGAAATGAGACATGATTTGTGGGGGAAGGGCTCCCTTCCACTGTGTACATACTCCTTCCTTTCTTCCAGCTCCTTTGTGCCGGAGGGGAGAGAGTGTGTGTGTGTGTGGGGGGGGGGGGGGGGGGATACAAAGCAGGGACGGGTGCCTGGCGCGGGCCCTTCTATTCAACCTCCAGATGCCACCACAGAGCCCCCCTTTGGCCCTCAGCCCATCTATCAATGGTTAACATTCACTATCCAAGGAACTCCATAGGAACTCAGTTGAACTCCCTAATGGGAAGGTAAAGCCTCCCACACCGGGTGTCCTGCCAACCTCACTGGGATATAAACCCTGTGCCACACGGTCGGTGACAGTGATGATGACGGCTGCTCGGCTTACTTTGTCTGAAAGGGAGCCATATGTTGGCATCACTCTTTCAGTGGGCTCAAAGCTTCAAAAGCCAACGATGTCATGTCATGTAAATTAATGGGCTTCCATGGCACATCAGATCAGATGCAGACTGATTTAAGGCTCGGAGAGAGAGACTGCATAATGCTGATGCAAGCCGTGGAAATACAAACGGACCAGGACCCCCACTTACAGTACATTCCAGCATGCTTAGATCATGTGTATTTAGATAGAGGTTTCAACTCACTCATCCCTGATAAATATAGATACAGAGACCAAACAAATTCTGCATCCTATTTGGCCCCTCTATCCTGAGAGTGAGGCATTCTGGGTTTGCTTCAGCAGCTCAGCACCTGGGTCGGAGCTGTGTACCGCCAGACACCCTAATGAACAGGATGTTGGTGGTTAAGGCTAAGCCGGTGTAAACATAGGGATACCACAGACTTACCCAATGATTGCCTACACACAAACATAACACACCTATTGCAAGATTTCTGGACTGTGAGATGATTTTGTGTGTAACTCTCTGGAGTTAAAACTGGCTTGGTTAATGGAGTAAATTGATCGAATTGACCTGCTGTTTGGCTGCTAAGTAGAAGAGTAGACAACAAACCTTTTTGTTAAAGAGTGCAGAGAACAGGAGACTTTGTGAAACTTAGTAGGGGAAACAATCCCTGGATTTACTAAGAAGGTTTAAGAAGGTAAAAGACCCATTTAGCCCCAAAGAGGAATGTGAAAGCTTTTACAGTAGACTTGGCAATAAAGCAGCTAAAAAAACCTTTGGACCACATCCACCAATTGTTTTCTTTGTTTTATTTTCACAGTTCCTGTTGTAGACTGCGCAGCCATGGGCAAGGCACTGCTGGCAGTTCAGAACGATGGAAATGATCTTGATCTGAGAGAGCAGTTGGGCTGAGCTCTCTTCTCCGTGCCTGATCGGCTATACAAAAACACCTCTGACACCCTCTAAAGACAAAGGAATGCCGCCTGGCTCTCCCCGTCACCCACACTATGTACACAATGCCTCGGAATTCTGCTGACCCGGCACTTTACTCAGAAGGTGGGTTGACCTGACATGTCCATTCTTCCTTCTCACATGTACACAATCACACACACACACACGCACAACACACACACGCACACACACACACACAGACACACACACACACACACAGACACACACACACACACACACACACACAGACACAGACACAGATACAGACACACACCAGACACACACACACACACACACACACACACACACACAGGACACAGTCACTTCCTGAGTCGGGTGGGTTCTGCTGGCTTTTTCCCCTCAGCTGGACACTCACCAATGGAAGGGCTCCGTTGTTATCCAGAGTGTGAGTCACAGGGCTCAGGTCTCAGAGGGTCACACATCCCATCAGTGTGTCTTCCTGTGATGCTGTATCGTCATTATAGAGTAGGGTGAAACCTAAACCTAAACCTACATCTAAAGTTTCTCATGAATCGCCTGCTGCTGAGCCTACATGAGAGTACCACAGTAGACGTTCTTAGATCTACCGTATCTCTGCTGCCTGCTTTGAAGAGTTCCGAAAAACAAGTTCGAGATCTCGGGAAGATAATCCTTAGGTTCTCAACTGAAAACTAAACTGAGAGAAGACGGAACTCCTCACTCATAGAAGGGTCTGTGAGGAACATGTAAACAAACCCCAAAACCAGCCC
>NC_137688.1:58842091-58876330 GCF_963989245.1 Nansenia antarctica | reverse complement strand
GATCTGATTCTGCCATAACAACCCGCGGCACACACTCAAAGAGAGACTGCCACATTGGTTTGCAATGGGCCTTCATTATCGGAAATGGGACATTGATCAAATCTAATTTACTGTGAAATGGCATCACCCGGAGACCCTAATGAGAGCCCCGGGTTTCCAGTGTGGCCGGGCTGCGGTGCAGCAGACTGTTTTTCCACCCCAGTCAGTAGAAAGCGTACCCCTTACTCAAACCCCCTTCTCCCCCTAAGGTCTCCAGCAAAGCCACTTGGCCCAGCAGTGGAGACAGAGGACTCCCGAAATTGCAGCTGTGGGCACCAAGTAATCTTCAGTATCATGGGCTATATGCTTAACATTTCCTCTTCCCTGGAAATAATGTATGCGTGACGGAACAATATACATTGGCAAGACAGGCGGCTGGCAATCCACATGTGTATTGTAGATGTGTGTCTATTGCACCCTTACCTATCACTATCATTGTCATGTTCTTATATCACTATTTGCACTTTTGGTTAGATGCTAAACTGCATTTCGTTGTATAGTACTTGTACTCTGCGATGACAATAAAGTTGAATCTAATCTAATCTAATCTAATAGCATAAAACAAAACAAAACACCTAAATCTAAGGAGCCAGCATAACAAAACATGGCTGTCGCACATTACAATGTTGAGACATTTTGTATGACTTATTTATATTCAGGAGCTTTAATGTCTGAGTCTTTGTTCCTGTCAGAATCCCCCCCCCCCCCCCCCACACTGGGCAAATGCTCTGTAATGACTTAGAGCAAACCTGAAACACTCTGCTCAGCTGAATACACAGCTCGCCTTTCCACATTATGAAAAAAGAGGGTGCATTGCCAAGAACAGTATTTGACTTGTTTAATTTGGGTTAAGGTATGCTCCCAGACAGCACCCTTCCCTTCCTTTCCATGTTGACTTTCAGCATCATATACTCTATGACGCTCAATGGGGCTTTGGTTCCATAAAATATGTCCTACAGGCACGTGTCTTTAGAATATTCTGGGGAACCAAGCAACGTTCCAGTCTAAATTGATATACATAAGCATTGGGTGGAGCCCCTTGTCCATGATGTCAACAACAAGATCATGAGTAACCACTTTTCCCCTATCAATATAACCAACTCACACATTATAACCCGATAAACCATTATAACCATATAACCAATTCACATAATCGCTTCTATGATTTTGATTATGAAGAGAACGAATGGAAATCTGTCTAATCTAACCTAATCAAGAAGTGCATGTAAAATAACTAATTGAATAGTAATAGTGATTAATGCAGCACTATTGACATTAATCAACCATACAGCAGCAGAAGCCGTCTCAATATTTAAGTCAATACAGCCTGTGATGAGACTCTCTTGGATGTGGAGTAACTCAACACCAGTTGATGAGAGAATCACAAGCAGTGACTTATTCTTAACACTATTAGGGTCAGTTTTTCAGACATAGTTTAAGCTTACTTCTGGACTAAATAAAAATGTCCAACCTTTGAGGTCAACAATAAATTCTTTATTATGAAGAAAACGTGATCCAATTATGTTTATTGGCCAGAGCCAACTAATAGGTCTGCCAGCCTTAATTGAGTTTTACTTGAGTGAAATAAAGATGCTTATCATACCTGCTCTCGTGCCTTATAATGCCACATGCATAGAGGGTCTCCATTGTCGGATTACATCGTCTGTTCATGCTTGGTACACCCGGTCTAATGTTGGGCGCGAGATGGCTTAGCGAAAAAACAACAAACCCAGGACAGCTAAGCCTATCGCATTCTTCCATCATATAAAAAGTGCCTGCTTGCATGAGAAAATAGGGGTTAATTAGGTAGAAAATCCACCGCACATTCCACCCGGCATCAGTTCAGACAGCTGAATACAGAGGGCCCTTCTTCAACACAGACCCACAAAGACATCAAGGCACTTTAAAACTGGATCTGTGATGAGGCTGGGCTACATGCCTGTGATGACAAGGACTGGAAAAAGGAAGACTTCACCTCTTGATGCATCTCATCTTCTTTATAAAATTAAATCCCATCTCCTCCATCGGTGGGAAAGAGCACTTAAGGGCTCTCACATAGAAGCCTACATTTTGTCATACACTAGTGTGGGCTGGTTTAAACATACTCTTAGACTAAAAAACGCAGCTTTAATTGATATTTTCGATAGACATTTTTATTTAGTCCAGAAGTAAGCTTAAACTATGTCTGAAAAACTGACCCTAATAGTGTTAAGAATAAGTCACTGCTTGTGATTCTCTCATCAACTGGTGTTGAGTTACTCCACATCCAAGAGAGTCTCATCACAGGCTGTATTGACTTAAATGTTGAGACGGCTTCTGCTGCTGTATGGTTGATTAATGTCAATAGTGCTGCATTAATCACTATTACTATTCATGTGGACCGGAGCAGGCTGCTAACTCAGTCAGCAAACATGGCCAACAAGACGCCAGTATGTAGTTCCAGTTTGAGCCAAGCCCACCTGCTCTAGTCAAACGATTTCTTGATGAAAAAGGAGCTCCTATAGAAAAAGATACTCTTTTATAGCAAAGGAATATCCAATGCATCTATACTGGACCTAAACGGCTGGGATCATTAGAATCATAACAGAAACCAGTGATGTACCCATTGGTCTTTCGTTTGGTCTCTCATTAGCAAAGCACTGAGCAGTTGAAGATTTAGTCACAGAGCATTCAGCCCCACTATTCAATAACGCAGCATCGTTAAGGGACATATGACAAAGGAAGTATTCACACATGACTGAAGGCGCACCATCTCCTCACTGGTCACCTATGAGAAGCCGCTATTGTCTGTGAGAGGAATAACTAATGACTACTACATCTATGGTAAGTTGTGTTGCTAGTAGAACTGGGATGTCACTCTAATAGGACTGTAATAGCTATGGCCATTGACCATATGGTCATTGAGGTTATGACCCCTTGGACAGAGGCTGCTAAGGGCTATCAAATAAGCAAGCAAAATAAAGGGGTGTCTTCATGTGCAACCTTCTGTGGATAGGTAAAGACTATTCAGAACATTGCCTCTTACACTTTCAGAAAAAAAGGTACTTGTTAGTACCAAAAAGGGTTCTCAATTTTTCCCTTTCCACAGAGAGTTCTAAATTGAAGCCAAAAGGGTTCTACATGTCACCAAAATTGGTTCTTTAAAGGGTTCCCTACAGAGACAAATGAAAAAACATTTTGAAACCCTTTTTCTAAGAGTGTAAAGTTTCTGTGACATCCATAAGTGTTTGTCCATTGTCCAATCTAATTTCGTTAGACCGCATAAACACAAAACTCTTGGTTGTTGGAATACAATTGTGGTTGAAGGCATCCTAGCTGCAGAGAAAATCCTAGCCTTTGGGTCAAGTTTCATCATAATATTAATTTTGTCTGGAGCAAAACGCAGACTATAACAAAATGGGGTCTACATTTTGCACAACAATAACAACCATTGACATAAGTGTTCCCTTCTCCTCCACACATTAGAAGTTGAAAACAAAACTGCTGCATTTAATCCCCGCTGAAAGTTGAACCCAGTTAGACTCAAAGCAAACAAAGACCTTGTCCTAGTCCATGGTCCTGGACACAAGTCAAAGAGAGAGAGAAAGATGTTGGACCATGTGAGCATTCCACAGCTATGATAGACCGACATATGCTTACAATCTTACAACAATAATCAGGTGAACCAACGTCATTAACCAGACCAGACCAGGCCATTCAGGGCCAGCCAGGTGTGCTTCCAGATAACCACATGTAAATACTCTATGCTCATGCTCAATTGAAGTCAAACACTAAGACCAATTGGTCGCAATCTGGAGACAACATCAACCAATTCACAAGGCAAATTTGCTAGATTACAGTAGCGCTGGCATCAGCCTTCTCTGACAAAACAAGCGCATGCACAATCATTATTCATAGCACTTCATTTTCTCTCAATATTTATCAATGACCCAATTCACACTTTAAATCATAAACATCTGAATGTTATTATTATTTCCAATTTCAACATCCTCTCTAAGTCACACTCCATCAATCCTGAAATTATAACACACACACACACACACACACACACAGCATGGCTGGCCACCACCAGCATCACTAATAAAAGGCCATGTCTGCAGATGCAGCTCTTCTCAGATGGAGAGAGAGAGGCAGTGGGGTGGTTACCATGGGGTTGGGTTACTACGACGACAGAGCTCTCTTTGTGCCCGGCAGCATGCCACAGGCTTCCTGTGGTGGAACGCTGTTTGCACTGCCCACCGCCGCACTCCAGGACTCCAGTGGGTCTTTTGTGTGCTCTTTAGTGGGGCCCAAAGCCTCACACCAGTCAGCTGCATCACTTCCACCACAACAAAGCTACGTTGGGGTGGAGGGATTCAAAGCACTTAATAGAGGCTAAAAAAAAGAGACATTTTAATAGCCAACATGAGGTGGATCTCTTGCTGAATTTCTTGCTGTGTAAATCAATACAGAGAAGAGGATGACGACAAGCATGGTCTTTTCCCCCTCATGACAGTCCGTAAAGATAAAGATGCGGGTTGAAGTGTAGGCTATAAGGTAACAATAGTCAAGCTCCACTTTATATGCATGGTTAAGTGGGTGTTGTCAATCAAAGGACAGCAGGTGTTTGGGCTGCAGTAGAATTAGAGGAGAGGGGAAGAAGTGAAATTGCACTCAACAGACAGAGGTCTGTGTGGGAGACAAAGATTAGGCTAACCCACAACAGTGACTGTAATCCAAATGACGAAAATCTTCATCAATTGCAATTAGATTACACCTCTGCCTAAAGGTACTGTAGCAGCAGCAATGGAGCAAAGAGCAGTCATTCCCGCTGGGACCATACTGAAAATGTATGCACATATATATATTTATATATATATATATATACATATATCATCAGCAGTATTTCCACTAGATAATAGAACAGTAGGCTATATTTAAGTGGATCTATGGTTACTTAAAAAATAGTCCTAAGCAATGAAAGATTGAATCTTGCCCAGGCACATGAGTATGAAGTATAGCCAACTTGAACAATGGTTGTATTTGTTAAATATTTAAAAAATCATGTATTTTTCAGGAAATAATGTAACAGGTAACTTTCAGCAAATAAACGATCCACGTCTTGAATTGTGAAACAGCTGTCAATAAGGCGCAACAGAACGGTCACGTGCACGAGCCGAATGCGCACGGGTAAATAGTCGCTCTTACGGAAAAAACGTTCGGGTTGATATACTAGAACAGTGAGATTGCTCATTTGTGACTAGAAAATATGAGTAAGTACAATAAAAACAGAGTACATCGTATGTTGTCCGAACTAAATCGGGAGAAAGTTGGTGTATGAGAGACGTGCAGAGAAAATATTGTTTTCTGATTAAACATTTAATGTCCATTGATCTAATGTGTACCTACAATGCACAGTATCTATCAAATCAACATAATTTCCCAATAAATAATGTCATCCAACTCACCAAGGAAAGTCAAGATACTTGTTCAACAGCGATGTCCATCATCTTCAACCGATAAAGCAATTGAAGCGATAGTGTCTTGATCCACAAAGCTGAGCTCCTGGACCTAAACTAAACCGCTAAAATGTTGGCAATTCAATGAATAATATCTTCCAACAAACATCATTCTCATCACATTGAGGGCGGAGTAGTTCAAGGAGTTGTATCGGTGGAAACCCCACCTCCGTCTGACGGGCACTGTCGTCATTTTCCCAGTTTATGATAAAGGCACAATGCAACACTTTATTTTTCACGGACACCTTTTTTTAACGAACTTTCAAGTAATGATTATGAGGGTGAAAGATACCTCATTCAACGTGGACATGTTAAAACACTTGTTCCATATGTCCCATGTATGTCACAATTGATTGCAGTTATATACCAAAGATTTGAGGATGGAAAGTCTCTGAAAATTGTTCACACATCATCGATACATACTTTCAACTAATTGCACTAGCTTAGTCTACTTGTGTATGCAATGAAATTAACACAACCGGTTGTGTACTTTAAATGAGTGTCACATAAGAATGTATTTATTGTCTGTAACCAAAGCAGGGGAAGTCCACACTAGCCTTGTAAACACACGTCATGAACCTCTAGTAATCGAGCATGATCTCAATCTAGGCTTGGTCCTCCCAACAGTTCTTTTTAACAATGCAGAGTGCAGACCGAGACGCCAAATAGAACCTTCCTGGCTGCTATTTTCGATCCAGTATTTAACAATCAAAGACTGATCAGCACTCGTGGAATGCTTCTTGTCCAATCAAATGACGTGGTCACTCACTCTATGACGTTAAACCCAGTGTGCGCTCCGGCGATCTCAGAGCAAATTTATGAACGCACCCTTAAACTTTTAGAGAGTGAAATGCTCCTGGAACCTTTTCCTGAGAACTCAGCCTCTCACACCCGCCTCCGACACCGTTCTAATCTCCTGGGCTGTGAAATGAATCCGTGTAGGGGTCCACCTGGGCTCACGTTTTCTCATTTTCACTGGCATTCCCCCAGGGAAGCTGAGCGGTGAGAGGTCAACGGGCATAGGCCCAGAGCGTGGTTCACTCATGAGTGGGTTACGACCAGAAACCCAAAAGCTCTATGCATAGAGAATGTGTACTCTTCTGTGTATGCTGATTTATCCATCCTTCATAAACTCTTTGTTCTAAAGCATCCACCCAAGAGACGAGACAATTGATGTTTGATGGATACATTTCATGCATGTTGTTTTTTGCCCCCAAGACAGTTGTCAGTGTTAGGTATGATTTTTTTTCTTTTACCGCCTACAGCCATGGTGAGGTTCCCATGTCCCTGGCAAGCTATCCTATTACACATAGCCGTATGTACTGTATTATGTCAGTAGAAACCTGGTTAGTGGGCCGTGGGGGTCTGTTATGAATATCCCTGGAGCTCGCTTTTCTTTTTTACCTGTACCCTATTGAGGATTCTCCACAGCCTCTAACACGATAACCTTGTTTGAATGGCAACAGCCACACCACTTAATCACAGCCAGAGGCCATCAGACAGGGCCAGTAACAAAGTGAGAAATGTAATCATGTCAGATATAGAAAGAGTGAAAGAGGACTCACAGAGGAGGTGGACGACAACCCCACCGGCAGGCAGACAAAACGCACAGGGACAATCAGCATCAATATTCATCTACGTCCAGTGAGGCAGAAACATCATCACCCTACAGATATTGACTGAGAGGATGAGGGCAGATTGAAGATGTCTCTCTGGAGAGACAGATGGTATCTCTGGGAGGGAGATTCAGAGAGAGTGTTTTTACTCCTGGATGTTTTTTTTTCCGCAAATGTTTGCATGCGTGATGATCTTCTTTTGCATTAAGGACCGACTGAGCTACAGTGTCAGAGACAGACTGTGTACTTTGTGAATGTGATGATCACATTTAGTAGTGTCCCACAGTCATTGCTGACTGTCTTGAATGAATGAATGAATGAATGAATGGACTTTATTGTCATTGCTACAGTACAGGTACCAAACAACGACATTTAGGAGGGGTGGCTCCCCTGGTGTTAGGAAAGGGAAAAAAAAAAAGAAAAAAAAAAAAAGCACAAGAAGGGAAGGAGCTGGTTTACATAAATAAAGGCTATGTACACTATCCACTGTACTATACTGTACAGATAGACGACTAGGGTTGTCATATTGCACAATAGTATTATTTCACATTTATTTAAAGTGTCGCAGTTTGCAGGCTTGAAATGTACATGTTTGTGCCTCAGCACTACACCTGATTTTTTCAGTCCAGCAGCTGCCATCAATCCGTCCAGACTGTCCAGGGCCCAGAACTTAGGTCTTTGCTGTGTTCAGGGCCTGGACGGCCCTGTGGTAGAAGCTGTTCTTCAGTCTGTTTGTCCTTGCGGCCAGGGTCCTGAACCGCCTTTTCGAGGGCAGCCTGGTAAAGTGTTCGTACCCAGGGTGGGTCGGGTCCCTGGAGATCTTGGAGGCCTTCCTGAGACAGCGTGTGTTGTACAGCTCTTCCAGAGAGGGGAGGGGGGCGCCGGTGATCTTCTGTGCTGTTCTCACGACTCTCTGTAGCGCATTTCTCTCCGCTGTTGTGCAGCTGGAGAACCAGTTGCAGATGCCGTAGGTGAGGATGCTCTCCACTGCGCCGCGGTAGAAGGTCACCAGTATCTCCTGCTTGCTGTGTTCCTTCCTGAGGACTCTCAGGGTGTATAGCCGCTGTTGTGCCCTCTTGATGGTGGCTTTTGTGTTGTCCTTCCAGGTCAGGTCATCCCGCATGTGCATCCCCAGGAATCGGAGGGTTGAGACTCTCTCCACGCTCTCTCCGTCGATGAGCAGGGGCTGGATCTCGGACTTTTTCCTCCTGAAGTCTACGATGATTTCCTGGGTCTTTGACTTGTTCAGCAGCAGGTTGTTAACCTTGCACAGCTTGCTCAGTTGCTCTACCTCATCCCTGTACGCCGCCTCGTCCCCCCCCGAGATGCATCCCACCACGGTGGTGTTGTCTGCAAACTTTACGATGGAGTTGCTGGGGTGGACGGGGGTGAAGTCGTAGGTGTAGAGGTTGTAGAGGATGGGGCTTAGCACGCAGCCCTGGGGGGACCCAGTGCTGAGTCTGAGGGCTGTAGAGGTGTGGGGGCCCACCCGCACCCTCTGGGGGCGGTCGGTCAGGAAGTCCTTGATCCACGCACATATAGAGTGTGATAGACCCAGGTCTAGTAGTTTGGTCACTAGCCTGTCTGGAAGGATGGTGTTGAAGGCGGAGCTGAAGTCCACGAAGAGCAGTCTTATCATAATCATCATAATCTACTGTACTGTACATTTGTTTTCTATATATAAATCGATATAAAAGGAAATGCAGCCTGCACGCTCACATGCTCCACCGTATATAACTTTATTTACATACTACTGTCGACAACATTTAAATCCTGCAAGGATCTTCGTGATCTGACGAAGATCCTTGGATGTAAACGTTGTCTAGTTTGTATATACAGGTACGTGGTACAGCATGTGAGTGTGCAGGCTCTATTTCAATTTATACAAAACATTTTCAGCCCTGCACCCCACAAAAGGATGTGCGTTTTGATCACACGTGACCAATGTATTGTATCTGCCATTGCATGTTTAAGTCATCAAGTAACACAGCCTGACACATCACCACCAATCACAAGACTTGACCCTTCCAGCAAAAAACATAATCTTCTCTTTTATTTTGGGAGGGGACAAAGTGCAGGAATGTTATTCTTGGTTGTTTGTTCAGAGTAGTAAAATGAGCTTAGTGCATAAGAGTCCCAATGTTGCTGTTTCTCTCTGTGGTTAGTTTGTCTGACCCCACATTGGTACCATAGCAGAAGTCCAAACCACAAGCACTCTTTGGAATGTGTGGCATTATCGTCTATAGTGAAAATACCACCGCTCATCTGTTATCAGACGTAGAGTGCTGGAGCTGAAGAGTATCAAATAGAGTGGAAAAAAGCAGCATTCACACACTCAAATCTGTGCAAAAGTCATTAATTTATTGCAAGCTTTCGGTCATAGAGCTTCTTCACGCTGTACTGGCTGGACTGGAAGCATTGGAAGGGCCAGAGACAAGTCATATGCCAATACAAATAGCTCATGTTTTCATCACATCATCATGGCTTTACACTTTACTTGAGCCTACATTTTCTCTCACAGTGTATAATTTCATTTTAATCACATTTATAGTCCAAAGTGGTTTGATGCTTCAAAAGCATGAATAATGTTGACATAATGAGAAGCTTGAGGAAAGTGAATATTATCCCTGTGATTTAGTCAACCATGATATAAAACAACGTCTGTGTGGGTAAAGTGTAGTATATAATAAATACCCCATCACCAGTGTGTGTGTGTGTGTGTGTGTGTGTGTGTGTGTGTGTGTGTGTGTGTGTATGGGGTGTCAGAACAGAAGCTCTCATCAGGGTTAATGAGATTGACAACATGATGAGACATGCTGTTGACATTATTTTCTGTGCACTTGAATGGAGAAGATCTGGGACTGGTCGATATGCATTGCCTTGGAATTCCCTGTTAATAGGACTGGTGGTTAAGAGACGGCCATCTACATCTTTTACATACTTTATAAGCAGCATGAATTCCACACTTCTGGAGATAGAATAGCCTTCTTTGTGTCCCCAGAAAAGAATCAGTGTAATGTTCTAACCTGTACGTTGGTTGACAACACCTGCACTCTGAACATAAATCGAATTATGCATTTGAAATGTTTGCCCTACGAGGATAGGGCATTCTCTGTTTTTTACATTTAACCGTCACTACCCGGTATATTTGGTTCAGTTGTGGCTAGATATCCAACAGGTCATTGCTCATACTTACTTATACTACTGTAACCAGGGAGTAGCTGGAAAGGACTGTATACTTTAGGAAGGGGCTGGTTATCTAACTAAGGGAGCTAAATAGGCAGTATAGGAGGATACAGGCAGGGGGCGACAGCAAACCGTTAGACTAACAGTTAATGTCGTTAGCATTAGCAAGGGAACTAGCGTTAGCATTGGAGCTACAAACAACTAGCATTAGCATTGGAGCTACAAACAACTAGCATTAGCATTGGAGCTACAAACAACTAGCATTAGCATTGGAGCTACAAACAACTAACACACGGTATTACATATGAACACACATTTATTACACATGACGGTTGTATACATCCCCAAATACACATTCCCTCCCGGCCGGCCACACACACTCTCAATCACTCACTGATAGTCTCTGGCCTGAACAGGCTTATAGTCCAGTGGCGTGGTGCGCGTTGAGGCCTGGTTGAATGGCCTGTGCGTCGATGAAGTGGTCCGCGTAGAAGCTCCGCTGGAGTCTGTGTTCGCTCGTGGAGGCGACGATTAATGTCCAGCTGGCGTCCCGCTTGGTCCAACGTTGAACACAACTAAAACGGGCTACCGTGGTACACTCGATAATCGCTTTCCTGGCGTCTTCAGTTGCTGCACGGGGTGCGCGCTGCTGAATCCGCCATCTTGGATCGGCTTCTCGTTATTCTCTCTCGTTCTGCTTCTCTCTCGTTCTGCTGCTCACCACACACTCTGACTCGCGGACTACTCCCGTCTCTTATATAGGCACCACCGAACCCAACATCCGGGTCACAGACACACCCCGGATATACTACGTCATCAACATATACATAAACAGTACAATAATAATACATACACTTCACAAACGTATATGAATTGTATAGAAAATAATAAAGAAATACCAGGGGCAAAATCGGGCTGGTTTGGGGAAACTAAACTGGCTCTAAAACTGTGGGCCTTCACAACAGCCGCCCCATGAAACCCTCGGTTTCAGTTAACTAAGAAGGCACACTGGCTAGGCTGCTCTAGCAGCGTGAGGTAGGAGGTGATAGTGTCGACCACTCTGCCTGTCTGCCAGGCGGCGCGCGGAAGGGACTGGTCCCTCACCAGTACCACGGCACCTTCGGACATCTTGTCTCTCTCCCTCAGCAGAATCGTCTGCTTCTCCTCCTTCTCCAGGGCGCGGATGTGCTCCTCGAAGCAGATCAGAGCGTCTTCCTGGTCCATGCTCTGCAGCGCCTCGTACTCAGCGAAGGAGGGGTCGTCCAGCAGGTACTGCTGGGCCTCGGACCAGGTGGTGCAGTAGGTGACGTTGGCCATGTTGTCCAGAATGCTCGTCAGCGCATCACAGTTCCTCTTCCTGAGCTGCTTGGCTTGTTCCTTCTCCTTCTTAGCCTTGTAGGCCTTAAACGCTTGCTTCTTCTCACTCAGCTTGGGCAGGGCGCTGTAGCGTGGGTCGTTGATGATCATTCTCATGGTTTGCTCCCATGACGCGTCGGATGAACCACCATCCTCTTCCAGAAGCTCTTTGAAGGCCTGCTTGGCCTCCTCTTCTGGGTTCCACTTTACTCTCTTCTTCGCCAACTTCGGCCTTTCCTCCTTGGAGGCGTCTACAATACTGGCTGAGACTTTCATGGCTGACGTGTACTTGACGGAGTTGACGGGTGCGTCAATGCTGACCTCGGCCACGTGAGGGTGCATGGCCACCTGCAGGTGTTCCTCGGCAACAGCTGTTGCCGCCATGGCACGGTAGCGCCACCACCGGGACTCCTTAGTCTGGGAGTTGTAGTAGTAGGTCTTCCCATCCAGAGACTTATGCTCTGTCCACAGAGACTTCTTCTTTGGTTGGTCATCCTGTGGTGAACCATTTGTGGTACTAACTGTTCCAGGTGCACTGGCAGCAATAGATTCCACTCCAGGCGGTCCGGTTGGTTGGTTTGCTTCTTCGGTTCGGACATGGAGGGATGACGTAGCTCTCCCGTCCCTCTCTCTCCACTCGGTAGCGCCTTGGAGGGCCCACCCAAGCGCAGTCTTAACAGCCATCGGGCAGCCTCGTGGTCCTCTCAGCGGAGGACGGAGCGACACGATCAGTTCAGCGTTGTCCGAGCCGATGAGAAGGGTTGGCTCCGCTCCTTCTATCGGATGTAGGTCTACTCCCCGTAGGTGGGGATATCTTGCGCGTAACCTCTCCAGGGGGTAGTCGTAGCGGGAGAGCGCTAGCTGGTCGGCGGTGAAGACATTCTGAAGCCGATGTCTATCCGACGGCCGCCCCGCCGGGGAGATAGAGAAGTTGATTCTCGCCCCGGTGACCTCTTTAAGGTCGCGACGTATCGTGCGCAGAGTCAGCTTCTCCGCAGTCCCTTGGAGCCCCAACTGGCGCACTGCCCCCTGGAGAAGGATGGTCCGTTCCGACCCGTCGTCTAGAACGGCGTACGTGTCGTACACAGCGTTGTTGTGGTGAAGTCGGACCTTCACCACCTTCAGTAGAACCTTGGAGCCGCTGCTCTGTGGCGAGTCTAGGTAGTAGACAGGGGTTTCCTCTTCCGGTGCGCGACCGGACCTAGGGCTTCTGTTGCCCTCCGTGGACCTGGCGAGGGAGACCTCGTGTAGGATGTGGAGGTGGACCTCCTCACAGCGGTTGCACTTCCTCCTCAAGGTGCAGTTCTTCGCCAGATGGTCGCGCCCACAGTTCCAGCACCTCTTGTTCTCCTCGAGCCACCTCTGCTTGTCCTCGGTACCCAGGTTGTTGAAGTCACTGCACTCATTGAGCCAGTGCTCGCTGGTGCAGTACGGACATGGCGGTGGACCTCTCCGTCCCTTTGGAGGGGGTTGAGAGGAATCCTTTCCCTCAGGTCGGGTGGTCCTCTCTCTCCGAGGCTCCTCCTCCGTGTGCAGCACTCCTACTGGGCGTCCTCTGTTCGAGCTCGGCCCGTCCCAGCGGTCTCCCTTCTCCCTCTCCTTCTTCGGCTCAGCGTAACCCATGGCGTCTACGTTGGTGTCATGCACTTCCTCCAGTAGGAACTCCGCGAAGGCAGCCATGCTCAGACCCAACTTCTCGGGGTTACGAACGCGCTGCTGTCGCCGGAACCTCTCCTGCCGGAAGCGTGGGATCTTGCGGAGCAGCCGCTCTACGTTGGAGGTGCTGTTGATCTCGCTGGCGCCAGCTGGGCCCTGCGTCTTCAGCATCCCAACCAAGGTGTGCACGCGGAGCGCGAAGTCATCCAGCGCCCGGTCATCCTTGATGGGGGCCTGCTGTTCGAGGGCTTGCAGTTCAGCAAGGGCGTGGTTCCAGGGACGACCGTAGCGGGCATCCAAGTCAGCGAGCGCTCTGGTGTAAGGTGTCGGTGCGGAGGCATGGGCCAGTACCATGTTGTGGGCTCTGGGGTTCCTCACATGCTGAAGGAGAATCGCATATTTGTAGGACTCTGAGCAGGAGTTGTCCAAGAGCGTGTCTAGGCAGATGCGTAGCTCCACATACTGGCTCCTGTCCTCGTCCTTGAAGAAGGGGAACTTGGGTCCCTCCACCTGGGGGAACATCCTGTAGTGGATCATCGGTGCTGGAGTGACAGTCTGGGTGTCCGGCCTGCATGCATTTTGGTGCACTGGAGGACCTAGGGGTGTGCTACGCTCTTGGGGGAGGACTCCCCTCCCGGGCAGCGACGCTGGCTCCCTCTGGGCCGCGTAGCGGTCGGGTCCCTGGTCCTCTTCCTTCCAGGTGGTCAGCTGGGCCTGTAGTTGGACAGTCCTGGCGGGGGTCATGGAGCCATCGGCGGGGGGTTCAGGAGATGGCACTCGAGAGGGCCGTGCGGATGATACTCTGGAGCTACAGGCCGACGGAGTTCTGCTGATGCACACGTCGCGCATGGTCTGCATCATTTCCTCCATCTTCTCTGCGTGCAGTTGCTCTCTCGCCATCTGCCTCTCCGCCGCGCGTTCCGCCCCCTCCATCTGGAGGCGCTCGCGCTCGTACTGGATGCGTTCACGTTCTAGCGCCTCCTGGCGCTGTCTCTCCGCCTGGAGGCGGTCGCGCTCCATCTGGAAGCGTTCACGTTCTAGCGCCTCCTGGCGCTGTCTCTCCGCCTCGCGTTCCGCTCCGTTCATCTGGAAGCGTTCACGTTCTAGCGCCTCCTGGCGCTGTCTCTCCGCCGCGCGTTCCGCTCCGTCCATCTGGAAGCGTTCACGTTCTAGCGCCTCCTGGCGCTGTCTCCCCGCCGCCTCCATCTGGAGGCGCTCGCGTTCTAGCGCCTCCTGGCGCTGTCTCCCCGCCGCCTCCATCTGGAGGCGCTCGCGCTCGAAATGGAGGCGTTCCCTCTCTAACGCCATCTCGGCCTGTTGGCGCTCCCGCTCTAACGCCATCTCGGCCTGTTGGCGCATATATTCTGACAGCGCGGCACTACTCCCTCTGGAGTGCAGGCTATCCGCCCCAGAGGCATAACTGCCCACGGAAGCCCTGGACCGGTAGGAAGCCACTGAGCGGCAGGAGCTAGGTCTCGAGCGCGCCGTACTGGGAGGCAGATCGTTAAGGCTGAGGCCCTCCCTCTTCCGCCCGCAGGCGCTGTCGGACCGGGCCTCTCCTTCCTGTTCTTCCGTTTCCACGGCAAAACCCTGCGGTTCTGCCATCTCATCCTCAGGCTGGTGCTCGGTGAGGGCTGTCTCAGTGCTAGCCACCCGCGCGCCGGCGGACACCTCGGCCTCTCCGACCACTGTATCCCGTGGAGTGCGCTCCTCGCTACCACTCAGTGAGCTTTCGACCTCGAGCTCATACTCCTGTAACCTCGGAGGCAACCGCGGGACTCTCTGTGGTCGTGGCTCTGGCTCCGGGGGCGGAGAAGGGGGGGTAACTGTCTGGTCTGGTTGGCTGCGCTCAGCCATGCTATCACTACACTACCGATCCGGCTCGAAGGACCAATTGTAACCAGGGAGTAGCTGGAAAGGACTGTATACTTTAGGAAGGGGCTGGTTATCTAACTAAGGGAGCTAAATAGGCAGTATAGGAGGATACAGGCAGGGGGCGACAGCAAACCGTTAGACTAACAGTTAATGTCGTTAGCATTAGCAAGGGAACTAGCGTTAGCATTGGAGCTACAAACAACTAGCATTAGCATTGGAGCTACAAACAACTAGCATTAGCATTGGAGCTACAAACAACTAGCATTAGCATTGGAGCTACAAACAACTAACACACGGTATTACATATGAACACACATTTATTACACATGACGGTTGTATACATCCCCAAATACACATTCCCTCCCGGCCGGCCACACACACTCTCAATCACTCACTGATAGTCTCTGGCCTGAACAGGCTTATAGTCCAGTGGCGTGGTGCGCGTTGAGGCCTGGTTGAATGGCCTGTGCGTCGATGAAGTGGTCCGCGTAGAAGCTCCGCTGGAGTCTGTGTTCGCTCGTGGAGGCGACGATTAATGTCCAGCTGGCGTCCCGCTTGGTCCAACGTTGAACACAACTAAAACGGGCTACCGTGGTACACTCGATAATCGCTTTCCTGGCGTCTTCAGTTGCTGCACGGGGTGCGCGCTGCTGAATCCGCCATCTTGGATCGGCTTCTCGTTATTCTCTCTCGTTCTGCTTCTCTCTCGTTCTGCTGCTCACCACACACTCTGACTCGCGGACTACTCCCGTCTCTTATATAGGCACCACCGAACCCAACATCCGGGTCACAGACACACCCCGGATATACTACGTCATCAACATATACATAAACAGTACAATAATAATACATACACTTCACAAACGTATATGAATTGTATAGAAAATAATAAAGAAATACCAGGGGCAAAATCGGGCTGGTTTGGGGAAACTAAACTGGCTCTAAAACTGTGGGCCTTCACAACAACTACCAAGACCACACATACTCAGATTTACAGTCAGGTTGAAAAACTTAAACATAACACAATGCATTGTTATACTGGCAAGCGTGCTGTAGCCTTTGTTCTTTGCGTTCTGTTTTACCTGAGTTTACAATGTGTCGGCTCAAGGTTGTTTTTTTTATATATAGAATACCTTTCTCAGAAAACATAGTTTAGTTTCCTAGTAAATGCAGTTATGTTTTGTTTACCTGAGAAACATTGCAAGCTTAGTTCCCCTGAGGCCTAAGGCAAGGAGTGATGCTTGCGTCTAACAACATTCTCTCTCCTCTTCTCTTCTCCTCCTCTCTCTCTGACCTCCCCCCCCCCCCCCCCCCCCCACGGGGACCTCTAGTGGTGAAACAGAGATAAATACCCCAATCCTCAATTCTCATTCAAATGAGCGGGTATCAGGGTGGAGGTTGACTGGGAGGCAGCCTGAGAAGTTGTCTTTGTGCTGTGACACAAAAGCCGGCAACAGATGGCAAGATATCATCTGCATCTTCCAGCTACTTTCTGTCAACTTCATTCACAAAACTTTTTGACACGTTTCTGTGCATTCATATGCAGTTTCTTTACAATACTCAGCATTTCATGGTCACCATCGCAGATGGCGTGCTTTAATAATCATTTCAGAGTGTGAATGCTACTTTACAGAACAGATCAGAAGGTCTAATGCGTGCCATAAGTACCCTGTATGGCACAATAGGGCCTACCAATAAGTCAATACAGTTGATAGTCTTTGACTGATAAATATCTTGTCCAAATGTTTATTCCCTTTGTTTTGCAATCGTATATAATTTGTTGTAAAAAAAAAAAAAAGTGTTTTACAAAAGTTTTACAAAACAAGACATTTACAATGATAAAATGATATAAAATACATAGTGTCATAAAAACCATAGTAAAATAACAGTTTTACACAGAATTACCTCCTCATGTCCGCTTAAATCAAACAAACAATAGAAATGAGAAGGAACTCTGGTCAAATGATCTTGGCCAGTATCAAGTCAAGACTCAGTGATGTGATGAATTCAATCTGGTGTGTAGGCTACTTAGATAAAACATGTGTGCACCATTTAAACCAACATGCCCCATTTCAGAGGAACTAGCAGTGATGAATTAGAGGACCAGAAATTGTATAATACCTTGTTAACCCTGTGATTGATCAAATTAATGACTAACTGAATGTCAGAAATGTAAAATGTTTGGATGACTGAGACCAAAAGGTTTATTTTCTACAAAGGAGTACATCACTCTGTGGTGCTTTACTGCACAAGCAGTAAACACTTAAAAACATGTCATAAAATGAAATCAAATGTAAAGAGTATTAAAAAATCCACACACAGCATTCCCCGTAAGAAAGTGTGGGAATGTCCAAGGCACAATTTCAGGAATATACTAAATAAAATTAGGATACATTATTACCGGTATTAGGATACTAACAATAGGTTTTTCTATTTCAATTCTTTCTTCATGTCGAAAGAATCTTGTCTGATGCCTCCCTAAGCCACAGGTCTAAGCTCACACACTGGTTTCAGTGACGGCGGGCACCCTGGGAGCTAAGAGGGGCAGCTCTCCACTGCCTCCTGGTGGACCCTTGCATTGAGTGATCTCCTGCAAAAGCAGCACGTTGCCAATCTTCCACTGTCGATAATTGTGTGCAGTGAGTGTGGGGACTACCAGTACCTGTTCAATAGCCAACAGGTCTGTTTCTTTTGCCTATAAAATATGAGGATATTGTTACTAATTAACTCCTTTCTCCGTACGAAAATGCTTAGTCTCATGTAGTCATTTACTGAATCATTCAATTTAAGAGACAGGTGTGCTCAACTCTTTTTTTCACAACTTTGTTTATTGAAGTTTTCATGACAGTACAAAATCTGCAGTAGGTCAAACTGTACATATATACGCTAGACATATTGCACATAGCTACATATATGTAGTTAAAATAGAAGTCTGTTGAACGTAGACTACAGTAAATAAATCACACCCACAGAAAAAAAAAAAGAAAGAAAAGAAATAGCTAGGACACATGGCCAATTGAAAACACATTGATTGTATAATTAGGACAAGGATTATACAGGAGAAATAAAGAAATAAAATAAAATAAATAAATAAATAAAACATTGGGTTACACTTCAGGTGTGCTCAACTCTAAATGAGAAACAATTGTGAGCATCTACAGGGTGCTGCAGCCCAAAATTGCATCAGCGAACACAAAGATCATTATCTAAGAGTTGACTAACCTTTAAAGTGCTGTTAAGGATCCTGACGAGGTGCATCTTTTCATTGATGTTCTCATTTTTGTAGCGTCTGATGAAGGACATTCTGAAGCCTCTTTCAGTAGAGGGTTTGAGCTGACCAGATGGAGACAGTCTCAAAACGAGAGTGAATTCCAACAGAAGAATATTGAATACAAAGAAATACTGTAAAAGGACAGTAAGGGAAGTTACTTTACTGAGGATGATAATATTCATGTACAATGTGCAAAAGCCAAACCATTTCCTGTGGCTGGGGAGGAAGTGTGTGAAAATGAGGGTTTCAGCTGAGCCCATCATCTTGAAAGGGTAACTAATGTGGTTGTAAACATGAATATGATCAGAAGAACACGTTATCTTAACACTTGACATGGCACGATATTGGTCTACCAATTGTAAAATTAGAGAAGTGAAAAAGTAACTCAAACATTTGGTCAAGAGATGAACTGAGAAAACACATGACAGCGTCAGTGGTTAGCCCCTGGGTATGACTTCCCCATATGGAAACTATTGCTTGTGGCTCTGTTCGAAGGCCTTGGCTTCGAATCGAGTCACACTCGAAAACGAGCCATAGGGGTAGAAAAGGGAATTGGGATTGGCCCAAAGTCTAGCTCAACAGGGTAGTCAAGACTTCCAGTGTTTGCAAATACAAGTGCACCCCATAATCATTCACTGTGTTATCAGGATG
This sequence comes from Nansenia antarctica, assembly GCF_963989245.1. NCBI lineage: Eukaryota > Metazoa > Chordata > Actinopteri > Argentiniformes > Microstomatidae > Nansenia > Nansenia antarctica. Next base: position 58,857,182 of record NC_137688.1, on the reverse strand, counting down.
AGGGAGCTGGTCTAGCTCTGCCTGAGAAAGTTGCCGTGACAGTTGAATCTCAGGCACTTGAATTCCAGCAGCGTCTTCTCCAGGGTCACTGGGTCCAATCCAGTCAATGCCGTAGTTATCGTCCACCTAAACATCAGGTTAAACAGAATGGATAGGGTTATTGGTTTTGAGAGGTATCTGTATGACAGATGACGTCACAATCTCATGCTACAACCGGACACACACAGACGGACACATGTCATGTATAGAAGTGGCTGCACCACTTAAAAAGACGGTTACATTTTTAACAGCAATGTAATATGAGAATGTCAGCCTATTTCAGCATGAGTTGAAGGATCTTCCATTAGTGATCTACTGTTTCCAATAAACTCCAATGACAACAACTGTCTATTTTGGTATGATTTTAAAGGTATATAAAATCAGTGTATCCGCTCACTGTTTCTGTTGCTTGTTTGTTGTTATTTTATGTTGTATGTTTTTATAGTATAAATAAATAATAACAACATCTTTTTTTAATTAAGTGCTGCTTTTCTTGGCCAGGGCTCATTTGAAAAAGAGGCTACTGTCTCAATATGACTACCCTGGTTAAATAAAGGATTAATACAAAAGTATAGAAACCTGCTGTAGATCTGGAGAGCCTGGGCTGTGCCATAGCTGCATGGGTGACTGATTTCGGGCAGTGCGGATTCCATGGTGGTTCCACCCCTGGACAAAGAAGTCCAGGTGCATCTGAATCCTGGGAAGGAACACCCATTGAAGAGCAAAGAGGTGTGTCTCATCGTCTGGACACAAGAGTCCTTCACACTCCAAGTGCCAAAAGAGTGAGTGGAAGAGCTCTGTCACACAGATGAAGACATCCCTCCAGAGTCTCTCTATTCTGTTGGGGGATAAAATATACACCATATGTATGGTGTAAACCACAAAGAGGGATGCATATATCAAAATATACTGCATGGGTAGGCTGCTCATTAACCCTACCCATGAAATATATACAAACGCCTCAGAGTGCTTCATACCATGGTCACCATTACAATAATATGGGTAATAGGTGTTGAACAATTGTAATTGGTGTAAGGTGTTACAGAGTATTGTTACAGAAATATGACTACTTGTGAAAGAAATACCTCTGGTTATGCACACTTCTCCCAGAAATGTGGGAGTGTCTGTCGATACCTCTGTTGGCCACCATGTAGCTTGCTACATCCCTGTTCTCGCCCCCTTTATCGCTGCGAACCCTGGATGGCAAGCCGTGTGCATGGACAGCCTCAAGAAAATGGGAACAGACTGTCTCGGCACGGTTGTTGTTGGATGCTTTCAGAAACACAACCATTCTGCTGAAACCATCTATCCCTCCATGGATAATGATGCGCCACCTTCAGAAAACATAAGAAATGACACATTTATGATGAATATGATTTTGTTTTTCTCAATTACTTGTTATTCATCACTTCTGACCAATATTATCTATGGATACCTGATAAGCTTATGATTCCCATCAATGTGCCACAAGCAGTTTGGTGCGGGGACACTGTACACCTTTCTTATTGTGTTCAGACGTAATGTACGCTCCAATACTCCCTCTGGGTCAACGCGTCTCATTGATTGTTGGACTCGGAGACCTATGATCATAATATCCAATAACAGTGATCATTAATACAATTTAAAAGGACAATATGGTTACAAAATATATCACATAACCTTGTTTTGTGGGATTTGGAGCTTTGTATACTGTTCTGCACTAACAACACAAGCTACTTTCCAAATCCCCCTCCCTCAATACACTGTATACAGTCATGCTTGAAAGTCGTCATCAGACTATGGGACTCAGACTATGGGACTCAAATAAAAGTATAAAATGTGTGGAAATTCCAACAGGGTTCACAAGCGTTCAAGCATGATATACGGATCCTGCTGTGGACTCATTTTCACCATCGACCTTTTTCAATTATTGTCCATTGGATGTAAACATGATTTAAACTTTCTTGACGGCAAATGTATTCATGTGATAAAACCTTTGGTGCCAAGATAGCTGTAGGTTTGCCAAACTCTGAATCAGACTACATACTCTGAACCCTGATGCCTCTCCCTTGAAGATGTCCTCGCACCATCTTGTACCCACAGTTGGGAAACATTTGCTGGATATCAGAGATAATGGTGTCCAGGTGCTCATCTTCCACATCAGAATAGAAATCTGATACCCTATTGTGAAAAAAAGATATATTGTAATATTTATGACATACTTATATGACGTTACATACAGTTTACAGTGATGTCTGTGTGTGTCCGTTCGTAGGATGATATTTAGGCCAAATTAATGCTGTGTACTGTGATGTCATAGAAAGTGGCATTGTAAATGGACTGACTTATATAGCGCCTTATTCCAAAGCGCTTTACAACGGCCTCTCATTCACCCATTCACACACACATTCACACACCAATGGCGGCAAGCTACCATGCAAGGCGCCGGCCTGCTCATTGGGAGCAATTTTGGGGTTCAGTGTCTTGCCCAAGGACACTTCGACATGTGGCCAGCCGGGATTCGAACCGCTGATCTGCCAACCTTGTGATCATTAGACGGCGACTCTACCTCCTGCGCCACAGCCGCCGCATTGTGATTTCATCTGACTAAAGCCCTGTCCGGATGGCATATAAATGACCTGAGGACCTCGGTAATATTTGTTTTACCCTAGGACCCCAGTGATTTTAATGACCGATCCGGATGGAATAAAAAATCTCCATGCATGTTTGCGTTTCGGGTGCAAGCTGCCATTTAACATCACAGAAGAAGCTGTTCCCGCCGGATGTTTTGTCAGACCCACAACACAACGCACGTGTAGCAACAACAAGTAATTTGATTGGACAAGAGGCATTCCATGACTGCTGATCAGATTTCCAGAGCGAATTTACGAACGCAGCCGAGTACCCAAGTACCCACTCGATATAATAAACAGCAGTTGAACTAATACTCATAATTTGTGGATACGTTCGTTTTGGGATGTGTGATCATCTAATTATGTGTAATTATGTGTTTCTAGCATGTCGATGTTCTATCAGAATGTTGTGATGTTATCAAAATTAAGAAGATGAAGGCTGAAATGGCGCAAAGCGGGGAAAAACAGACACGACATCTAAAATCTGGAACGATTATATTTCAAAACAAACTTTAACTCCCCGAGGGCTCTGACTACTGCCAAGTCTATCTGGGTTTATTTGCAAGGACCTTCGCCTGTACAGTGTTGTGGAAAACGAAGGTTTCTGCCGAATGCCGCTAACACTGGAACCACGATATTAAATACCAGTTAACAGATATTGGGATGTATCGTTGATGAATTGTCTCTTACAATCAGGCGCGGATCTATGGGTGGGCCTGGGCCCGCCCAGATTGACAGCTGGCCCACCCAGTCAGATTCATAAAAATACATAATAAATAATAATAATAATAAAATATTTTTAAAGTTTAATTTTCACTAACTAACTGTAATGTGAATAGTTTTGTCTTGCGACCGTCATTGCCACCGGCTTGTGAAGAGCTAACTGGTAGGACTACACCGTCGGATCTGTCAGCCATGGAGGAACCAGCCACTCAACCAAAGCTGGTAACATTCCCTACCACTGTAATAGATGGGAAATCGCGCTCCTTCAGTAGAAATTGGTACGAGAAGTTCAAGTGGATGGAATATAGTAAAGAAAGAGACGCTATTTTTTGTAAAGTGTGTCGACATTTCCCAGAGGCGCACACGGAGTTCACTTTTATAAGAGATGGATACAAAAATTGGAAACGTCTCCGGCAGGCCTGTGACAAACACGAGTCTAGCAAGCCGCATGCTGTTGCCCTCACCAAGTTGGATGGGTACAGGCAAAGCCATGGACCCCAAAGCCGTGGGACAGTGTTAAATCAAATGCACGGTGATGCCGTTTCATTCATAGAGCGAAACTGGCAACACGTTAAAGTTGTGTTAGACATTGCTATGTTGTGTGCCAAGTTGGAAATTCCACTTAGAGGTCACAGAGAAACGGAAGAGGCGCTCAATAAAGGTAATTTCTTGGAGCTATTCAAGTTCATGTCAAAATATGATCCAGAAATTGAAAATAGACTGAAGGAACTGCCTCGAAATGCCACGCTCCTAAGCCATCACATTCAGGATGAGCTGCTTGAGGCTGCAGCCTCACTGCTAATTCGAAAGATAAAGTCTGAACTGCATGAGCAATCCACATATGCCATACTTGCGGATGAGTATAAAGATCTATCCAAGCGCGAGCTAGTTGCTGTCTGTATTCGATTCATTCATGGAGGGGTAATTAACGAGCAGTAGGCTTTGTGGAAACTGCGGAATTGTCTGCTCAAGGAATATCACAGAGGATCCTAGTGTGTATTCGTTCATTTATTTGTTCATACATTCATTTATGTACCTATATATTTATTGTTAATTCTGTCAGACTTGGTCCTCCATAGTTGATGGTTATTGGTTAATTCATTGACTATTGCGTGCGCTTGAATGCCTTGCGTGTGTGTATTATAATAACTTGTTTGGCTGTCCGTTGCATTCTCTGGGTAGACAGGTACTTTATTTATTTTCCGTTCGTTTCATGGTCTGCATAGTGATCTCCTCCAGTCCCTGCGAATATTTTGCGTGCGTGCGTGTGCGTGTGTGTGTGCATGCGTGTTGGTCGTACCCAAATGTTTCGAGCACCCACGGGCAGAAACATAAATCGGCGCCTATGATCGCGAGCCCGGTTGTGTTCCATCCATCTGGCTGCTCATACATAGGTCTAAAACGTGCGGTGATGAGTTTCACTCAGGCCTACCCAGATTTTTCCAGGCCTACCCATCAGCCACTTTCTGTATCCGCCACTGCTTACAATGTATAGATTATCGGGGGTAATATTGTACGGTTATCAATACGTGAGTTACCTTGCGATTCCCACCCCTAACTTCATCCCTGTGTGTTGTCAGACACCGTGATTTATAGAGTGCTAGATCCAGACAAACTGCACAGTTTACAAGCTAATGTTAGGTAAATTCACTAGAACTGGTTCAGAAGAAGAAATCAGTCCATCGTCACTTACATCGTCGTCGATTAACTTTTTAGGTGGTTTGGTTATCCGATAGTGGAGATTCAAGGGAGTTAATAATGTCATCCACATCTATTGTTTGCACAGAGCTACCCCGGTCAAAACGGTAAATTCTAGTATTAATATCGCGTGCAAAAATCATGCAATGCGTATCAAATACTGACATGTCAATCCGGACGGTAATATAATTATCAGAGGACCTCAGGGTTTGCTGAAAAACAGTAAAGATAAGCTGTTAAGCATGCTTATCTCAAAGGTTGGTTTTAGTTTTAGTATTCAGATCAATGTGTGACTGACCTTATGTCGTTTTGCTCCATTCTTCTTCTGATCGTCCTCAGCGAAACGTTGAGTATACCGGCAACTGCTGTCGCTGATATGCCCAAGCTGAGGAAGCCCTCAATTAAACTGAACGGGACGTCCATTTTTGGACGGCCAGTGGTGGGGATCCCAGTCTCGGGTGCTGTTGCGTTTGGCCTCGTTAATGTCAACACATGTTGCTGTTGAATGGTCATCAAGGCGGTTACTGTTGCCTGAGGAAATTCTACACCCATAGCAGCAGAGATTTGCCCCATTCTATCTAACAGCCACTCTACACGGTAGAACACAAAATCGTTAGACACTGTGTTTTGCTCTACCTGAAGTAGGAGGCCACGGATGTCTCGTCGTACAATCTCAAATGTGTCCATGTTGTTAACCTTAGGACAACGGCTGATATGATACTAAAATACTAAATACTATACTATATAGCTATACTATATAATGATAATATATAAAGGCTATGATACTAGCTATGATATTATATGATAAAGGCTAGGCTAATACTATAAGGCTATAAGGGAAAGGCTCGTGGAAAGGCTGGAGACACACAGGCAACAAGTGCAGCAATTGGTGAAAGGGCAAACTTTAGGAGATGTTACAGTTTTTATAGTCTCTTACCGTAAAGCTGAGGAAGTGACATCACATAGCAAGCAGGAATATGCAAACAAATAAATATTTGTATATATAATATAATTGTTATATATAACAAATACATATATGAAACCGTAGAAACGTTGAAACCCCCCTCCAAAAAGATTGAACCCCCCCCAAAAAACACTTTTTTTTGCTTGCAGATTTATTTGTATTGCTTGCAAATTATAATTTTTGGATTGCAACATTAAGACAGGTGCAACTAAAAAAATTAGAATATCGTGCAAAAGTTCATTTATTTCAGTAATTCAACTTAAAGGGTTAAACTTAGATATTATATAGACTCATTACATGCAAAGTGAGATATTTCAAGCCTTTATTTGTTATAAATGTGATGATTATGGCTTACAGTGTATGAAAACCCCAAATTAAATATCTCAGAAAATTTGAATATTACATGAAATCAATAAGAAAAGGATTTTAAATACAGAAATGTCAGCCCTCTGAAAAGTATAATCATGTTATAATCATGTACTCAGTACTTGGTTTGGGCCCCTTTTGCATGAATTACTGCCTCAATGCGGCGTGGCATGGATGCTATCAGCCTGTGGCACTGCTGAGGTGTTATGGAAGCCCAGGATGCTTCAATAGCGGCCTTCAGCTCTTCTGCATTGTTCGGCTTCATGTCTCTCATCTTTCTCTTGGCAATGCCCCAAAGGTTCTCTATGGGGTTCAGGTCAGGCGAGTTTGCTGGCCAATCAAGCACAGGAATCCCATGGTCATTTAACCAGGTTTTGGTACTTTTGGCAGTGTGGGCAGGTGCCAAGTCCTGCTGGAAAATGAAGTCAGCATCTCCATAAAGCTTGTCTGCTGAAGGAAGCATGAAGTGCTCTAAAATGTCCTGGTAGACGGCTGCGTTGACTGTGGACTTAATAAAGCACAGTGGACCAACACCAGCAGATGACATGGCTCCCCAAATCAACACAGACTGTGGAAACTTCACACTGGACTTCAAGTGACTTGGGTTGTGTGCCTCTCCATTCTTCCTCCAGACTCTGGGACCTTGGTTTCCAAATGAGAGGCAACATTTGCTCTCATCAGAGAAGAGAACTTTGGACCACTGAGCAACAGACCAGTTCTTTTTTTCTTTAGCCCAGGTCAGACGCTTCTGACGTTGTTTGTTGTTCAGGAGCGGCTTTACAAGAGGAATGCTACATTTGAAGCCCATGTCCAGGATCCGTCTGTGTGTGGTGGGTGGTGGCTCTTGATGCACTCCAGCCTCAGTCCACTCCTTGTGAAGCTCCCACACATTTGAATGGCCTTTTCCTGACAATCCTCTCCAGGCTGCGGTCATCCCTGTTGTTTGTGCACCTTTTTCTTCCACACTTTTTCCTTCCACTTAACTTTCTATTAATGTGCTTTGATACAGCACTTTGCGAACATCCAACTTCTTTCGCAATTACCTTTTGAGGCTTTCCCTCCTTGTGGAGGGTGTCGATGATGGTTTTCTGCACAACTGTCAGGTCAGCAGCCTTCCCCATGATTGTGAATTCTACTGAACCAGACTGAGAGACCATTTAAAGGCTCAGGAACCCTTTGCAGGTGTTTTGGATTAATTGGCTGATTAGAGTGTGACACTTAAGCCTACAATATTGAACCTTTTCACAATATTCTGATTTTCTGAGATATTTAATTTGGGGTTTTCATAAACTATAAGACATACTCATCCAAATTATAACAAATAAAGGCTTGAAATATCTCACTTTGCATGTAATGAGTCTATATAATATTTAAGTTTAACCCTTTAAGTTGAATTACTGAAATAAATGAACTTTGGCACGATATTCAAATGTTTTGAGTTGCACCTGTATATGTACCACCATATACTTTTATTGGCCACTAAGTGTCACCGTACAGCTGGAAGATGCAAGTATTCAGTACAAACAATTGGGCCTTATATTAAGAATCAAGCCCAATTAGTTGTTTATAGTTCGGCTCAAACACCCACCTTTACTGGTTAGAAGGACAATTATAACATAACATAATAATTTTTCTTCAGGTGCTTTATCTTGGATTTCGGCTCCAATTCATAGTTAAATCCCCTTTTAGACATTGGCTGGTAAACCTGGGAGGTGGTTTGGTTGGTATTTGTCCAGACAGTTTGTGAAATGTCTTAAGTATATCCCCTTGCTCAAACCTTGGGGATGCCTCTGATCTCTATTACCAAACTGGCACTTGTGATACTGGCTGCAAGCACCTGAAATATTACTCACATTGAAAATGTCCTAAATAGGCCTACTTATTTCTAACATTTCTTTATTGCTACACCATAACGTTGTATAAAAACACGAAGAGGCCAACAAAGTGAATTGCACCTTTAATAGTATTCACAATGTTGAAAATATCACAGAGGTATCATATTGCAAAGTACTTGAATAGTCGTCATCAAAAAATCCTTTATTATAGACAATGTGAAAACGGTATAATTATTAAACATTTTTGCATAAAACTATTACTATATCCTATCCTGTGGTAAATCTCAATTTCCATTGGACTGGAGTGAAGATGCTGATTCAGTCCTTTTCAGACAAGCTTCACAGCTCTTGCATATGTTTACTATGTATGGTTACTTGAGTTGCAAAAGGCACTATATTGCAGTATGTTTCTGTCAGCATACTGGCCATGACATCATGTTATGGTTTCAGAGTAAGTCACACCTGAATCACTTAAAAATCGGTTAGTGAGATAAAGTAGTCACACATACATTTTAGAAATGTTACTTCAGAAAAAACATACACACTCACACATGCACATACATACAACTGTAGCACCAGATACAGCTTTTTCCTCATACATAGCTTGAAAGGCCACCTTTAGCAGTTTTCTCAACTATTGTAACATGAAACGGTATGAAGAAAAGCACACAATGAAAAGTTACTGGCATTACTACCAAAATGGATTTACTTTAAAATGACTACCAAATACAAAATAAAATGGTCAACAAAGACACGTAATAAAAGTTGTTAAAAGGATTTGAACATATTTACAAGGAATCTATCAACACAAACTAAATAACTTAATAATTACACATAGGAAAGTTCACTTACAAAAGCAAAAACAAATGTTTCCTAAACCTGAATTAGTGTCCGCCTCTTGGGGGAAGAATAGGACGAGAAAAAACAGAAACTCTTGTTTTCTATAATACTTCATACTTGGAAAAATATCAGATGTTTCTCCTCCAATCCATCAAGAATGGGTCGTAACACTGTCAGTACTGTATAGAACAGAATATTGACTCTCAACTAACATTTGTCACCCAAAAATGCATTAAGGTTCCAACCCAAATGGTCGACCGCTACGTGGTAGTGAAATAAAGTAAGGCGTTTCATCCGAGCCTCCGACAGCTGCTTGGAGCTCCAACAGAACAGTCCGGGTGTGGTAGATCATCATAACACTGAGTGGAGAGATGCCAGACCACTACGTGATGGCAAAGTAAAGGCACTGGGGGCGGGGACACTGTCCACTGGAGGCACTCGTCAGTGACTCAACAGCCTGAGACGGGCCAGCCAGCCCCCCAGGAGAGAAGAGGGTTCTGGGGGGGGGTGTTTGGACGAAGCAGCAGCAGCAGCAGCAGCGGTGGTGGCAGGGGCGGGGGCCTTTTTGGCCGAGGCTTCCTGATAGGGGATGGTGGCGCTGTTGTGCAGATCAGCGTTGATGAAGCACTGGCTGCCCCGGATGTGGTCGACACCGCGGACCAGCTGGCGCTCCCCCACGGGTCTGTAGGGTAGAGGGAAGCACGGGGCCTCCTCTGAGATGGTGTGGATCCGCTCGTTACTCAGGTATCTGTGTAGAAGGTCCTCTCCTACAGGGAGCACAGACAGACAGGCGTCTCAGCAGGCAACATTCCATACAGACACTTAACATCATTGAATGTTCACATGTACCGTGTGTGTACACACGCAGAAACATTACTGTTCCAAGGTTATCCTTGACGATATCTTCTTATCTTCGGTCTCAAGACAGAATCATGAGCAAAATCAACAGTGGTTACGCTAGGAGCTTACCCCCGAAGTTAATGATCGACGAGGTAAAAATTCAAGGCACGCAGTTAGATCCTGCCTCAGTTTGTTCTACTGTTAATGAACCTGTGAAATGCCCATTCCGATAACATTAGATTCGCCTGGGTAGGTTAGTGTGCTGCTTTGTTTTGGCTGTGTTGCGTCCAGGCAGGTGTTGCACGCTTACCTTTCCTCCCCTGAGCCCAGGGCCTGGAGGACGAATCAGACATGCCCAAGCATGTGTCTACAGGCATGGATATGGGCCGAGGTTTACCTGCAAGGGATTAAAATATATCCGTAGTTAACTTACAACCCATAACAACATCAGTCTCATCAATCTTTTTAATGCAATATAATCTATAAAATGATGGTGATTAACTGGAGAGGTGGTTTAGAGTGTGTGTGTGTGTGTGTGTGTGTGTGTGTGTGTGTGAGTGTGTGTGTGTGTGTGTGTGTGTGCGTGTGTGTGCGTGTGCGTGCGTGTGCGTGCGTGCGTGCGCGTGCATGCGTGTGTGTGTGTATATGAGGGTACTGACCACGTGAGGAGCTTGGCCTCATGCGGGCTGGGGCTGGCTGGATGTTGGGTTCTGGGGTGCAGACGGTGATCTTGTTGTCATAGTCTGCGATGGTGAAGCGTCGCCTGACTTCGAGGTCCAGAAAAGAGTTCGGGGACTTTGGTCTAATTTTGACACTTGAACTCACGTTTGTCTTCCCATCTCTTAGTAGAGAGAGAGAGAGGAGAGAAGGAAAAGAGAAGTGTTAAAATCATATCAGCAGATCAAACTCAATATCCAATAGTTTAGGGTATAGAGCCACTTTTTACATTCACACATTTCAACAGAAGTAGATTTCGTCCTGTAAATGAACACACAGCCTCTATGGGACCATGGGGGACCGAGCCTTCTGCTCGGCTGCGCCGCGCCTGTGGAACAGCCTTCCTAGCCAGCTAAGGGCAGTACAGAGCCTGGGGAACAGCCTTCCTAGCCAGCTAAGGGCAGTACAGAGCCTGGGGAACAGCCTTCCTAGCCAGCTAAGGGCAGTACAGAGCCTGTGGAACAGCCTTCCTAGCCAGCTAAGGGCAGTACAGAGCCTGTGGAACAGCCTTCCTAGCCAGCTAAGGGCAGTACAGAGCCTGTGGAACAGCCTTCCAAGCCAGCTAAGGGCAGTACAGAGCCTGTGGAACAGCCTTCCTAGCCAGCTAAGGGCAGTACAGAGCCTGTGGAACAGCCTTCCAAGCCAGCTAAGGGCAGTACAGAGCCTGTGGAACAGCCTTCCTAGCCAGCTAAGGGCAGTACAGAGCCTGGACTCTTTTAAGACAGGCCTAAAAACCTTTTTATTAAAAAACTTTAAAAAAATAAAAAATTTCGTCTTTTTTTTTTATGTTTTATGTTTTAACTTATTATGTTTTTAGAATGTTTTGTTTTTAACTTGTTATGTTTTTAGGTTGTTTTGTTTTTAACTTATTATGTTTTTACGGTTGTTGCTTTTCTCTCTGTAGCACTCTGAGATTCTTTTGAATGAAAAGTGCAATACAAATAAAATGCATTATTATTATTATTATTATTATTATTATTATTATTATTATTATTATTATTATTATTATTATTATCAAAACCCAGCTTGGTGGGCAGACAGGCACTCACCGTGGGGTATAGGGGACTGCTGGAGGAGGAGGGATATACAGGTCCAGAATGGCCGGCTTCTCCTTCTTCATTAGGATGTCAGACACACTTTTAGGAGAGTGGGCCTTCTGACTCTATCACACAAAACAACAACATACGGTACTTGTTAGTAATGGTAGAGATCAGTACCATGGACCTGCGTCTACTGTACATTACAGAAACATTGTCAAAATATATAGATGTACTGTACCGCTACGCATAAATCTGTGTAACTGCCTTAGACCAATCAATCAATCAATCATTCAATTATAACTTTCATCACAATCACACAATAGTACAATAATGAAACATTGTGCTTTATTTCTCATAACGAGTGGCCTAACTAACAGCACAACGCCTCTTTTGTTTCTCATGGCTTCCTGGACACTTCAGAGCCTCCTAGCTCTTTCTCGAGGGCCAATATGTTTCAAAACACTGGGATAAAGTCCATTTTGGATTACTGTTATTGCATAAACAGATCTAAAAGGCTTTTCAGGGGCCTACGTATGTAACACTCCTTTTTATCCCTCACTCTCAAACCCTGTTGAGGACCAATGACCTTTGGGCTGGGTGGAGTGAAGCAGTCAACAGTAAACTGAAGGGTGAGGTGAAGAGTGTCGACAGTCAGGGACGGGGCAAGGCCCTTTGACCGGAGACCTCTCTGGACCCTGAGATTAGAGGACGCAACAACTTAGCCGTCTAGTGACATTTAGGAACTCCGTTCTACGCAATCAGTTGAAAACACACATCCTGTACCTGCATCTAAACAGAGACCCAACACGCATTCTGTCACATTAGACGCCATTGTCAGTAAACATTACGTCAACGTCAAAACATGTTCGACATCAATGAAAGCTAATACTTGGACTATTGTTTCTATTCTTTTTTTAACGTGAAGAATGGATCCATTGTTCACCCAGCAACCCACCCAGTAAAACAGCCTGGGTGGCTGAGGAACTTGTTCTCTCTTGTCAGACCCCCTCCAAAAAAAAAAGACAAAAAGCGTTTTTACACATCAATGACAGATGTAAAATACAGTAGATCCAGTGTGAGATCAACACTGGGATAAGGGGTGCCAGCTCTACCTGTACGACCGGGGGCCTCCAGCGCATGTTCTTCAGGGGGGCAGGGGTGAAGCTGCAGGACGTGCCAGAGGGTCTCTTTTTCACCACCAACGCCACGCCCTGAGGGTCCGCTTTCAGTTTACCCACCAGGTTCTTCAGCTGCCAGCCGACCTGGACCGACGAGAGGTTCCCTCATCAGACACGTCATCACACGCATCATCACCCACCTATCTCAATACCCACCTCCGCCTGTGGCTGCACTAATGATGCAATGACATGACCTATCATCTGCTTGCTCCATTTACAGTCCACACACACTCAGTATTTAATAATAATAATAATAATAATAATAATAATAATAATAATAATACATTAGACTTATATAGCGCTTTTCTAGACACTCAAAGACGCTTTACAAACTGAAAAGATCGAGTAGTAAAATAAAAAGAAACAAAAAAAGAAATAAAAGAAAGTATAGGGTTAATTTTTTGATGACTAAATCTAAATCAAAGTGTCTTTGTAGGACAATCTACTCTGTATACTGCATATATATCTATTTGGGGGGGGGGGGGGAGTGGCGACCAAGCAACGCCAGCGTCCTCTCTCGACCGGCATTTTTAAAAAAGTGAATAGTGATGTCGGTTCAAAGTTTAAACAAATTCGGGTGACAGTGTCAGGTGAGAGTCAGGTGACGGAAGAATACCTACCACAGTCTGCTTGTTCACCTGGATGACCTCGTCTCCAGCGTGGATCCTGTGTGTTCTGTCTGCTGGAGACTGAGGAGAGGAAGAGGAGGATTTAGTATAGAGAGACGACAGGAGTGGATTACTGTAACTCACAATGCTCACTCCAGAGACCGTCTAGGACACATGCTAGAGGAATACTCACATTCTCTGTGGTTCCAGTGATGACATGAAGCCCGTCATAGGTGGATTTGATGTACATACCCTGAGAGACACATGGGGAAGAATCAGGCTTCATGTTTGATAAACCACACTGTACCATCTATCTCAGACTGTACCATCTATCTCAGACTGTAGCATCTATCTCAGACTGTACCTTCTATCTCAGGCTGTACCTTCTATCTCAGACTGTAGCATCTATCTCAGACTGTACCTTCTATCTCAGACTGTACCTTCTATCTCAGACTGTAGCATCTATCTCAGACTGTACCTTCTATCTCAGACTGTACCATCTATCTCATACTGTACCATCTATCTCAGACTGTACCATCTATCTCAGACTGTAGCATCTATCTCAGACTGTACTATCTATCTCAGACTGTAGCATCTATCTCAGACTGTACCTTCTCAGACTGTACCTTCTATCTCAGTCAAATCATGCTTTCAAGATTTTTTCCCTCCAAATTCACTCATTCATGTAACTCCTCTCACCAGTCCATCTCCAGCTCTGATGTTGGTGATGTGCACCTCCTCCAGACAGGCCACCTGACTCTTCAGAGGGTCAGAGGTCGTCCTCACCGTCTGGTCACAGATGCCATTCAGAGACCGCGACTGAAATTCATATGCAGTAGAACAACATATGCTAAGTTACAATGACCCAACACAACACTGACATGCTAACACAAATAACTGATAATTAATAATAAATGTATTTTGTAACATTCAAGCATGTCTGTCACTCTGCTTTCAGCTCTGTGCTCATTAAAATAATATATATATTTGTTTTATATTCCTTTGGTATGTATTTGTATTTTGACGAACCATGGCAACAAGAATTGCGCCACAAAGTTCCACTAATTCTAAGTCATAAATTAGCCTGATGTCATAGCTTTGTCATTATTAGGTGAGGCTGTAGTTAGGGATTGTCAAAAGAAAGGCAAGTACTGTAGTACAAGAGAACTCTATAGGACTTTGAGGCCTGTAAAAGCCAAACACAGCCTTGTATACGTATTACACAACTTGCCAATAAACATAGGAGGTTGAGGTGATACTATAGGCAGGGCTCTGAGGGAAACTGCTAATCCAAATGTATGTTATCACATGATGAAGTTTTCAGCTGACTGTGTGAGCGTCCTGAAAATGCAGTGTTATCTAACACAGGATATGGAAGCAGGGCTTCTGTGGACCATCACAGCACTGAGCTGCATAAACAAACTGCCTTGCTCAAAGAGAGAGAGAGCACATCATGGACCATGGGAGTCTCTACACAGGACAGGAAAGGGAAGTGCATGTTTGTGTATGCGGGAGTGTGTGTGTGTGTGTGTGTGTGTGTGTGTGTGTATGTGTATGTGTATGTGTATGTGTATGTGTATGTGTATGTGTATGTGTATGTGTATGTGTATGTGTACGTGTATGTGTATGTG
>NC_137688.1:58582091-58837091 GCF_963989245.1 Nansenia antarctica | reverse complement strand
AGTACGAACCAGAGCACATAGCAAGTCCACCGCCTCCAGCACCAGCTCCTGGTGTCCAATTCTGGACACACCCAGCTCCTCCAGGTTCTGGTGGGAGATCTTCAGCAGCTGCTCCCCGTCAATCTTCTCCCTCTCAAAGTAGGGGACATACTGCTGAAGGCTATCGTCTAGTCCTGGGAGAAAGGCAGACAGGAGATAAAGGGTGGGAGCAGGGACGGAAGAGAGAGAGAGAGAGAGAGAGAGAGAGAGAGAGAGAGAGAGAGAGAGAGAGAGAGAGAGAGAGAGAGGTTTAATACAAAGAAATCCTTTCAGGCAGGCAGTGAGGCTGAGTTCTGTTATGACACCACACACAAGTGTTGAAGCAAACAAAGTGGTCGTGAGTCAATACAGGCTATTTACTCTTCCGCACAAGTCCATCACTCTGGCATTTCTCTGGATAGCACTGTCCAGCAAAAAAGCAGAATATCACTGATTTCTGACCACACATCTAAGCCATGCAGAATACCACAGCGCACATACATAGCAACAGTTATGACCAAGAGCTAATCCATCACATATGTGCTCTCGTCTGTTGAGAGTCCTTCTACACCAAAATGGATTAGCAACTGGTCCCCAAACGTGCATGTTTGTGTAAATAGTGGAGGAATAAAGCAACACATGGGGTCATTAAAATCACACAAGGCGAACCTGGCTCCTGTTGGTATGGAATGCTGCGGTCGGCAACAGATGGTCAGAGTTTGTAGAGGAGAGACGCCTCTTATCTAGCCATTAACGTGCTGCCTGCCACCTTGTGTGCTAGCACAAGCTAATGACTTACACTAAGCACTTTGGTTAATCTATTAACAGCCCAAATGCTTACAAATGTTCTAACATTTCATGGAGATACTGCAGTGCTGCAGAACTGCCCAGTGCTAGGTGGAATGCTAATTCTAAATACTAAATAGCAAACTTTGCTAAAAACCAAGTAGCCATATGGTGGAGATGCATTGGGGCTGGAGTAATAGATCATGGTGATCACTTTGTAGTGGCAGCATGAGTGAGGAGACTCACAGCGGAGGTGGACACTTAAAACATCCATGAAGGACAGTGACATGGAGTTCTGACAGGGTAAGGGGAGAGCTGTCACAGGCAATGTCCCTCTAAATGAAGGAACAGCTGCATTCTCACTCTGGCTAACAGACAAAACAGATATCAGAGACAGATGATGACAGCAAAGACTTAGCACTATGTGAGGACTGAAACCTTTTTTTTTCTTCTTTTTTTCTTAAACACATAAGTTTTTCCAAGATTCATTTTAGCAACGAAATGGTCATCAATGTTAATAGTTTACTTTTGTGTTTTTGAAAATGTTTGATTGTGACTTGCACTGAAATGGCAGATGTTGTGTCATTATGAATAGCTAAGTAGCATGCATGATCATATTTCAGACACCTGAGGAGGGTAATAATCTCTCCAAACAGCACAAGAGCCGACTAATGTCACGCAACAGGCATCAACAGACAGCAGACAACAGACAGACATCACCTGTTAATGATAACATACACAACAGGGTAATGTCTCTAGATGCGCCCAGAACTCTCAATCAATCTTAGCTCTCTTGAGAAAATCAAATGAGTGAATTAATTTACGGTCAAAACATTCTTGCCATTCTTCAATGAGAATTCCCACGTCACCGCCTTCTTTGGGTTTGGCTCTGCCCCTTCTCGGAACAAACTTCAAAGTGAATCTTTGGCAGAGGAGAACCATGGTGAAATATCTCTAACCATCCATGTCTTTTGGGCTTTAGAAAACTGAAGAAATGTGCGAGAAATGAAATAATGTTTACAAGGCCATCGGAGCTTTAATGACTGTTATACTATGGTTAAATACTGAAGCATCTCCACACATTAAATATTTACATAGATAGTCCTAGGCACTGGGAGTGTTTGTTGCTATCGGTTACCTTTTAATTGACACTAACAATGGACGAAATGGAGACAAGTGCTGCAGACAGCTGCCATTGCATTATTTAGAAGAGCCAAACCAAATAGTTACGTAAGATGGACATCCACCATTCAATTATTGAGCTTGTGATGTAATAGGCTAAAATGTTAATCTTTTGATTAGACTAATCTGGACCGTGGACACCGATCGTTCCCCGATCTCCACTCAAATCCAGTGGATAACAAGCACACAGCAAAGTATTACGGGTTTTGTTCCAAAAGAGAGAATAGTGCAAGCCCTTCTTTCAATTATTTCCCTCTCTTTCTCACTCACTTTCTCACAGAGCAGACTTGTATTCACAACTCTGGCCCTCTGCCCTCGCTGCCAATGGACTGACAGTGGCGAAATCATTGTGTACAAAAGGCAGTAGCACGGCACTGTACCTCTCTAGAGCTTTTACATTGACCAAACTTTAAATAACAGCGGAATACTGTTGTTTTTAGAGCTCTATTGAGACAATTCCAATATTCATCAGATAACTATGAGAATTCCCCTCGCAAACAAATCATATTATCTAATATTCTCTGACAGATAATTTTTTGATTTTTCATCACAGTGCACTTAAAACCACTGATGCAATGGAGTCATAAACCATGGGAGGACATGGACTAGGACCACCACAGTCTTCACCAGATTAGGAGGTTTCGGCAACGGAAAAAGCGGGTTAGTGTGAAATATGTTAAGCGGTCAGTAAAATTAACATAGCAGGGATGCAATTAAATTCCGCTCTCACACACAAAAACAACCTGTTAATCATTTGTCCGAAAAATAAAACAGGCAGAACTTGTGCTTGGTGCTGTATGACATGCACATGAAAGGTTTCTTCCTGAAGTCCACCACGTAATGATTCATTGTACCTGTGGTGGTAAACAAGTTGGCAGTTTCCTCCTTAAATTAATGTTGTTTGATAGGATGATTAACTGAGCTGAACATTGGATTGGGCCGGCTCATCACACAGAGGCACGTGTTGTGCTGTCTGGGGGTAGACAGGCCATGAATGAGTGGAGTTTGGACCTGCATTCCAGAGCCGGTGTCAACAAAGAGAGTGTTTTCCTCAGCCCTCACAACAGAGCAAGGGTGGTGAATCGAAAGGACGAGTATAAGTATTCAGACTATTCATAGCCTCACTCTGTCTCTGCCACTTCTGTCAATCTGCACCGCACACACACACACACACACACACACACACACACACACACACACACACACACACACACACACACACACACACACACACACACACAATTCATCTGAGTGGGACGGGGGAAAAGGAGGAAACACACCCTATCTCAAAACAAACAGTTTCATGAGGAAAAAGGATTTCCTTGACCATTCTGTACTATTGTGCTCCCATCGCTTTGTGGAATTTCAACAAAATTCTGTGTTGTTGCTACTTGTTGTATATATATTCTGGGCTAAATCCATATATATATATATTAACTGTGTTGTACTTTAGGGACCATTGATTAGTGTTTTGGGTAGCGTGGTTCAAGGAGTAGGGCCTAATCTGTTGGAAATCAGCCCATCTGGCTACTATGGCGAAATTCAGTATGAAATTCCAAACAACCACCTCCGACATTAGCTGTTGTCTTTCTGCATGTATGCACGATTCAAAGAGGCAGCCACCAATGACAGAAACGATTCAAAGAGGCAGCCACCAATGACAGAAACGATTCAAAGAGGCAGCCACCAATGACAGAAACGATTCAAAGAGGCAGCCACCAATGACAGAAACGCGAACGACAAAATCGGTGCATCCACTCTCCTAGAACACCACAGCCCAGTTCTGTATACAAACCAAATGTCGGGTAGGACACTGCTAAAACAAAGACAGCGTTCATAAATGACATATTTCTTTCAAGGGATGTCATTCCCTGATCACTACTGATTAAACATAATCATTACAACCACTAGGAAGCTTTTTGAAAGCTTGAATGTTACATACACCTTCAATCCATGGCATTATTGTTCCCATGGAAATACTGATGTAACCTGGATGCAGAAGAAAGGGGGTAACTTTCCAATGTTGCTATTTTGACTAACTTCTGTATTAGACACAATGACAATGACTCAAGATAATAATACTGATTAATAAGTATGGAATTCACATCCTTTCCTGTATGTGTTCCCCCAGGAATGACGTAAGAGAAGCTGGTGGTCACACACGGGTGACGATGAATTGCTCTGAGTCACACCAGGACGTAGGCCGTTATTGAATGAATGAATGGTCTTTATTGTCATTTATACAGTACAGGTACCATACAACGAAATTTAGTCGGGGGGGCTCCCCTGGTGCTTGGAAAAAGACTAAAAACAAGAGGGCCACGGGTAAAATAAAAAAGGGGAAAGAGCTGGTTTACATAAATAAAGGCTATGTACACTATCTACTATACTATACTACTATACTATACAATAAAACACTGTGCTGTACTCTATGCTATGCTATAAATATCCTAACTTTTCCTATATCTGAACCGTATGTACACAAGGGTTGTCATATTGCACATAGTATTGTTGCACATTCATTTAAAGTGTCGCAGTTAGCAGGTTTGAAATGTTCACAGTTGTATTTCAATATTGCACTTATGTTTTACAATCTAGTAGCTGCCATCAAGTTGTCTAGATTGTCCAGGGCCTAGAACCTAGGTCTTTGCTGTGTTCAGGGCCTGAATGGCCCTAGGGTAGAAGCTGAGCTTCAGTCTATTTGTCCGTGCGGACATGGTCCTGAACCGCCTGCCTGAGGGCAGCCTAACAAAGTGTTCGTTCCCAGGGTGGAATGGGTCCCTGGAGATCTTGGTGGCCTTCCTGAGGCAGCGTGTGTTATACAGCTCTTCCAGAGAGGGGAGGGGGGCGCCGATGATTATTCACAATGATTATTGTGACTTCACACAGCTTATCAGCACCCTGTAGGTTTTGATAGCACCATGTCAATAACTTATACAGCACCTGCTAAATGCAGGTCCATATCACTTGGTTTTTGAGCACACTGTCACCGGTGGCCCCTTGCGTGTAAGAGGTAAGTCACCCTGTCTTGTTGAATGGTCATAGGTTGCCTGTAATAATAAGGAACCATTTGAAAAGCAACAGGATGAGACGGTTGGTAGAGGGGAAACAGTTTCCTTCTGTGTCGGACACACAGGCAGTGAGCTTGGTTTCACTCCTGATAATCTCATCCAATGGTGGGAGAGGGGGGGGGGGGCGGGGTGAGAGTCTTATGACTAAAGAGGTGTCTCCAAGACGAACGCTTTCCTTCCTCTTAACATGCAAATAAACTGGATGCTCCTGTCCTGTGGGAACATTGCATTATTTATTACACATCAGTGTGTAATGTACAAAATACAAAATATGAAGGGGCCTGTCTGAAATTTGTGCCTGACTAATTACTACTCAATGACAAAAGGTGAATTTTAATCTTCCTGCTGTGCATTCAGATAGATAGATAGATAGACTTTATTTGTCATTGTTACAGTACAGGTACCAAACAACGAAATTTAGGAGGGGAGGCTCCCCTGGTGTTTAAGAAAGGAAAAAGAAACACATTTTGGAAAAAGCATAGATGCATAAAATCACAAGAAGATAAAGAGCTGGTTTACATCAATAGAGGCTATGTACACAATCCACTGTACTATACTGCACAGATAGTCAACTAGGGTTGTCATATTGCACAAGAAAGTATTTTTTCACATTTTTTTAAAGTGTCACAGTTTGCAGGCTTGAAAATGTACATGTTTGTGCCTCAGCACTAGCTGCCATTACAATCCGTCCGGACTTGTCCTGGGCCCAGAACTTAGGCCTTTTCTGTGTTCAGGGCCTTGACGGCCCTGTGGTAGAAGCAGTTCTTCAGTCTGTTTGTCTTAGCGGCCGGGGTCCTGTACCTCCTGTTCGAGGGCAGCTTGACAAAGTGTTCGTGCCCCGGGTGGGTCGGGTCCTTGGAGATCTTGGAGGCCCTCCTGAGACAGCGTGTTTCGTACAGCTTCTCCAGAGAGGGGAGGGTGGCGCCGGTGATCCCCTGTGCTGTTCTCACGACTCTCTGTAGATCGTTTCTCTCCGCTGCCGTGCAGCTGTGGTACCAGTTGGAGATGCCGAAGGTGAGGATGCTCTCCACTGCGCCGTGGTAGAAGGCCACCAGCATCTCCTGCTTGCTGTGTTGTTTCTTGAGGCATCTCAGGGTGTATAGCCGCTGTTGTGCCCTCTTGATGGTGCCTTTAGTGTTGTCCTTCCAGGCCAGGTCATCCCGTATGATGTGTCCCAGGAAACGGAGGTTTGAGACCATCTCTACGCTCTCTCCGTCGATGAGCAGGGGCAGGATCTCGGACTTTTTCCTCCTGTAGTCTACGATGAGTTCCTGGGTCTTTGACTTGTTTAGCAGCAGGTTGTTTACCTTGCACAGCTTGCTCAATTGCTCTACCTCATCCCTGTACGCCGCCTCGTCCCCCCCCGAGATACATCCCACCACGGTGGTGTCGTCTGCAAACTTTACGATGTAGTTGCTGGGGTGGATGGGGGTGAAGTCGTGGGTGTAGAGGTTGTAGAGGATGGGGCTTAGCACGCAGCCCTGGGGTGACCCAGTGCTGAGGCTGAGGGCTGTGGAGGTGTGGGGGCCCACCCGCACCCTCTGGGGGCGGTTGGTCAGGAAGTCCTTGATCCACGCACATATAGAGTGTGATAGACCCAGGTCTAGTAGTTTGGTCACTAGCCTGTCTGGAAGGATGGTGTTGAAGGCGGAGCTGAAGTCCACGAAGAGCAGTCTCGCGTAGCTGTTTCCCCTCTCCAGGTGGGATAGAGTGGCGTGGAGAGTCGTCGCTATGGCGTCCTCTGTGGACCTGTGGGCTCTGTAGGCGAACTGGTATGGATCCAGGTTGGGCGGGAGGCGTGTGAGTATGTGGGCCCGGACTAGTTTCTCGAAGCACTTCATGATGATTGGTGTGAGTGCCACCGGGCGGTAGTCGTTTAGGCAGCTCACCGTGCTTTTCTTCGGGACTGGGATGATAGTTGAGGTTTTCAGGCAGGGTGGGACGGTGGCCTGGGACAGGGACTGGTTAAAGATGTTGGTGAAAACCCCGGCCAGCTGGTCGGCGCAGTCTCTCAGCACCCGTCCCAGGACGCCATCCGGCCCCGAGGCTTTCCTGGGGTCCACCGCCTTCAGTACGCGTCTCACCTCGTGCTCTGTGAGGGTGAGGCTGCTGAGAGCTGGAGAGAGTGGTGTCTGTGTTGTGGTTACCTCCGTTCGCCCCTCGTCGAACCGGGCGTAGAAGGTGTTCAGCTTTCCCGCCAGCAGGGGGTCGTCCTCTGCGGCTGTGAGCCTGTTTGCTCTGAAGTTTGTCATCTGCTGAACCCCCTGCCACATCCGCCTGGAGTCGTTGCTCAGGAGGCATTCCTCAATCTTCTCTCTGTGCTCTGCCTTGGCCGCTTTGATGCCGCGCTTTAGGTTGGCCCTGGTGGAGCTGTACAGCGGTGTGCGCTTCCCTGCGAAGAAGGCGTTGTCCCTCTCATTTAACAGTTTTTGGACCTTCCCAGTCATCCATGGCTTCGTGTTGGGGTAGACCCGGACCCGTTTGTCCACGGTGACTGAGTTGGTGCAGTTCACTATGTGGTTCAGAACCGACGACGTGTACTGTTCCAGGTCCTCATGCTCATATTCCTGCCATAGGGTGTCATTTAGGCAGATCTGCAGTGGAGCGGACCCTTCTGGCCAGGTTCTGACAGTCTTAGTGGTGGTGGGAGCACTTTTCCCCATTGTGGTGTATGCAGGAATCAGGAGGATTGACACATGGTCAGACATGCCTAGATGAGCTAGCGGACTAGCCTTGTAAGCACGTTTGATGTTGGTGTATACCTTATCCAGTGTTTTTTCTCCCCTCGTTGCACATTTTACATGCTGGTAGAACTTGGGTAGTACTGCCTTCAGGTCGACATGATTAAAGTCCCCCGCTATGATGTGGATAGCCTGTGGATCAGTACTTTGTTGGCTACTAATGACGTCGTATAGTCGCGCCAATGCTACTTTGCTGTCTGAGCTAGGTGCAATATACACACATGTAATTAGCACCGCGTTAAACTCCCTAGGCAGGTATGTGGGTCGGCATTTAACAGTGAGATGAACCATGAGATGGTAGTTAGTACCTGATACCATTTAAACAGGTTCTTTCTAATCCATTTACCTTATAACGTACCTCAGTCTATATGATCTGACTACTCAACAGAATCAGAGTTCTGTGTTTAATCGTGACGCTTTACAGACAGTTTAATCTTGATGCCGCATTTCATTTGTGTTTACAATTAATCACAATCGTCCTCTGTAATTGCACCTGCCAAAATACCAGGGGAAAATGCAGACTTGTCTGAACATGTTGTCCCACTAAAACAGTATGTGCACAACTTCAGTATGTATGTATTAACTTCTACTACTATATCCCTCTCTTCAGGTAATTTCCAAGCATATAGGCATACTGGCATTACAAAAGAAGAATCCATTTTAGTTTACAGTTGAACATTTCATTAAATGGTGTCCACTCGACTCCACAGGCACG
Source organism: Nansenia antarctica (assembly GCF_963989245.1). Classification (NCBI taxonomy): domain Eukaryota; kingdom Metazoa; phylum Chordata; class Actinopteri; order Argentiniformes; family Microstomatidae; genus Nansenia; species Nansenia antarctica. The sequence continues at coordinate 58,828,578 of NC_137688.1, read as the reverse complement.
GTAAAGTATTGGTAGAATGTTAGTTGAGTAGTATTTGTAGTATTCTAGTATTCTAATAGTATTCTAATGTAAGAGTAGCCTACTTCTCATGAGTCAGTTCGGGGGTGTAAACATGCAATGCCTCAGTTGTAGCTTAAGGGTCCAGTCCTCTCTGCCTTTACAGAAACTATTGTCAACACAGAGCAGGAATCAGGATCTATAAAAACCAGTTCACAAGCATGTTTCCACAGGGATACAGCCTGATGGTAACATCTGTGGGAAGCTCAGATCCCCCTGTTTAATACAGACAAGCATGGTGAGGTTCTGCTGTCACCTTTTGACCCCTGCTCACAGCATGTTGCTGACCCTCTGTAGAGAGCTCTTGTTCAGTAGGCCCTTCATTGTCTGGCATTACTGCTTGGTCATCCATTGTCTTTCACTTTAAAAGGGATATGTGTGGTCAGTACTAACAGAGCAGTGTCTATGGGGCTGCTGTTAAGCATGGTTAGTCACCTATTGACGGCCGTGAACTGTAAATTCTATTCAGATTGCAGAGAGACTGAAGGCCCATGAACAAACTAGGTATTTTTACATGAAGAATGTAACTTCTATATAGCCCTATATACTGTACAAGTGCTTAAGAAAGAAAGCTGTGATTATCAACTTTGTATGTCATGCATTAGCTGTTCAGCCGATGGAGCAAGCCAACTCAGGCAGATGTGAGATGTGAATAACTCAAATGTTATGTTGATTCTACGCTAACATGCATCCTGTGGCATCCATAACATGCAACAGATTATGGCTTACAGTTTACAGCTTGGGTCATTGAATTGTGTAAACCTCCTGGACATCCACAAACAGTTCCCAATTGAAAACAACAGTTGCAACTGAATAAAGACCTCTTCATTGTCACAATGGCTGAGTGCTAATTGCTGGTGCTCCAGCGCTTCTTAATGGGATGAACTGTTAATAGGTCAAGCGTATCATGCTGTTACCACTGATAGCTAAACAATACATGGCAATGAATATGAATGTGGTGTATTTGCGTCCACAATGGCCACTGCTTGTGTAAGTGGATCTATCACTGATGATGCCTATGTAAGAGATGTCTAATTCTCTCTCACAATAACAATACATGTTTAAAAAAAAAAATCTATATATCCCATGTGAAATTGAAGGAAAGCATACAACAGGAGTATTTGGTAAATACAAAACATAGGCCTAGCTGTGGATATAATCAATGATATGGCATTGAGGGGTTAATCACTCACAGTAGTTATAGTAAACTGCTAGGACACACAACAAGAGAGACTTTCCACAGCTCAGTGTTCTGTGGGATGAGCAACATTGATCGATTAGACATTTAAGGAATGTCCTTTGTAGTCAGTGACATCAGGTTCATTTCTTATCCATGGTCATGGGTATTTAGGTGCACTATTCAATAGGTAAGTATGGTAATGGCATATGGAGTATGCTGGCTTACTAGATACGGTCTTCCTACCTGTGAAATCCTAGCCCACTGCTGGTTGAGTACGCATTGAGTCTCAATACCGACCAATTCAGCACTACTGTTGTCTACTGCGCAACTAAACATAGGCACAATCAATTTGCTATTATCACATTTCCGTAAACACTCTCGTAGAAAGAAGGCTACATTACCGTGTTGTAATTATTGAACTAAACAATATACAGCATACTGGCATGATCGACAACTTCAAAGTCAATTAAACGCAACAAACTTTAATTTCACTCATTTAAAATGCCCCCTTTAGCAATAAGGAGATTTTTTTCAACCGGGCAAGTGTTGATAAAAACAAACTATACTATACTAAAGAATCAGATAAAAACTAAATATCAAGTCGACATGATGATGAACAATTTACTAGACATGGATTTATAAACGTTATTCCTACCTCTCATCCAATCGACAACCTGTTTAGGTGACCACTTCGTTATCGGCTCCATTTCTTGAAATAATGTTCAATTAAATCGAACCGTTTGTTTTCTTTTGATTGCAGTGATGAAAACTCAATAAATCCTCATAGCAATACATCTACGACCACTGTTACATGCAAATCGTTCTGTGGGCTCCGTCTCTCCCCCTGCCGCCTCCGACTCCGACTGGTCGCATGGGTGAAAACAACAAGTTGACAGTACAGCAGAGCAAACGTGAGGGGGGCGGGAGGATCAGATTACAGTTACAGACAGGTCATCAACCCCACTGAAACCGTTAGGTTCATCGGATCACTATAATAACTTTGCAAACTTAATGGATAGAGAGCATTAGGTTCTCAAATAATGTGATATCATTCAATCAATTACAATTTATAGTAGACATACATTCCAGGAAAAGTTGTAATCATCAGTTATAAACATGTTTTAAAAATACATCAACTAGTATGTACAATAAGAGTTCGATAACAAAACAAACACAAAACTATTTTGATCTAATTGGGAAATTCGATTCCCCCCCCCCCCCCCCCCAATATGTCCTTACATTTCTCACATAACTTTCACAAGACATGTTCACACAGTTTGATCTGTTTGCCTCTCTAATTAGACCTAATTAGACATCTCCAACTATTTCTAGTCATGTGTTGGGTGTTGCCTATTTCGACTTTAAAGGTCCCCAAAAGTTTCCCATGGGAAGTTGGTTGCAGAGAGGCAACAGCAGGGTAAGAGCAGTGGTTCCTTTGCCACCCAATAAATAAAGGAACAGGGACTATGGCTGAGTGGGTTAAGCTGGGAATGCTGTCCTAACAGACAGTGTTATATGTATATGTATATGTAGAGGAGAATGGGTCCACATACACATAAAACTGTACCCACAAGCTCTGTAACAAAAAAGAGTGGTTAGGTCAAATACAAAATTCCTCTTGAACTAGAACATCATCATGAGGGTGTTCCTAGAGACCAAACCTCTTAAATTTGAAATTGGGGGATGGAATCGTTCAGCAAGGATTAACAAGTAGCTACAAAAAAACAATAAATAATGTTTGTGGCTAGCTGTCATCTTTCATAAATATAGATTTAACATAAGAACATATTTATTTAGATTATACATGGTGTTGTTATGGAGTGGGGAATGTGTCTTGGCACACTTTGGTCCTGTTAATACCAATTAATTAAACTTTGCTTGAATGCCACAGCCTATTTGAGTATTGTTGCTTACCATGTGCATCCCTTCATGGCCACAGGATTTTTTTAGGAATTGCGTGATTCAATCATGTCATCATGGAACAGAATCTCAAAGAAATGTATTGAACATTTTGTGGAATCAATACATGAAGAATTGAGGCTGTTTTGAGAGCAAAGGGAGGCCCTACCCAGTATTAGGAACACATGTACAGTCCAAGCTGGTGGAGGTGTTGTAATGGTGTGGGGAGTTTTGTTGGCACACTTTGGCCCATTAATACCAATCATCTCTTGAATGTCACAGCCTATTCGAGTACTGTTGCTGACCTTCATGGCCACAATTTACTCATCTTCTCATAGCTACTTCCAGAATGATAATGCACCATGTCACAAAGCAAAAGTGATCGCAAACTGGTTTCATCAACATGACAATGACAGTGTTCTTCAGTAGCCTTCCCAGTAATTGGCTCTGAATCCAATACAAGAGATTCACAGCTTGGAATTGCACCTGAAAAATCTGCAGGAATTGTGTGAAGCAATCATGTCACCATGGACCAGAATCTCATATATATTCCAAAGCCAAGAAGTCAAGAAGTTGACAAGAAGTTGACAAGAAGTTGACAAGAAGTTGACAAGAAGTTGACAATAAGTTGACAAGAAGTTGACAATAAGTTGACAATAAGTTTTTGTTTATATATATATATATATATATATATATATATATATATATATATATATATATATATATATATATATATATATATATAAACAAACACTTATATATATATTGGCTTTGGCTTTGGCATTGGCTTTGGCTGCAAATTCACAAGTGACTGTTTTATTGTTTTATAATAAAACAATAATATATATATTATATATATATATATATAAACAAAAACTTATATATATATATATATATTGGCTTTGGCATTGGCATTGGCTTTGGCTGCAAATTCACAAGTGACTGTTTTATTGTAAGGAAAGACTGCCCTCTCCTGACAACAGAGGGGAATTTTCTGCAACTCCGATAGGTAATGTCAACTGGTGGATGCAACTCAGTCATTTGACATCATCAATTAGAGTAAACAGAAAGTTGATTTACCAAATTTTTATTGAGTTCCACAAAAATATGTAAAGTTAATCTGCTAACATTAGCTGCATTTACTGTTCCTTTAAAACAGCCATTTCTTTGTTTGTTGAATAGGAGGAGGCTCGGTCTAGTTCCTAAGCACAACACCAGCTCCCAAAACAAACTTATAACACACATATTCACACATGACAAGCCAGTTCACCTCTAAGAGCTATCTACATGGATGGAATTCACTGAGGGTCAGGAGAATGTACAGAAGTTACAAAGACATTTTGCTCAGGTTTATCGAAGCAGCAGTTTGTCCTTCAGCTGACTTGATCTGAAAGGGAAAACATCCTAGCATGAGGATACCAATAGGAAAAATAAATGTCTTGGTAACAATGTTTGTGTAGAGTTAAATAAACTTAAATAAACAATTGCATTTATATCTGTGCACAATTGTGCGCCAAAAAACGTGCAAATTTACAAATCAAGTGACTTTGGTCCTTGACCCTAACCCTGTCTTTACAATATAAAATGTCCATTACTGTGCTTGCATTACATTGTGTCAGTGGAGTTGTGTTGAGGCATATCATGTACTGTAGTAGGTAGTGTCATGTGGCTCTAGAAGTACTGTGTTCAGATGAGACTTCCTGTGTGAGTGATGCGCCGTGAGCGCTGGTTCCAGAGAGCCTTGTTATGTAATCTGGCACAAACACACACTGAGACTGGAGCCAAGACACTTAGCTGAACTGGATGTTTGACATATCCCGCTGTTTCTTCATTATAGAAATGTGGGCATGACACACATTGGAAATCCATATCAAAACTCGCTTTTAAAGCTAAACCTGCACTTATAGTCTTGACACTGAACTTATTTTGTCTTCTGACAAGTGGACCTAGGTTTTATGGCTCTTTCTGTGAGCACGTCTGAAGGTCTGAAGGTAGCCTGCGCAATGACGCTCAGAGGGTGGTCTCGGTCTGGCAGGACGGTGGAGAGCTTGACTAAGAGGAATATCTCCGGAGGAATGACTTTTCCTCGTTTTCCAACGGACTCTGTGGTTTGGCACAGATCTGTATTGTTCTTTCAACACTCACTTCCATTTCATTAGTGACTTAATCTCCCTCTTCTGAGTATTTTCTTTCCTACATTTAATCTTTAACCCCAATTTACGTGTTTCCTTAAAAGAGGTCTTTCCATTTCTACTCATAAACACACTCACCTACAGACCATTAGGCCAATCTTTTAGCACCAGGATTCCTGTGAGGGGTGACTTGTGCCATGGTAACTGTCAATATTTACACTCTGGACAGATCCAGTAGCACTACTGTGCATTGTATACAGTAGATGGTTATGTAAGGGATTGTGATCAGAACAATATGTGTTATATATACAGTATGTAGGACAGGAAATGGAATCAGAGCACAAACGATTACATACAGGGTAAACTTCAGGTGTTGCAAATTAAGATTCCTATATCAATCGTATTTGGATTACAATGTATAGAAAGAAGGTTTTCACCCCTAAAATGTGTGTCATGCACATAAACTGAGCAGTAGTGGCAGGGGTGGCAGTAGTGTTTTTTCCTGAAACGTGTCATGATAATATTTGCCTTAAATTATTTTAGCAGCTATGATTATGGAAGACTTGAAGGCATGCCATGTTTGGGGAACATTTGTGTTTTAAAGTATCAATTATTTAAAAAAAGGCCACGTCTCCTATTTACAACAAGGCTTTACAGTATATTATCATTGCACAGGTCCAGTAGGCCTACATGAGTGCTAACATTTTTTTTAAACTATCAACGGGTATGCTAAATCCAACAGGCTACTGCACAACACATGCATTAGAAGCATGTTCCTTGGAGCTCAGCTGTGCTTCACAGATAGCCAACATCCATCGCTGTTGCTCTGCTGGAGAGAGTGCTCGGAGGAAGAAGGTCCGGTTCCCATCCTTGGGGGTAATCGTCCATCCAAATGTGCCATCTTCTTCAACAGACTCCACCACCGCACCAATCAGGTTGATTATCTTCAGAGGCTTCTGCATGAAAGTGAATGACGGGATTATAGCAGGAATTACTAATCATGCTCTTTGCTGTCATGCAATATCATACTAATAATGAATGTGTTAATCAGCTGATATATAGAAATACCAAATGTCTAATATTAACAGCCTTGAATGTATGCTTCTATCAGTACAAGCTGGGTTAGTTGTCACTGTAGGTGCAGGCTGCTATGGAAACAGGACAACAACAATGTAGCTAGGGGAACTGCATTGCGCTGGGAGTTACTGTACAATGTACGTTAGGATGACTTTGTTGCACTCTAAATAAATACTCTAAAAACAATGTAGCTATATTTTTATATTAGCTTGATGAGTTGCCTTGGAAACAGAAGTTGAAGTCCCTATAAGTCTTACCTTTTCATTTTCACCATACAACAGTTCAGTTTCTTTCAATTGAAACCATGCAGGTTTCCAGCGGTGAGTGAAATGAGTGCGTTTAGATAACCATCCTTTTTTGTCCTCTTTTATCTCAATTGAGTTTTCATCTGCACCGTTAGAGGTCGCAGATACTACACCCATCATCCAGTTTTCAGACAAATAACGGGGATAAATGGCTTTGAAAATATCTTATAATTTAAACTCGTCACACACCCATTGCATTCTGGGTAGTGTCGTTTTTCTTGTCTAGTTCTTCATTAGCAGATAGCGTGGAGGAAAAAGCTCGAACTTCCAGTCCCAGAATCCCTCTGTGCTCTGTTGTTACCGAATGACTGGGCCGGGAGGGTTACTACGATGCGATAATAGGATACGCATGAACTAGTTACGAATGCGATCTGGCTACGAGAAGAAAGTTTTTGAAAGGAAAGTGTAGTTGGCAAATGTTACCTAGAGTTTTTACTCAAGGATAAAGTACAGAGTTTGGAGACGAATCTACAACGATTGTTGTTTCCAAATCCTACCGCGTTCGAACTTCTTGAAAGAGAGGCATTACACACATTTTTGCATCTCTGGATAGAGAAAACCGCCCTTTTAGAAAGGTAACGTATTGAAAGCTTTGATTCACTTAAAATGTACACGTATACAGGGTATTTTCACACTCAGACATTGGCATTTTAATGGGCCTAGAAATGTAAGCAATTGCATCATGTTTTAGGCTACTTCTCCCATATAACCCAATGAGTTGTGCAAAAGATCCAGATGTGTCGAGGTTCCAGATGTGTTAGTCGACATGCCATATAAAAGGAACACAATAATAATAATATTATAATAATGATAATAATAATTATAATGATCATATATATTATAATAATGTTATTGTTATTATGTGTAGTGTATGTAGTAGTGTGGTATATTGATATTATTATGAACATCTCTAGCCTATATAACTCTTTAGGGAAGGACAATAATGAAAAAGAAACTGGAGCTATGCATTTGCTGTATTTATTTTTGCGCTGCAGATGTCTAATCAATACGCATAATACTCATGATCTGCCAACCGTTTTGTGGTGAAACAAATATTTAGTTTTCAGTTATTTACGCGTTTTTTTCCCTTCCTTTTCAGATTTCCGGATGAGACACATTCTAGCCTAAGGACCAACTGAGAGAGCAATGGGCGTCCTGTATTCATCATTAGAATTGCGTATTGCTGTCCCGGGTTGAAAAGTCTCCAGTGGTCGGGGGTTTGCGGAGTTTGGGCAGCTGGAAAGCAGAGGCACTTTTGTCCTCAATGGTCGAGCCTGGCTGGGCAGCGGCGAGTGAGAATGAAGTCAGAATCAACAGGCTGTGGAAGAGGAAGCTTATAAAACCCATTGCGCACCAACTTAGCAGTCATTGTTTATTTTATTTTTTTCAAGGTTTAACCTATTCAATATTATGTGTCTTCGTGGCATTTAACGGTGCCGCTAGAATTTAGATGGTTGCCAAGCATGATGTCTCACCTATTCAGCACACTGGATCTGGATGTTCTCATCAAGCGCACTGCTTCATACCCGATGTTGTTGAAAGAACCTGAGAGGTGCTATTCTGAATAATACATTCGATGTTGGTCAACTTTGTCTCTTTCGCCCGACGAGAAGCCATACGCCAGCCAATGTCTACCTGCAGCAGCTCGTCTCCTCCACCCTTACCTAGACTGTACCCCCTCTCTCAGCACCCAGTGGCCCCTCCGACCCCCTCGCCGTCCCCAAGTCCCCCGGCCACCCTCTATAGTCGCCTGTCCAATGGGAGCCTCAGCGCCCCGAGTCCCACTAACTCTCGGTGCTCTTTCCACGGGGTCTCTTTCCTCCTCCAGATCGGTCTTACCAGGGAAACTGTGAGTCTGGACGCCAGCGACTTATCCCTCTCTGCAGTGAAAGAGCTCGTGTGTTCGATAGTGGATCAAAAGGTAATCACTTGTTATTTTTGGGGCTATTTAGTGTAGGATATGTTCCTATTTGTGGACTAACAAAGTAGTACATGATTCTGCCTTGTCAGTCTATGTCTTGTATCATTGTGTCGTGCTAATCAAACTCATTAAACTGACAACTCCATCTTACCACCAAAATCTATAGAAACACACTGACAAGTGGAATGTTCCATATAATGGCACAACGGGCCAGTGGATAACTGTAACTCGAGCAAGGGTTGATCTTTTTGGCTCCTAAAAGGATTTCACAGCTGATTTGTCATCAAATGTTTTGTGTCTGTGGCATACTCTTAATTACTTAACATTTTAGGTTATTCTTTTGATGGTTACAGTATGACATTTAAACAGTCATTTAAAAACATGCACTATTTTGGTAGTTATTGCTGTTTTGTTTTGTTTGACCATCAAGTGAGAACTACTGCATGTTATAAAGCACAATGAAAGAATCCAACAATATGTTATGTCAGAGACAAAAGGGTTTCAAAACACGGTAGATAGTTGTGGTTTTTGCATCCGTGCCATCTCCTGTTTTGGTTTTTGCAATGTGGCACCTGTGTTTTTCACAAATGAGGTTCCTCATGTTGTAGTTTAGATCCATGCACTTTGCACCACATAGAAATAAGTGTAGACGCTCTCCACAAAATGAGGTACAGAAAAACTGATGGAGCAAGACAACATCATTTTCACTCCTTCTATCAGCCATTGCCTTTCAGGTTAATGCAAACAAGATGTTTTAAATCCACTGGCATAATAGACAAGTGCAAACTACACAGTAGTGGCTAGGTTACCATTCTGAATTGTTACAGCTTTGTAGAGTTTCAGTAATAGAATATGTGGAATGGGGTTAGTGTTATCAGCTGCTAATTCATTTTGAAGGGGACATGGCAGACAGAGAAGGCCTTAATGTTTCTGAACAATACGTTTACTTGTTCCTGTAAGCTATGACTAAAAAGAGACTGTATCACATACTGTTTCTCTTCGTATGACAATGCACAGACTAGAGACAGTTTGTAGCTAGGGTCTTTCTTCACCTGTTAAGAGCTAAATTGAACTGCATGATGTACAGTACTGTATGTACAAGCTAGAAGATACTGAGGGGTTTCTACACAATATGTTGTGGAATTTCCTTGATAATACAAATCAACTGATACTTGTAACCCCACTGAGCAAGGTTACATTCAGTTTAATAATCAGTCATCGAAATGCAACAACAAGGTAAAAGATCATAAAATAGTATAACCTATTAGGAGCAGTTAGCCTGATGTTATTTAAGCAATGCCAGCGAGGCTGTGATTTATTGTAAATATTATTGTCATGCTGTGCTGAGAAATATAGTAGTCCCGAAAACGACAAATGTGATCCACAAATCTACTGCGGTGTAAGAATTTCATAATAGGTGATTTAACCGTCACATTATCGTTATTAAATCACGGCTTTGAACACCTCTACCATTGTGCCAATCACAATGCTTGTTTTCATCAACCTGTTATATAATTGTCATTAATGTATTACAGATTTAGTCTGTCACTGCATTTACATGCGCTAGCAATAAAACGTGTTAAGTAGGGCAAAGCAGCTGATTTGCGTTTTCTGAAAGCCTAATGTACTTTGCTCTAATAATGGAGTTTGTATTGCTACCTATCACCCAGTGTTGTTGCCACTGCTGTTGAAGTTTTACAGAGGTCAGTCCCAAAAGTCTAATGGCTGCTGCGATAGAGACACAGACCCTTGGGGAAATGATCCTACTTTCTAAAATGTGTGATTTTGGTATGCTTTCTCTCAATCCAGGTCAATGCTCAACAGATGATTATATAAACATGCTATGTTAGTTAGTATCTCACTGATATTTCCCTATACTTGATCATTGCAGAGTGTTGAAGTCCTTTGTCTTTTTGACAAAGGTTGAACAAAACTTGTTGTGTCATTGTTATAGGAAACTATAGGCATCCGCTGACCACAATTCAATAGCGTTCATTGTGTGACATCAATGTCAAATCAAGGTGACTGAAACTATATTACTATGCTGATGGTGTGTGACCACCCTCCCCCCTCTGTTGTGGAACTGTGTCGTGTTTGTGGAGTCTGTGTTTCCTGCTCCAAAGTGCCAAAGGCTAACAATTAGTTTCAGCCAGTGCACAGGACAAGACTGGAACACCGGGGAGGACTCAGTGACTCAGAGACTTGTTTACTCTCTCCATGACCATTCACAACCATAACTACACATCAGAAGACCTCGGTCAGATGTGGTTGCGGTGTGATTATGACCGGTCTTTTTTCAGTATGAGTACTATGGGTTCTGGTGCATTGCAGATTAGAGATACTGCCGGAGATAGAAGAAAGACACATTCCGTTTTTCAGACTGTGGCCATACTCAATGGAGGAATCCAGTGGTAGCTTTTAGGGAATAACATTGGCCTCAATCTTATCAACAGTTGGTACATGTAAATGGAATCTGATAGTGATTACTTAGTGGTTTCAACTGAGCCTGGATTTTAGCAGGTTATTTGGGGGTAATCCTAAATCCCACTTAGTTTAATGCAAGAATGAGAGTGAGCATTGAGATTTGTAGATATTTATTAGGGATACTATGGATACAGTGGAATGTGGTGCAGTATGTAGGGGGTAGTGGTGGTCTAGTGGATAGTGAGTTGGACTTGTGATCGGAAGGTTGTGAGTTCAAATCCCGCCTGAAACCACACCACTACTAGTGTGCCCTTGAGTAAGGCACTTAGCCCTCAGTTACTCCAGGGGGAATGTCCCTGTAATTCGTAATTGTAAGTCGCTTTGGATTAAAAGCGTCTGCTAAATGGCAAAATTATTATTATTATTATAGTATGTAACTTACTTATGTCTATCTTATGTCTAACTTACTATGAGCATGTTGTTTAGTTCCATGGCATTCCTAACGAGGCCTATTACAGAGTGGGGAAGGCAATTTTATTTTGTAATCTCCACAAATCATCTTCTATTAGCCCAGTGGGGATTTTATTAAATCAGCAAGAGTAGGTTTCCGGTGCTTGCGTTGTTCCTGTACTTAAAAGGATCCCCAAAATGGATGAGTGTGCTCTGTGGGACGCTCCGATAGTGTTGGCATGCTCAATCTTTATTGGACAGGCGAGGGTCATTATCACATTCCTGTAGAATGTGTTAAGCTTTAAGTGCTTCAATCTCTGTAGGAGCCTTGGGCTTGCATAACATCCCTGTGACCTGTTTAATGGATAAAACATTTGTCTGAGAAGCTTGGAACACATCTGAAATCCCATGCTATTAAGAAAAACTAATGTGAACCGTGTGTTATGTTGGACTGTGAGACAGGCAGTGGGATCTCTGGGTTGGAATCAAAGTTAATTGTGACGGTGATGAGCAATGACATTTTGACGTTCAGTATATGCACTATCTAAGGCCTAATAAGAGCGTTGACGTGCATAAGCAATTTTCGAAATGTCAGTGTGTTTTCTCAACAAAGTAATTCTTGGATGAAATACTCGCACCCAAAACTGAAGGCTGAATGATTCGATTTAATTTATTAGCTCTGCGAATATGCTGTTTTCTGCTTAAATGTATTTATTCAACTCTTATTTGACCAGATACGTTGACTGAGGGCATGTGCTCAGTCACAGTGTTATGCACTGTGTATATTTCTTCAACCTCTTGTTATTGTCGATGAATAGTTATTTCGGGAAATTCTCTGTCTTTCACAGAAAATGTAAAGAAAGATCTACATTATACTGATTGTTCCTTCATTTTCAGTTCCTGTCTGCAAAGATCACTTCCTTTTATTGAGCTTGTGTCCCTCAGTATTTCTGTAGAGAATTATATTTTTTTTTACATTGATGCCTGTCTGACTCTGTATTGTCAGGGCCTCCCACGACTGGTAGTAACGCATTGTGTCGATAGTGCGGAATGAGCGCGCTCCGCTCAGTGTTTGTCTCATGGGTGAAGTGTACAGTAGGCAAGCTCTGGCAAGGTGTTTGGGCCACTGGCTAGTTCGACTGGATCTTCCCACTGCATTCCGGGCTGGTTAAATCTTCTCTCTCTCTCTATCCAGCTTTCTCTGTACTCCCTCCTCAGCACGCAGCGACTTGCCTGGCTGCCGTGTTAATGATTATATGGAGGTCATCTTCTTCTGGGTAAAATCTTTCTTAGTGTGCCCCCCCGAGTGTGTCCCTGTGCATTTGACAGGAATAGTCTTCAGAACAATACAAAGTAAAAAAATAACCATGGACCAAGGGCCTTTGAGCTATATAAAAGTTAGTTTCTGAGGATTCATACAAGCGCTTGGAATTGTATTATCTTCCTTTAGTCAATATCATGTATTCAGTCTGTTGTTCCCCCACGGCAAAGGTGACCACCGTCATGTGCTCCTTATCTTCAAGCATACTGATAGTATACCGTTGGGAGGACCAATACGGAACAAGGAAGGGCTGAGGATCAAGATCTACTCTGATGTCCAATTATTGCCCAATAGGAAATCTGCGTGTGGGTTCTGTTGCATGTTCATGTGAAACTGGGACATTACCAAATAGAAACAGCAGAATGCTATGTAGAAGAAGAACATAATGTACTCCCAGGAACCACAGTTCTTCCTCATTGAGTGAACCGTGTCTCTTACACTGAATGAGATGTATAGAATACTCATCTCTCAAAATCCTTGTTCTCCATTACTGTAGCTATCACAGGTTTATTCAGGTAAATAAAGTAGCCTCTGCCTTAGTATTACTCCTGTAAGCTACACATGAACGGTTGTGTATGTATGTAATGTTAAATAAATACACTGACCCTGATGACATGTTGCCCTTGGCATAAGGCGAAGGGTGATATTATCGCACATGAGGAAATGTCAGCTTAGCTTAATGATACCTTTCCACACAAGGAAGGATAACGCGATTTGACTGGCATCAATGTCAACCCTGTCAACTGGCTTTGAGGACAAACATTGCCCTGAAGAACTTTGCCCTGTTGTTGGCTTTCATTTATAACTCATATTTCTACTCATATGACCATATGATGCTGTTTTTCACTCAAATAGGATACACCATGTCCCCAGAGCCTGGCCGTGGTTTGACCCAAGCCCAGTGTAGTGCTAAGACATTCTATACACTATGCACTCTTTGTGTGTGTGTGTCTCAGAGATCTCAGAATGTTGAATGCTCAGAGCCATAGTTTGACAACGGGCCTGTTGTGTCAACCCCTCCTCCCTGTTTGAAATAATATTATTTTAAATCAATTGCTTTATACAGGATGCACCAAACCTTGTGCTATCCTTATCTCACACAATGACAGAGAGAGAGAGAGAGAGAGAGAGAGAGAGAGAGAGAGAGAGAGAGAGAGAGAGAGAGAGAGAGAGAGAGAGAGAGGGGCATATAGTGCAAACGCTGCTTATCTCACTCTAATACAGTTTACCAGCCTCTCTAGCACATATCTTTTTAATAGAGCGTTTAGATTTGCAATCACTCCTCTGTATATGGTCAGTCCATTTAAGGCTAAACATATGACAATGCTGTGCGAGCTGTGTGAGCTTAAGAGAACCCTCTCTGAATGAAAATATCCGCATTAAAGTACAGTATGGGCAGTACAGTATGGGCAGTACATGAGTTAAAGTACAGTATGGGCAGTACATGAGTTAAAGTACAGTATGGGCAGTACATGAGTTAAAGTACAGTATGGGCAGTACATGAGTTAAAGTACAGTATGGGCAGTACATGAGTTAGTTACTACAGAAAACACGTCCTCCTCAGGTTCATTAGGTTCATCACACCTCTACCAGTTCAGAGGAAGTGATCTTATCATGCATTGATATGTCATATTCATGTCCTAATAAAAGATTGACAGCCCATCAGTGAGCAAAGTCAGTGAAATTTGACTATACATACATTGTATCCCAACAATTTGTGATCTGTTTTTCCATGACCTCCTAATTACAAGAGCTTCTTAGTTGCATGGAGGGAGATATGTACTTTTGGCTTATGAATAATGAAAAAAAAAGCTGCACAAATTGTTACAAAAACTGCTAAATTAGTAGTTTACCTCGTCTCAACCACCCGGGATCATGTCTGCTCCCAGTTGATTGTGTGAGCACCTGGAAGCGCAGTGTTTGTTGATGTCTTATGGCAGTAGTTTGAGTGTGTGGCCCACATACCTCTCCTGGTTAGTGCAATGCAGAGTAACCGACAGTAATTGGGGAATGCTTCTTGCCTTAATCAAATCAATTGAACCTTGTGAGTTTCATGATTTTTCTAACTGCTCAGTTTGTAGGTTTTGTTCCTTTGCATATGAACATGGAAAAAAATATATTTTTGTGGCATCTTTACTGGCATCTGAAAAGCTTGTTTATTTCCTCCAAGGGAAGATATATATATATATATATATATATTTTAAAAAACACCCAACTCTACCATTCTCCCACTCTCCCAAAGGTACTTGTTGGGTATCACTTTAGCATGCTCAGCATTGCCACGGTAACGAAGGCCAGGGATCAGGTAGAGCAGTAGCGGTATCCAGGGAGAAAGAGCTGCCACAGCTGCCAGGAGGACGTGGGGACTGTGCTCTTCACTCTCCTCCTCCTCCTCCTCCTCCCACCAGGAAACATTAACGTCCCTGAGATCTACTGGGATTCACAAAGCCCAGAAAACACGTATGTCACACATTCAATGGGTCTTTTCTACTTACTGTAGAAAACTAGTAGCTCTCTGTTGACCCATCACATCAGTACAGATGTTTCATAAACAAGTTCATGGAAAACCAAGTCACTTCCAGGGAAGATTTTTTTTTTTTTTTTCATAATGGGTGTCATGACCTATCTATGGGCTGCAAGGGAATTTTCCTGGATGCACAGTGTGTACAGGTTTTTTACCTTTTGCCTGCTTGAGTGCTCTGTCATCATGTAAAGCGCACTGAATCACATCTTGTGTGAAATGTGCTATAGAAATAAAACTTGATTTGATTTGATTTGATTTGAATTGATTTGATTTGACCTCTAATTTCAACGTTAATCGTGCTTAGAGGTTTTATGGTATTTGGACTGACTTACTATACAAATCATATCATCACATTTTTGTATTTTTTTTTTTTTTTTGTGCCCACATGTATGTTTGTTTCCCTATGTGCTTTAAAACATCAGAACACACACACAGTGTTTCCTTATTTCCTAGAAGGTCCGGGGGTTGAGTTCCAAGTGGGCTAGGCCTTGTGCCGTAACCGTGCAGCCGACAGACCTGTTTAAAAGCTGGCTGTGCGTTCCAGAAACACCCGCTTCTGCACTGGGATTATCCCGGGCCAGCAAGGACATGATTATACAATCCCCATTAAGAATGGCTGAGTTACATCCACTGGGCTTTAAGTGATTATTATATTAAAGTGCCCACTGCCCCACCATAGTGCTATGGTAATATAGGAGATTAAATGTAATTTTGTAAATGGGGGTGATTTCTTTTAGTCACCTCACAGCACCCACTGATCCTCACCTGCCTAAATACCTGCTGTGCTCTTAGATAAAGAAGAGGAAGTAGAAAGAGAGAGATCTGTGATGTTATCCTAATATGTCACACAAAGGAAATAGGAAATCGGTCACAGATTTTCCCTATATGAATGTTTATTCTGAGCTGTTTAATGGTCTGAAATTGACAGGGGTATAGGAGGCTTTGAAGTCCAATTTGCATGGTACAGCTCACTCATGGTTCTACTCTGTTGTTGAATGAGTGATTGCATTAAGTTTGCATTAAGGCAATCTCCATGGTCGAGCCTCTCTCTCTGTGGTGCTAGATGAGACAGCTCTAGTTCCCTGCCCGATACTGCTACTGAAATGATTGAGAATGAGTAATGGTCTGTTAAACATCTTGTTGCCATCATGTAGCCACCTCATCCACTCACCAGCCACAGCAAGTTTGTGCCAGTGATGTCACTGATATTACAGATGCATCAGTTCTACAGTCCACCCCCTTTCGCTGTGAACATTCATCATCATCAGTGACTAACGCACTTCAACAAGTTTGTGACTTGTTGAGCTTCGACTGTGACAGTAGCTCACATGTTCCTTGCATACTGACCTTTGGAGTCATTTCCTGGAGTCATCTTGTTTGTCTATGCAAGTGTGTGTTTTCTTAGCCTGACGATGAGCAATGGTGATAGCCAGGTAGCCACGGAAGTGCAAGGGATTGTCCTTACTAAGCAAATCAAAGCATTTTTATCGGTGTTTTTTGATTGTTAGAACACAGATTTGTGAACTGTTTTCATTTCAGAGATACTTGGATGATGACTCACACACAGATAAGCAGCATCACAGTGGTTTCTGCTTCTGCTTCATTTTTTAAACTGTGCTGTAGGCTTTTGTTTTGATATGAACCCACATCGTTTCACAGCACCATCTCTCTCCTGTCGTTAGGTTTCAAAACACCTCAGCTACCTCCTGATGAATGGGTGTTTCTCTTCCTCTTCTCTGTAGAAAAGGGGGGATGAGAGTTAATATCCGTCGGAGGAGAGACGGTGTAGGGTTTCTGTGGATGTGACGGGGCTGTGCACCCCCTCTCCTCTACGGGTCTGAAGTGTGTATGGCTGGAGGCTAAAGCTGCCTGCCTCGCTCTCACAGATCAACTTCCTGGAGTCACCAACAAGACTCCTCCTGAGGGGTGAGGATAAAGAGTGGTCGGAGGGAGGGGAGGGGCGGCTCACATGCTTTTTTTTACTCCGCATAAGCGCTCGGAACAGTCTGAAGGACATTGTTATTATTTCTCTGAATCTGAGAACGGTTTAGCAGAAGAACATTACGGAGAGATAGTTGACTGGTGATTTATTATTGCTCCTCAGGTCACTCTGGTTATTAAGGACCCCTTTGGAACATGAATAACAGACAAAAGGGCAGAAAATGTTCTGTATTCACACACACACACACACACACACACACACACGAAACACACACAATCCACTCCCTTAAGGGGGAAAGGGGGGCGCAGGAAGAGCTCTGTCATGTGAAAAGAATGCTTGTGAGGGTCATAAACAGGTCATGCATTAACACTAAAACACATACTCAAATCATTGGTCCCCGAGGAACTGTCTTTCTACAGAGTCAGTCCACCACGCTGTGTAAAAGTTAGCAGCAGTATGCGAAAAAGATGACGTGCATGGTTCCTTTTTTGTCGAGCACTGCATTTTCTCACCGTTACCTCTCAGTCAGGCCCCCCCATCGTACACACATTCAGATCTTGCAGCAGGGTGTGTTTACATATTCTTCACACGTCGAGCAGTCTTTGAATGATTAGGTAAACTGTGCATAACAATGTGACTCGGGGCTGGCGAGCGGTATTCTCATACACATTGGTATTTCATTTATGTTTCTACATTATATATGCGTTTTGTCTGTTTGTAGAGTATGTAGGTTGTTTGCAAATTGTGAGATGATCACAGGTGTGAAATATGAGTTGTAATGAAAGGCATAATTAGACGTAATGAAACAATGTAAGACTATTTCCTTCTAGACTTGTTTCGTGGCAGGATTTCCAAGCAGAAGAATGGAATGCACAAACACAGTTTTCTTTTTACTCAAAGATCCTTTCAGAGAATCCAAAATACGCTTTTATCTCTTGGCTGTTGGGCTGTGAATTCTCAGAGGTACCTCCATGACTTCCCTCTGTACAGGAAAAAGCAGTTGGTCACTTGGTAACAGCATACGATGTTTTGGGTAGATTTAGTGAGTCTGTTTAATGAAGGGTAGTGAGTCTGTTTTATATGAATCTTACAGGGAGTTCAATTGTTGGAGAAGAAAGTTAGATACATGTTATTTGCTGTATGTAGTATATATTGTGTGAGCTACTTTACAGACAAAAAGGGAATGCACAGCTGGTGGTTGAAACCCAGCTGTATGGTATAGGAACTGGTGGTAACAGTATGGGCTGTACCGATGTATGTATTCTCTGCATTCTCTGCATTCCTGAAAGCTTGTTGCTGTGCATTTGGCTTGTGTGTGCCCCGTGTGGATGACAAAAACACACGCACACACGCAAGCATGCACGCACACATTTCTGCAAGGAACTGCACCCTCACTCTTCTCAGCAGAGTGGCATCATTTTTTGTTCCCTCGTAGATTAATAAAAACACAAGTTGTCCATGTGATTATTACTTATACAAATAGACATTACTCAGCATATATGCAGGCAGGACTAATAGTTGGATGGAGATGAATGATGCCACTGCTATTCTAATGCTACTCCATAGAGTTTACAGGTTACAAGTAATACCTATAGAATTAATGTGACTATGATCAGCATATAACCTCAATTACCCATCTCAAAGCAGGAGGCTTGGTTTGTGCTCATTCACTACCATCACAAGCTTTCATAACACAGCAATGAAAGCCCCCTTCTACCTCTGTGGACATAGTGAATGAATGGATGGAAGCATTGTCTGACAGTAGAGCCCTTGTGTGGGTGGGTCTCACCCTCACTTCATGGTAAGTGGTGAATTTAAGCTCATTTTCCAGGAAAATGTTTGTTGATGGCAATGCGCTTAAAAACTGTAGCAAAGATGGGGGGTTTTTAGTTGTAAACAAGCAGATGGTTGAGGAGACTCCTTTAAGTCTTGACCATGTAGAGCAGGGGTGTCCAAACTACGGGCCGAGGGCCAACTGCGGCCCATGGTCCATTTTTAATTGGCCCGCAGCAAATTATTAAAATATAATGGAATATGGCCCACACATGAAACGTGCACCTGACTGTATTGTACTTCTTAATTTTAACATTATACAGGGCTGTGAAGGTGGATCACCATCCTGACTAAGAAGCAATCTGAGGCTGCTGTTTTGAGAATGATCTGCCAACCATTTTTGTAGCAAAATAAATGAAAACCCATTAATGGAAAGTTGTGATGTAGGCAGTTTTTTTTCTTTAAGCATATTCAATTATCAAGCATAATGTACCTACACTTGATTGATGTTGTTAACTTTAATACACTAGAGGTGGGGCGATATACCTCACCCCTAGTGAGTGGCCCAGCCTTTCGTATATTTTTCTGTAAGTGGCCCTCAGTGAAAAAAGTTTGGACACCCCTGATGTAGAGTCTCTATGAATGGAGCCCACTGCAGCATGACAGTGCTGTGGGCGTCATGGCGACCGTGGCCCACTCTGGCCTGCTTCCTGTTGTTCTGTGCTGAGTGCTTGAAGGAGGTGACAGATCAGTGAGGTGGAAACAAACACCTTTAACGGCTCCTTAAGAGGCATTTAGGGCTAAAAACTAATTAAAACTTGATTAAAGCTTTTAGATAGTAGGCCTACAGCACACCTATTTCCTTGCTCTCTTGAAACCACTACTAGTTCATTGGTTCTGCATTTGCAGCATCAGCTGTACAATAAAAAAAAACATGACACACTAATGTTAAAAATAGCATCACATTGCTTGTGCTTGAGGTGTATTTTTATATAGTGCTCTTAATGATGCCCCTGACCCCTCTGCAGCATTGCAACACACAGTAGCCAACACACATACAAACCTGACCATCATAGACCAGGCAGGAGGCTACTCTAGTCCAGTTCTGCTCTATAGGACGTGGATTATTTTCCTTCGATAGAGATGCACTCAATGGGCTCAGATAATAGCGTGAGTGCTCTGTAGATTAGAGGTGTGTGTGTGTGTTTGGGGGGGGGGGGGGGGCAGCTGTTTAAATGGAATGATGTAAGACGCATCCTGCTAGTGCTATGGGCCACTGCTGGTCTTCAGGGGCCTCATTTATAAAGGTTTGCGTAGAACTGGCGTAAACAGCCTGCGTACGTACGCAAAGCAAGAACATTTACGCACACCAACATTCTGATTTATTTAAAACGGTGCGCGTGCAAGTGGAATTTGATAAATAGGATACATACAGTAAATATATATGTACAATGTGATGTACTGGACAAGGTATATACTAGGGGTGGGCATCAATGATCGACGATCGATAATTGATCGATAAGGATCTTGGTCGATCACAAAATATTTTGATCAATAATCATTAATATATATATATTTTTTTAATTTTTAAATTTTTATAATAATAATAATAATAATGGAAATTAGTTAGGCTGGCCTAACTGTCACCAGATTGCGTTCGTCTCTCACCCCTGAACATGTTAACATGATCATCTTTCTGAACAAGAACCAGTAGGCCTGCCGCCTACAGTCTCTCGCTGGAGTTTAAATTTAAGTTAAGCTGGACGCTCTTAAGGACACTAACGTTTTCAGTCATCCTCCTATTTGTGAGTAACTGTTTTTTACTGCTCCTATGGTGAGTTACTTATTTTCTATATTTTTATTTATAACGTAAAATGTGTTTTTAAGTTAAACAATTTAGGCTACTCACTGCCTTGTATAAGAGGATTGTTATCTGACTGTAGTGTCTAGTTTGAATGTGAATGAATGAATGTGTGCAATAGCAACACAAATAAAGTTTTTTCCCCAAGGAAAACATGCTTGTTATTTCTGCCGTAGTTTTTTTTATTTTTTATGAAAAAAAAGCTTATCAATTAATCGATAATTGATCGTTAATTCTTGCGATTATCGGAAAAGAATTTTTGATCGTTTGCCCAGCCCTAGTATATACAATATAATGATATAATGATATGAAAGTGTATCCGGTCTGATCCACACTGAGGGAAAAAAGGTGCCATGTGAGGGTTCCAGTCATGGAGTTCATTAGATTGTTGATTAGATAGAAGAGTTTTCTTTTCTAGATAGATGATAATCTTTCAGTTTTTTTATGATACGATATGAAACATCAGCGTTGCTTTATCCATAAGTCTAACATGAGACAGAGAGGAAGGATATGTTTTGGGCTCTTTTCTTTTAACCCAGTAAAGACATGGAGACACATTGTCATATCAAATACAAACAGTTATCTACCTTCTTGTATGCTACATCTTTGTGTTTTTATTTAACTATTCTTCAGGCTCCATCAAATAGAAGCCAGGAGGTGTAAAATGCTTATCTCTGACAATATGGTTTGAGGACATATGACTTCCTTGTATGTCTTGTATGTCTCAGATTGTGATTATTTGCATGAATCCCCATTGGCCAGAAGTCCTAGCACAGGTAGATGAATTCTGATAGTCTGGACAATCTGGATGAATGTCTGTTTGTTACTGAATGTCTTTTGCTTAAGCTTTGATACAGTATGAACGACACAGCAGTCGTATTTTGCAAGTTTAGCTGAATGCCGCTGTTGTTTTGGCTATGATTTGGATTTGTCTTTCTTGGGACTCCATACATACAGTACCTGTATTCTATGTTGATGTAGGCTAATGTTTGGGTTTGACAGTTTATTGTGATCTGGTGTGTTATGTTGTATGTCAGTTGGTGACACATTATTGTGGCTGTGGTGAGTTGTATATCAGTTGATATACAACAATAGTTTTGGTTAATGCGTGTGGCATATTGTGTGTGTGTCTGGCGATGTCAGACACACGCTCTACCACGGTGTCAATTTGGTGGCAGTTTGTTTGGTCTGTGATGCGTTATAACCTGTCAGCTCAGTGTCATATTGTTTGGACTGGTGGCGTGTAGCTGGACAGCTAATGGTTGCTGGGTGTCAGTGATAGGGCCTCAGGCATAATTCATGACTGGGGGAGATTAACCACTCTGTTCCTAATGAGAGCTGTGCAGCTTCCGCTGCGGAGCCTGTGGGTTCGATTTCCTGCTGTCACTCTGTGCTGCACACTCCATGCAAACTGCACACACAGCTAGCTTCCTGCTAAAGCGGTTGAAGAAGAGGCATCCACAATCCATACTCTATTTATCACATGTTCCATACATTCTGTATCGTAAGACCTTGAACTCACTTGTCTTTTGGAGTGCTAACAAACAACAAGATGTGGTAGCACTGCAAATAATCACGTGATGTACCACATAACACCTCATGACATGTCCTTGCTCTTTCTTACCTTCCTTTCAGTTCCCTGAGTGTGGGTTCTTCGGCATGTATGACAAGATCCTGCTCTTCCGCCATGACCTGACCTCTGAGAACATCCTGCAGCGGCTGACTTCGGCAGAAGACATCCACGAGGGAGACTTGATCGAGGTTGTCCTCTCAGGTGAGCACTAGGGGTACTGTATATGTAGGGGGTACTGTACTATATGGGGTACTGTATATGTAGTGGAAGCAGGCCTAGAGCCAGGGGAAAGTAACTGAGGTGCATGACATTTCTGAGGGGAGCCCCCTCAACTAAACCCCTCAATTAGGCGTCATAACACACGTTGGATAATTGCTCACTTTTTTGGGGGGCACCAAAATGGGGGGGGCACAACATTCGAACGGAGCGGGTATCGCCCCCTCAAGCCCCCTTGTGGCGCTGGCCAGGGTGGAAGATCCTTTATGTTCTTCCATACAGTGATGGTCACAGCTACTGTATATGGAAGACAATTAGACAGAGAGGATACGTAAATGTCATGCTCTCCTATGAAGAGATATTGTGATTGTAAGGTAGGCTTTGTTTATGCTCTATTGTGTGTGGATGTCATTCATAGCCCCTATAAAGCTCCTGAGACTGTTATGTGTAGGCTCTACGGTAGTACTAGTATCACTCTATGCATCCAAGTCATCATATTTTCGGTGGGATTCTCATATCCTCTGGCAGTGTCTCGTGATCCTTTGTTGACAGGCTTGGGTGTGAAACTCAGCCAACACCTGAATGGCTGCATACCCCAGAGAGCCATATAGTAGAATTCCACACACTCAGTTTGAAGAACATGAACTCGAAGCCCAACCACACAACACTCAAACCCCAGACCACTTCCTCATCTCTGCTTGTTTTTTAGTGTATGGCCCCAGCAGAAAAAAAAAGTGACTGTTTGAGAAGCTGTTTGAGTCTTACGACGTGGCGTTCTATACTGCTGTGTGCTCTGGATAAAAAAGTCATGTTTTTGACCCGTCTCATCTTCCACAGCCAGACAGGCATGCTGACAGCCTCTCTGGCTGGTCAGATCTCTCTTCTCTCACCTTCCATTGACACCTCTCCTTTGTTTTGGAGCTCTTGGGCTCTGGTCCCAAACGCCAGGGCTCTCTCAAGAGCTGGTTCTCCCAGGGAGGCCAAGGCAGACCCCTCTTGGCTCGGAGCTCAAAGCCGTGAGCTTATTATTAAATAATCATTTTGCAGTGGATTTTGCAGTGGGTGATTCTCTGTGATTGATGGGGGTGATTGTTAGTTGGTGAATGTTGCTCATGCCCTAACACACTATCGCTCCCTCTCCCCATCCTCACACACACACACACACACACACACACACACACACACACACACACACACACACACACACACACACACACACACACACACACACACACACACACACACACACACACACACACACACACACACACACACACACACACACACACACACACACACACACACACACACACACACACACACACACACACACACACACACACACACACACACACACACACACACACACACACACACACACACACACACACACACACACACACACACACACACACACACACACACACACACACACACACACACACACACACACACACACACACACACACACACACACACACACACACACACACACACACACACACACACACACACACACACACACACACACACACACACACACACACACACACACACACACACACACACACACACACACACACACACACACACACACACACACACACACACACACACACACACACACACACACACACACACACACACACACACACACACACACACACACACACACACACACACACACACACACACACACACACACACACACACACACACACACACACACACACACACACACACACACACACACACACACACACACACACACACACACACACACACACACACACACACACTTCTGCTGCCTCACTCCTGACGGACATACAACTTTGAAGCTTGAAACAACATAAACAGTTTTAACATTAAATTCATTTATTTACAATCATTAATCGTTTCAGAATACATATATCCTTCCGCCACAGAATATAGTCCCATAAACAAGATCAACGATTGCATTGTAGGTCAGCACAGGTGTTCTTAATCAGATTGATTGGGAGGGGCATTGATACTGGAAATGCGGTCTGAACTGAAGGTTGTTGGGATATTTACCACTGTTGCTAGCCAATCAGAATCCAGTATCCAAACATGCTGTTGTCGAAGGGAACATTTGCCCTCTACTTTGAATGCTGTGTGGATTGTGTACTCTTAGGAAATGTGGTTGCCATGGTGCTGTTTTTCATTACATCATTTGATGATGGCCTTAATTTTAGATTATTGATAAAAGAGACAGGCTTATAAGGACTCAATAATCTTTACTTGGAAACAGAAAAAAACAACAACATGAAATTGAAAACAGAGAATTGAGGACAGAGAGAGAGAGAGTAAAAAGATTCAGACAGAAACCCATTTGTGGGCTTCAGAGTTCTGTCCCAAAAGCTGTCAGTCCAGCGGGGAGGGGGAAGGCTATCACGTAGTCATCACTCAACAGTTACTAATACATCTACAGTAAAGTGAGTCATTAATGCTCTCAATAGTCTGTCACAACAACCCAAAAGCTGCTCTGAGACTGTCGTGTGCTAGGATGAACTGTCTGACACCTACATGACGATGTCAATCTGACATCAAACTAAGTACGAACAAATGACTTTAAAAAATCGAAGTTAAAAGAAATCTGAATCACTGGTACTTATGATGGCTCTTTGCAAAAATTAAGCATGTCAAGGAGAAGAGTGATTTGAGCAGTGCTAAATTGGTTTCTTGGAAGTCACAGCTATTTTTATCAGCCAAGCAATTACCACAACATAAAGGTGGATTTCTACTGATTATCTGCTAAATGTCTACTTCATTTTCTATATGAATGGATTGATTGTGACTCATGTCAAATAGAAATCCCAGCCACGGTGTCCTTCCTATTGGATAGGCATAGTGATGAGTGAGCTTAACACAATGCACCTGTAGAAATGCGTTTTTAGACATTTCGAAGCAAGGCTTATTGTACCTACAGAACAAACAAAACATCTATCTACAGATTTTTATTTATTTTGTTTTTACCTCCAGTTTGTTTTGGTGGCCATGCTTCTCTGTGATGCCTATGGATCCACTGTATGTAACCCAGTGTGTGTGTGTGTGTGTGTGTGTGTGTGTGTGTGTGTGTGTGTGTGTGTCTGTGTGTGTGTGTGTGTGTGTGTGTGTGTGTGTGTACGTGTTTTCCAGCTCTAGCTACCGTTGAGGACTTCCAGATCCGGCCTCATGCCCTGTACGTGCACTCGTACAAGGCTCCGGCCTTCTGCGATGACTGTGGGGAGATGCTGTGGGGCCTGGTCCGACAGGGCCTCAAATGTGAAGGTAAGTCAGGACTCTGCTAGGGCTGCAACTAACGATTATTTTGGTAGTCGACTAATCTGTCGATTATTTTTTAGATTAGTCGCGATTTAGTCGTGTGGCCGCGGGCTCCAGTGCATGTTGTACCTCACCTTCTCAAGTCTGCACACCTGTGAATGTCACCCTGTTGTCCAGTCTCTCTGGCTTAACATACGTTCCCATTGCAAATTCAAATAATGACTCATGAAATTTCCACCATGACAGGGGACTTTCTGACTTTGAGATGGCTTGTGCTCCGAAGTACATCAGCACTTCATTAATGATCGCTTGGTTGTGCGCCTCCTGTTCATTGGTCTCACCGTCAGTGTCACTGCTTGCTGAGTCTCCTCCAAGAAGTGAATCCAAAGCTGAGACTGTGGCATCCTTGTCAGCTGATGCCGCTGTGGCTTCTTCATTCTCACTGGTGCGCTGGTTATTCACCTCATTGGACTGTTGGGCCAGAGCTTGTACTTTATTCTGAACACTGAACCTCTCCCCTGGTGTGAGGAATTTCAGTTTTCGAAACCGTGGGTCAAGTGCGGCTGCAATTATCTGTTTGCTTATTTAAAATATATATATATATATAATCTGTGACCCCCCCTGTTTTAGGGCCCGAATCAAAGCCTGGCGAACTGTAGAGCAGGATGTCTTGATTGTGCGGCTTCCTGCTTTTTCAGAAAGGACAGCTTTCAAGTCCTGATCACAGCCTTTGAGTGGATCTTATTGTAGTGATGCCAAGCAGTGAATTTAAGTCTAAGTGCTTTTGTGGAGCGGGATGCTAGTCAGTGCACTAGAGATATTTCTGAAACTGCTCCTGTAACCTGTGAGGAAAGAGTGAAATAGCATTGAGGGCTTACCTGAACATGAGCTCAACATGGCTGTCCATGGCCTACATCTGTGTCCACCAACTCTTATTGATGATCACACAAAAGGAACAAAGAGAGACAGACTGACATAGACAGACAGACAGACGGACAGGTAGACAGGCAGACAGGCAGACAGGCAGGCAGGCAGGCAGGCAGGCAGGCAGGCAGGCAGACAGGCAGACAGGCAGGCAGACAGACGGGCAGACAGACAGACAAACAGAAAGCTATGTTATGTACGGTTCTCTCAGCTGTGATGTGCCTCTTCCATAGGATGTGGCCTGAAGACAGACAGACAGACAGGCAGACAGGCTGTCAAGCAGACTGACAGACAGACAGACAGACAGACAGACAGAAAGCTATGTTATGTACTATGTACGGTTCTCTCAGCTGTGATGTTTCTCTTCCATAGGATGTGGGCTGAACTACCACAAGCGCTGCGCCTTTAAGATCCCTAACAACTGCAGCGGCGTGAGGAAGAGACGCCTGTCCAATGTGTCCCTGCCTGGAGCCGTGCTCTCCGTCCCTCGCCCAGCCCCCACCGAGCATGTGTCCCTGCCCCAGGAAGAGGTAGGGGCCTCCTCTGTTCCTACTGGACTTTCTATTACTTGTTGTCGTCCCACTATGTAGTGTAATAAGGGACTTTGTAGTACAGCTCCCATTTTATCAACAGCTTTTTTTCAACACATACACACACACACACACACACACACACACACACACGCACTGCATACGGACATAACAGAGCACAAGTTAAACTCACTCAGGAGAAATAGCTTGAGGCAAACCAATGGTTTTTCCATTCAGGCTGGCCAATTAATAGTTGAGAGCCTGAGGAAAAATGCTCTGTATACATACCGAAATCCGACTACCGAAGGAACAAAGATCATAGAATTAATAATTTTCGTAAAAATCATTTCTAGCCTTCCTCACACAATATTGAATCATACAAACATACAAAGCATTACAATTGTATGGATGACTGAATCAACGGTTATATGCTAAAGCAATAATAAATGCTTATTACCTTGATTATTATTTACCTTCCCATGCAGGTTTTCCCCATTCATTTAAAAAAATATGAATGTAGACTTTTGCTCTAGTCAGTTATGTTGACAGTAATGTTTAATATATCACCAAAATACAGTCTACAGTCCAGTGAGTTTCACAAAGACAGCCAGCTTGTTGACTTGGCTCTCATTGAAGGCGTATTAAACAAATCCTCTGTTCACCGCCCATGAATCAGAGCTGTTCTTTTGTTTTCATTTCTCAAGGTCACTCAGTTTGAAATTGTTTCTAGATCTATTTATGCTTCCAGCACTATTTTTTCTAAAGGAGGCATGACTTACACACTGTACCATAAAATACTGTCTGTGCTAAGAATGTATGTAGAACTTGACAGTCTGTGAAAATGTAACATATGTCCAAGTATGATTTCCCGTTATTCTGATTATTCTCTTTCGAACTTATGCACTCCCATATCCTTTTCCTTCCCTCACTCCCATTGTGCATATCCACCACTCCTCTCTCTTCCTCTCTTTTCTCCCTGTGCTCCCCCTCTCTGACCTGATCTCCTCAGCTGCGCCCTCTCCTGGGAGCAGGGAAACGTAACTCATTGTTGAGTGGCAGACCTATCTGGATGGAGAAGATGGTGTTGGGCCGCGTCAAGGTGCCACATACGTTCTCAGTGCACACCTACACCCGGCCCACTATGTGCCAGTACTGCAAACGCCTGCTCAAGGGTCTATTCCGCCAAGGCATGCAGTGCAAAGGTAAGGGACTTCAAAGACTGGCAGATGTTGTGTCGATGGAATCAAGGAAAAAACTATTAATTATGAGACGAGGAGCAGTTGAAGCCAAGTGTTGCATTATAATCGTAATGAAATGAAATGAAAATACTTCATCATACACCATGTTGATTTTTTTGAATCAGTGAATGTTTGAATGTTTGAAATCAATTGAATCATTGAATGTTGAACATCCATTTTTTTTAGATTGTAAATTTAACTGCCACAAGAGATGTGCGGCCAAGATACCGAGAGATTGTCTTGGTGAGGTGGTCTTTAATGGAGGTAAGCTTGCTTCGAGTGTGTACCTAACATTTAACACTTAGCCTCTGTCTAAGCTGTCCAAACAGCAACTGTTTTGTCCAAAGTATTTAGCAACCCAGTGTAAAGAGCTTTAGACTCTCATTACACATGTAAAGCAAGGTATGTTGAACAGTGGTTCGCAATTGTTTTTTAACTGTTGCAATGCGCCCCCAGATTCTGAAACACACTTGAACTTAGAACTTAAGCTACTCAGATGGCCTACAGCTAATCTATGTGCATAACGACCGCATTTATGTCCATAATGATGAATAAATAAAACATTTGTTATGAAGCATTCCTCACATCAGTTGATGTAGAGGATTGCTTCTCCCTGCAGTAAGCAGTGCCGGATGTGTTGTATGCAGCACTCGAGTTGAGGGGGGATGAGGGGGGATGGCATCCCCCCTGAAATAAAAACTGTCAAAATCATCCCCCTTCTAAAACTGCCATCCCCCCTTTCCATCCCTTATGTCATTTTATCAATGAACGTGGTATTACTGCTATTTCAACATTTAGTTTTGCACATATTGAGTAAAACACTGTGGGCGAGGGAGGGGGCACGCACACATGCAATGACATTTTTACCAAGTCACTGACACTGAAGTCACTGATGCTGTGGGGATGCTAAAATTGTCCCCATATGATAAAATCCACCATCCCCCCTGATTTTCTTTTACAACTTGAGTCCTGGTTGTGTGTAATATCCCCCTTCCTCCTCTGCCCCCCCCGCCCAGAGCCGGCCAGCCCGGGCCCTGACTCCGAGACCACCATGGAGGTGGACAACAGTGACGTGAACAGTGAGGGGGGCCAGAGTATGGAGGACCCAGAGGAGCCCTCCACCCCAGATGACAAGATCTTCTTCATAGAGGGACCCTGCCTGGACGGAGAGAAGGATGAGGAGACAGCAAAGGCTATCAGGTACCCCTGGAATCAAGAAGCTTCTGTTTTCATGAATTTCCCCCATGTGTCTGTCGTCTGTCGCCTGTGTACACTTAATACTGTGTCGCCGTTTCTGTTTTGTGCATCGAAATAGTTGGGAGTGTTGTTGTGAATGGGCCCATAAAGTTTCTAAGCGTACTTCATTGCTTTGGGGCTTCTGATCATTGGCGTTGTTAAGAATAGGACTTTCTGTCGTTAACACGCTCTGTCATTGTGTTCTAGCCCCTGCACCAGCACTAACATTCCCCTGATGCGTGTGGTTCAGTCCATCAAACACACCAAGAGGAAGAGCTCCACGGTGGTGAGAGAGGGCTGGATGGTGCACTATACCAGCAAAGACAACCTGGTGAGAAGTCTACTGTACTACAGTATACGTCTGGAGGACCGTGTGAGCTTAGAATTATAAGGTTCTATCTCAGTTTAGGGTAGTTCAGAGATATTGAGCGTCAACGTTTTTACATTCCATTATGTTTTGTGAGATGGAACCTTTGTATTTTATTAATTACTTACAAAAAAAAATCTACATTTTAAAAATAACACCACACAGGCATTAATAAGCACGTAATGGATCAGATTGGCACTTATTCTTACAGAATAAGTCTTACTTGCGATGACTGTGCTGTAGAGTCGATTCGCTTTCTTTAGACTAATGTACTTATTGAGTGTCTGCTAAATGACTAAAATGTCAAAGTAAAATGAAAAGGATTTGTGGTAATAAATTGCTGTTTTTGTTTAATTTTCCAGAGGAAGAGGCATTACTGGAGGTTGGACAGCAAATGTCTGACTCTGTTTCAGAATGAAACCGGAGCCAAATTTTACAAGGTACCAGACTAGTCACTGCATCTCTCATTACACGTCTCTGTCCAAGTATAGCAATTACACAGTATAGATAAATAGCTTGGGACTTAAGAAAGTTAAATATACAAACTAGAGAACTATCTGGGATGGATTTCATGGTATTTCTGTGACCAAAAAAAGTCTGGTTATTCCAGTCCATTGTCATCTATTTCAGTGGTGAATATTTTAGTAACCCATCTTTGAACACCTCCATGCTGTTATTCTAAGACAGTAGCTTACGGCTGTTTATAAGGTGTTGCCATCCTGCTCCCACAGACAGGCAAGGCTTAGAGTGGATGTCTGTCTTTTTCTTCTTCTAAATCACTCCTCCCTTCATGTTGTTTCTCCATCTGACTTAACAAGTGTTTCAGAAGATCATGTCTCCTTTGAAGCTCACAGAGGTTGGGAGAGAGAGAGAGAGAGAGAGAGAGAGCGAGGTAGAGAGAGACCTGTGGTTCAGCCTGCTTTGGCTGTGTGTGAGTGTGTGTGTGTGTGTGAGTGTATGTGTGTGTGTGTGTGTGTGTGTGTGTGTGTGTGTGTGTGTGTGTGTGTGAGTGTATGTGTGTGTGTGTGTGTGTGTGTGTGTGTCTGTGAGTGTATGTGTGTGTGTGTGTGTGTGTGTGTGTATGTGTGTGTGTGTGTGTGTGTGTGTGTGTGTGTGTGTGTGTGTGTGTGTCAGGACTGGGGGGGCATCCCTGTGGTGTCTCTCAACGGGGTCCTCCCCAGACGGTTGCCAGGGTGCCTCGTGCCCAGATTGGGGGAGGCACGTCCTGCCTTTTAATCAGGCGAGCGCTTCCCCCGGCGGAGCGCCCTGTCATGTGGTGCGCTCGGCAAACCACGAGCAGTTCATCTCATACTGGCGACAGAGGCGTGGAGGGGCCCGCCATGCAGACTGGCTGACTGAGAGCCCATTGGCCGGCCAGGCAGCAGCTCCCCCCTCTTTCAGATCTTTTTTCTTCCTCGTGGGTGTGTTGGCCCGCTCCACTAACAGAGAGAGGAAGGAAGGCAGAATTCTAAAGTACACACACACACACACACACACATACATACACACACTTATTTTCTCAAAGGCTGTCAGGGATTGAGAAGAGGAGAGGCCTGAGAGAGAGGAGAGGAGAAGTGGAGAGAGGAGAAACTGCCGGAGCTGAGAGGGTAGTGGTAGAGGGAGAGTTAGGACTGTATACCCTATGTGCGCTAGCTAGCTCCTGGAAATCTACCGTTTGGCAGCTGAATGGATAGCCTCTGCCTAACGGGCAGTCTGATTGGCTTTGCCGTCCGTTGTCACCTCCTGTGACCTTTAACCCTGCTGGGGTGCCTCCTCCTCCACAGGAGATCCCCTTGTCAGAGATCCTCCAGGTGGAGCAGGCCCAGGACTTCAGCAGCCTGGCCCAGGGCAGCAACCCACACTGCTTTGTGATCGTGTCGTCCACCATGGTGTACTACGTCGGGGAGAACAACGGGGGCCTCTACCATAACCCTGCGCTGGCAGCCTCCGGCGTTGGACTGGAGGTGTCCCAGGGCTGGGAGAAGGCTATCCGGCAGGCCCTGATGCCCGTCACCCCCCAGCCCAGCATCTGCACCGCGCCAGGACTGCTCCAGGGCAAAGACCACAGTGAGTCATCGCCCCCCCCCCCCCCTGCTAAATACGATTTTTGCGATGCTCACTACCAATGTAACGTCACACAGTGTGTATGATTTTTATGGGTATGTCAGTGGAGACAATTGGCAGAATGTTGGGATATGGAGAGACATTATTATTATTTTATTTTTTATTTGACCCACTCATATTTTTCATCTCATTGAGAGATACAGTAGAGATTTAGACAGGAAGGATGGGTGAGAGAGAGAGGAGGGATGACATGCAGGATATGTCCCCGGCCGGAATCGAACCGGGGACCCTGGTCAATGCTTAACCCGCTACGCCACCTAAGCGCCCCGAGACATTATTTTATAATAACATTAAGAGGGGCTGCGCTGTGACCTGCAGCCTGCCTAAAATGTATTACTAGAACATTAAATGGGGGCGATTTAAGAGATTTCAGCGGATTTTCTGGTCGAGCTCTTTTGGAATTCTCTCAGGCTGAAGTGGTGTCTGATATGAAATGCACTGAATTATCACAGAATAATTAGAAAGTGACATAACATAATCAAGTTGAGATAGAACAATCCGTAGACACACTGTAACCAAAGTACAATGTGGGTCAGTGATGTTTTCCAAAGGCGGTGTCCTCACTCCCCTCCAAAGGTAGATTTGAGGGAGATCTGATCTAGTATCAGACTCTATCGGGTGAGATCTATCGGGCTCAATTTTGCATTAACTTTTTTTGTTCCACTGGCCTCTGCATACAAATACTTAGATATATTACTCTTGATTGATGATGTTACATAACACCACTCTCTGGTGACCTAGCCGATTGGAATTTGGTGCCCCAATTCCGAGAGCAGACTGTTAGTATAGATCACTGGGTGACCTATGACCCCACTTCTGAATCAATAACACCTCAATGGAAATATACTGAACGGCTGTGCTTTCATGTTGCTGGATTTCATTCGGAACAAGAA
Source organism: Nansenia antarctica (assembly GCF_963989245.1). Classification (NCBI taxonomy): domain Eukaryota; kingdom Metazoa; phylum Chordata; class Actinopteri; order Argentiniformes; family Microstomatidae; genus Nansenia; species Nansenia antarctica. Next base: position 58,795,329 of record NC_137688.1, on the reverse strand, counting down.
CAACAAGGTATTTAACACTTATCTACCATGTATCCTGGGCCTTTCTTCAAACAATGCCTGATGCCTGATCATTCACAGTTTGAAGTGCTTCATGTAATTATTATTATTTATTTATTTTGTCATTTCAGAGGACCTGTCTCTCAGTATATCAGTCTCTAACTCACAGATAACCGAGAATGTGGTAAGTGTATCCTATACAGCTTATTCGATATGAATACTGTACTCCGGGGACTGAATTCAGCCACAGTTGACGTAGAGACTAACACAGTTACGTACTCCGATTTTCAATAATGTCAAACCTCCTGAACGTCTAGAATTATAGGTTCACGTCCGTTGGAAGGTTTTATGCTGTGAAGCTCTTCAATTACTTTTTCTAAAGTATGTGCTTGTTTCTTATTCAGGACATCAGTTCGGTCTACCAGATCTTTGCTGATGAAGTCCTGGGATCAGGGCAGTTTGGTATTGTATATGGAGGTAAGAGAGACAGATTTTCCATCATTGGAACGATACTGTTGGGCTCCTCCTGTACATACACAGTTTCCTCCCTTTATAGTGGGTTCCACTGGGAGGGGAAGACTGCTTGTTTTTCTTTCTATGCTATGCAAATAAATCTTTTATTAGTGGAATTCCTCGCTGTCTGTCTGTTCTATAGTTTGAGACAGAGGAAAACAATACAGACAGCCAAATAGCCACAGTCTGCAACAAATTGTCTGAGATTTTCACTCATTGTTTTCATTCGTAGGTAAACACAGAAAGACTGGGAGAGATGTGGCCATCAAAATCATTGACAAAATGAGGTTCCCCACCAAGCAGGAGAGCCAGCTGAGGAACGAAGTGGCCATATTGCAGGTAGAGGAAAGAGAGCACTTCCACCTCGGCTACACTGAAACTTTGAATTATTCCGTTTTGCAAAAAATGCATCTGTAGACACTGAGATAGCATATCCCCTTGCTCTTACCGTGCAGTGTGCTGTGTGGGTTAATGACAAACCTTAGTAGTGTCATTCTGCACTTTGAGCTTCATCATTGAGCCATACTGAACACCTCTATGGTATCTGGATGTCTAAATCTACCCTCTACTCTGTCTCCCTCTCAGAACCTTCACCATCCTGGGATTGTTAACCTGGAGTGCATGTTTGAGACCCCCGAACGGGTCTTTGTCGTCATGGAGAAGCTCCACGGTGACATGCTGGAGACAATCTTGTCCAGTGAGAAGAGTCGACTCCCTGAACGACTGACCAAGTTCCTGGTCACCCAGGTCAGTAAGACTGCATCTCATTTAGAATGAATACTCCCTATCACACTGAGTGACAGGTCATTATAATCCCCATAGTAAATAATCAATAGTAAATCACTTCCTGTATGCTGGACCACAGATTCTGGTGGCTCTGAGACACCTCCACTTCAAGAACATTGTCCACTGTGACCTGAAGCCTGAGAACGTGCTCCTGGCCTCGGCAGAACCCTTCCCTCAGGTGAGTGTGTGAGCTGTCTTGTCCACCACAACATGCAAACTGAAAACCTTAGAACAGTAGAACCTTAGAAAACAAACCGTTATCTGCCTCATTGTACTGTCGTCTTACCTATGAGATATGAAACCTCAATAATGACCGCAGTCCCTAATCTGTATTCACAGGTGAAGCTGTGCGACTTTGGCTTCGCTCGCATCATCGGGGAGAAGTCGTTCAGGCGCTCAGTGGTGGGCACCCCCGCCTACCTGGCGCCTGAGGTGCTACGCAGCAAAGGCTACAACCGCTCCCTGGACATGTGGTCTGTGGGCGTCATCGTTTACGTCAGCCTGAGCGGCACCTTCCCCTTCAACGAGGACGAGGACATTAACGACCAGATCCAGAACGCTGCTTTCATGTACCCACCCAACCCATGGAAAGACATCTCTGGAGAAGGTAAGAGAGGGAGTGTTTTTAAAAGGCGCAAGTCGGTTAGTGAATGAATGAGAGTTTACCGTAATAGAGGTGTATGAGAGTCAGTGAGTGAGTGAGTATAAACACAGACGTATATATGGCGCCGCACATGGCAGCTATGGTTTTACAGTTTGTTGTGTTCTGTCTGCACTGCTGTCTGTCCTGTGTTGTTTTGTTTGCATTGCATTTAGAAATGCTCTTACTGTAACGCCAAATCAAATTCCTATATGTGTATGCTTAATGTGTATGCATAAATGGCAATAAACGTTATCTCATCTCATCTCATCTCATCTCATAGACATCGATTGTCAGATAAATTACACAACAAGTAACATTTTACAAATTGCACCATTTCCTTGGGTGTCATCTATAGCCACATTTTAACACCATTTAACCACCATGTAATTTAGCATTTCACATTACAGCAGAGTAGGTTGTTGACTCAGTGTACTGTATCGTCATGGTATGAAGTTTGCGGTTACCTCAGGCTCTGGTGTATAACTGGTGTGATGTACCTTTTAAAACAAGTCTGCGCTCCCAGTGGGCTGGTCAGTGGACCACCTACATATCTGTTTCCCAGGGTCCATGTGGTTTCTACGGGTGGTCTTGACCTCTCAGGGTGTGGTCTTTTTTCTCGTTGAGTTTCTTGTATCCGAAGTACGAAAAAACTGACTGCTCGTCTCAAATTTGAGATTAAGTGTAGCTTAATGTTTTTGCAGTCATACATATACGTCTAGACATAGAATAAGCATATATTCTATACTAGTCTGGAGTGGAGGGAGCCGTGGCTTGATGGAGATTTCCCTCATTTCCCCATGTTGATTTTGTCTCTCTCTTATTCTCCGCGCCCACAGCCACAGACTTGATTAACAATCTCCTGCAAGTAAAGATGAGGAAGCGGTACAGTGTGGACAAGTCTCTCAGTCACCCCTGGCTCCAGGTACGGAACTCAAATCAGTCACAATAACCATAAGCTATAACTCTGATGGAAATGGCAGTTACACCACTCAAAGTGGTAGTTTGTTTGTTGTTTGTTAGAGTGCTTTGGTATGTGGCTTCTTGTTTCCAATGAGTTGATCACACCCAATACGCTTCTACCTTTAGGACTATCAGACTTGGATGGACCTCCGAGAGTTTGAGACTCGCAGAGGGGAGCGCTACATCACCCATGAGAGTGACGACGCACGCTGGGAGGAGCACGCCGACGAGAGAAGCCTGCACTACCCCAAGCACTTCATCATGGCACCTAACCTGGATGACATGGAGGAGGACCCCTAGTGGTAGGGAGGCCACTGACTGCCTGTGTTTCAGGAGTTCCACATGACACCCTGAGTCCCAACGAGAGATGCTTTTTCTCCCTGGAAACTGCTATTGTTGGGAGACGCGTGTAGATATACATGTATGTGCACGTCGGCGTCACCATGCACTACCACACAGAACAGACGTCTGTGTGGTGGCTCCATGATGCGGGAACACACCGTGAGGGGTAGACAAGTATCTTCAGGTTGTATTGTTTTCCACAACATTCCAGAGACCTTACGTGGCTTTTCCTTTCCACTGACTGCCTTTACTACAAGCCATAATATACACGTTGTCTCATGAGCCTGAAAGACTCACCCTGGGCGTTTGGGAATTCTCTCCCATCAATTGAAATAAACATTTGCACTGCCATTCAACCCAGATAAGGGCTTACGGTTTGGACCAATTAAATCCAAGAGATATTTGAGCTTTTCAGTTGTCTATAGCATATTTTTCTAATGTTATTATGTGTATTCAATGTCTCCTCACAAATACATTGAATCATTGATTTACTATGAGAATGCTATTTTTGAAAGATTTCTTTCAAATGGTTTCATGTAACGCTGTTGAACTGGAACACTTACTACAAAAATATGCTAATGTCTTGAGTATATATTTCTTTTGCTTATTCGTTGGGATGTTTTTGCACTATTGATTAACTCCTTGAATCTCTGGCTCCATTGGATGCCTCGAATGAAGACAAGTTGGGAATCAGCAGCTGCTACAGTCTTAACGTTTCTCCTTAGAAAAATGTCAGAGAAAGCAATACAGCAAAGGAGTACGACTGACCCAAGCCTGAGAATTAAACAAATTATTTTCCATGAACATTGTGGGTGTCTGTCAACTGAACGGAGATAGTGGTAAGTGTCACCAAAACATTCAATATAGGATGGATAGATGTTAAATAATCCTCGGTTTATGTAGATTAATATTAATTCTCCACTTTAAGCCAAAGCTTAGGAATGTTATTTTTTTAATGAAGTCACCAAAATCTAGAAATGTAGTACCAAACTGTTACAATACTGTTGTGACCTTCTCCAAACTCTGCCTTATTTCCTATCCCTCTTGGTTGTGTTACAGTACATCACATGGATGTTTTGTTTTTTTGTCATCATGTTAGAGTACGGTGTTCTGTGCTGATGGCAGCACTGCTCTGGTTATGGGGCTACAAGGGGGTAGTGGTGGTCTAGTGGATAGTGAGTTGGACTTGGGATCGGAAGGTTGTGAGTTCAAATCCCGCCTGAAGCCACACCACTACTAGTGTGCCCTTGGGTAAGGCACTTAGCCCTCAGTTACTCCAGGGGGAATGTCCCTGTAATTCGTAATTGTAAGTCGCTTTGGATAAAAGCGTCTGCTAAATGGCAAAATTATAAAATTATTAATTAAATTATTATTAAATTTAAATTAAAATTATAATTAAAATTACAACACCAAGCAGTCACAAAGACTGGACTCAGTGACAAGAAAGCATGAGAACAGTCCGAATAGTTACTGCTGAATCTTTTCAATAGATATAAAGCAGCGACAGTTCCTCTTATCAATATTTGTCATACATATATAATATGTTATGTATGTCCAAGAAGCCAACAGGTTTGTTTAAGATGTAGCAGAGGGATACTGTGGCACAGTTATGTTTTTTTCATAGACTGATTAGACTGATTTTTTCAAGTCTGATTGTGTGTGTGTGCTTCTGTATGGCTGCTTGAAAAATATCAAGCGCACTTATGATGTTTGGCAAAAGTGCGTTTTGGGTTGTACAGTTGGTGTATGGAAGTAAATGATGGCCTTACAGTTTGCTAGTTCGGATGGCAATCCAACATGGTCACAAGCAGTATGTCCCTGGTCAAGTTTCTCAATGCTGGTTCCTTACATAAAAATGGCCCTAAATGGTGTGTTTGCTGCTGTACTGTACCACTGCTACGTTTCCTTGGAAATACTCAAGGGGACACCTAGTTACCATGATAGTAGTCATTTGATTCTGTGAAACCACCAAACGTCAACATGGTTACTTCTACTCCCTCTCCCTGTTTTCCCAGTCTCTATTCTGATATGACGTTTGCCATGCAACATACAAAGCACATTAAGAAGGGTGATGATGACGTAAACCTGAGAATCATTTTGAGTCTGTGTTGCCACTGGATTGGCAAATGTCAGTGTTTTCTATATTTCAATATTCACATATCTAATAAAAACTGCTCCTCGGACAGTATTGCAGAATTCATTATTTGTGTAGCACGGGTCCCCTTTTATCTTGTTTAGGTCAAAAGCACACAAGTTATGCCTATACTCAAGAGACATTTACTATCCCAACAACAGCCATACACAAAACTCATAACAATATTGTCATGATGAATTAATTTCAAAATGAGCATGAGCTTCTTGATCATTTAAATTGGCCAACTAAGGGCAAGGGCTCAGGAGCGTTAGTCTCTTTATGACTCTATAATCTGTGCAGTTATATTCAAATATCATCAGGGCCAGTGAAGCCTGTCAGATTTCATTGTGCCATATGTTAGATGAACTGAGCAGTTTGTGGGTAAGAAAATGCCTCTCCTAACTACTGCTGTGTAATGATAGCGCCACATGTTGAGGCCCAGTCCCCAGCAAATGCAACCAACTTCTCGAAAAGGTCTATCAGAAATGCCTTTCTCAAAGGAAGAGTATAGGTGAACAAGGCAACTGCCTTCCATTCAATGTACTAACTGCATTATAATACCATAACATCTTGAAGCTTGATTCAACTACATTCTAGAAAAGAAAAAAACAGATGGACAATAATAAGGACAAGAGAAGGTTTTGTAACGATCTTTAATCTATGTCCTCCACGTGATATCTGCCCATTAGTGCCCCTCAGTAAGACAGATGGTTATTTTAGCTATGGTAATTGGCCTGTGTAATTGTATCTTTTAATTACTACTTGAACAGCGAGGGAGTGCCTGTCAGAGGAAAACAGAGCATGCTGTGAGTGGCTATTCTACAACTCCACACTCACAAAATCGCTTCAAGATGTGGAGGCACCACCACGTGGCCCATTAATGGTTTCCACCCATAAGAGAGTGAGAGGAGCAAATCTTATTCCTTCGCTCTGAAAACACTGTGACCTTGTGTGACGTTCTGCCTTTAGCCAAGTTACATTATCGCTCGGAATCAGATCTAATGAGCATTACATTACCGAGTACGACATTATCATTCAGCAACATAATAGTTATGTACGAACAAGGTACAGCACTTGATACATGGGTGCAACTTTTTTTTCCAGTGCTTTCACAGATGTTCCCCAGTGTTCACAGTCTCTGGGCAATATTTGGAGGAGCTAATGGTGCGTCTTCTGTCTTTATGAGTAGCTAAGCTCACTGAATCCAGCCACGGGCAGGGGTGCCGGGGCCTTCTTCTTAACCCCCCCAGGCTGCTCAGGCCTGGCCAGCCGACTGGGATCCAGCAGGCTGAAGAACTGAAACCTCTCCCCCATCTTCTCTGGGTTGGTCAACATGTCATAGCTCTGGATCAGCTGGGCCTTCATGGAGGGGTCGGCACAGTTCCTCAGCAGTACCTGAAGAGAGTTCAATAGACAAGGGGTTTAATATGAGTTTTTCCTCTCGACTAAAGTTTAAAAGATCCTTCATCTTAATGCACATCCACAGAACTCATACACAATTGCACTCACATACACATACACTTACCATAGCACCATGAGTAAGAGATATGGTGCAATGTGCAGACAGGGTTCTTACCTGTAGGCGTGTGTCAATGCCCATGTTTTTCAGGAAGTATCTTTGAGACACAGGGCCCATACAGGCCACCGTATCTCCTGCTATGGTCCTCAGGTAACTGAAGTCCACATCAGCGGTCAGGTCAGCAGAGCCTGGGGCAGCTAAGACGTTGTGGAGTTTATGACCTCGAAAACCCTGGCGGGAAACAATGGAGGGGTTCTTACAGCAGCAATGGCAGTAATGATTATTACCGAATGTTATCAACTATACAGTGGGGGAAATAAGTATTGAACACATCAACATTTTGTCCAGTAAATGTGTTTCCAATGAGCCTATTCAAGTGAAATTTGCACCAGACTTTGGTATTAACATTTAAGTCCATATGTAAATAAAGTTGTGTGTAATAAAGTGGAATGAAACAGGAAAAAAGTATTGAACACACTAACTGAAATTAATTCAATACTTAGTGGAGAAGCCTTCGTTTGTAATGACAGCTTCAAGGCGCTTTCTGTATGAAGTAACTAATCGCCCGCAGTATTCATGTGTGATTTTGGCCCATTCCTCTACACAGATTTAAATCTTGATGATTGCGGGGGGCCCTCTTGTAAATCTGGATCTTCAGATGCTTCCACAGATGTTTAATTGGGTTTAAGTCAGGTGATTGACTGGGCCATTCCAACAAGTTGATTTTCTTTCTCTGAAACCAATTGCGAGTTTTTTTTGCTGTATGCTTGGGATCATTGTCCTGCTGGAAGGTCCACCCACGTCTCATCCTCAGCATCCTGGTGGATGGCAGCAGGTTCATCTTAAGAATCTCTCTGTACATGGCTCCATTCATTGTTCCTTCAATGATATGAAGTCTGCCATTACCACGAGAGGAGAAACAGCCCCACACCATGATACTTCCACCTCCAAACTTCACTGTTGGTATAGTGTTATTCGGGTGATATGCAGTGCCATTTCTCCTCCAAACATGGTGTGTTGTGTGACAGTGAAAAAGTTTTTACATATGGACTTCAATGTTTAGATTTTTTTTAGTTAATACCAAAGTCTGGTGCAAATTTCACTTGAATAGGCTCATTGGAAACACATTTACTGGACAAAATGTTGATGTGTTCAATACTTATTTCCCCCACTGCAAGTCTTTTTATTTTTTATTCATGCAATACATTTCCATTATATTTGAATTTAATTTAATTTCAGATCAGATGATTTGCCTCATGCGTGAACAGTCAAATTGGTGAATGGCTGAACATATCTTAATGTACTGCCTTATTATGACCTCAGACGTTGTGGGCCTGTGTGAGACATGGCTGTGTTGTTCACAGATGTGTCTGTGTGGTTCCCTGCCACACGTGGCTTTTGAGGTGGGGAGGCGCTTGTTTGATCTCCCCCAGTGTGCCTTCATCATACACATCAGTGAGTGCCAGAGCTAGAGAGCCAGGCAGGACCCGCCACTCCTAATAAGTGACAGATGGGGTTGGGTTAGGGTGGAGCCCAGGAAGAGAACTGGAGGACCTTGATTTCCGTGTGTCAGCAGCTCAGGGCGAATGAGGCATGCCTGCTTCCTGCATCTGTTTCCTTGAACTGTGTCGTCTCTGCTTATCACTTTATCACACATGCACGCATGCACACACACACACACACACACACACACACACACACACACACACACACACACATGCTGATAAATGGGCAATATTTGAGACACCCACTCTAAATGTGTCCGTCTTGTTCCCGTCATGGCCGTAGTCTGCAATCAGTGCCGCGCCCCCGTCCTCTGCGATGCGATTGGCTAGACGCTGGACAATGACCCCTCCCTCCGGGCAGACCTCCACGTGCCGTCGCTTTTCATCTGCCTAGGAGGTGAGGGGTTTCAGAACAAAAAACACAGGAGGCTCTGCTTACCTCCGTCTGTGTGGAAGCCAACACACAGAGGCCGAGCGCGCGCACACACACATCATCAATCATACATGACTACACTTCCAATCCATCTCTACTTAGCACTGGCTCCAAGCCCTCAGGCAACACAGGACGAATGAGGAGGGGCTTGGCCTGAACGGGTTAGAATATCAGGGAACACATGTTCAGAGTCTCTGTGGAAAAGGCTGTAGCGTTATTAAAAAACCTAGATCTACCTCTAATGGAAAGTCCATTAGTCAAGGAGATGACATAGACAGCGGATAAGATTATGAATGGCTTTAACTTGTAGGGTACGTTTAAGGTTAATAAACACTATGTGGAACCTGAGAGGCACAGGCTTGCACACCAGCTATTAGCCAGGATTTAAAACCATGAGAGGCTTCACCCAAGCTCACTCATGATGTAAGCCTTTTGGCAGACTGTTCAAAGTCTCTGCACTCTTGCAGCAAGGCCAGATCAAATAGGTTGGTACTGTATATATTGCATAAACACGGGTAATAAAAGCCAGATGCTCCACAGACGTTCAGCTGTAAGGAAAGGAGTTGTTAAGCAATCTGCGTGTGTGTATATTTGAACTATAACAGAAGACTGTAACACCTTTTATTTGGATCAATTCAAGTCTACAAAATACTAAATGGACTCTAGAATACATGCTAAATCTCCCTATCATCAAAACACAGCACTCACCTGTATGAGTGTGGAGGAGGCCAGAGTGGGAGATGGCGCTACGACAAACCGCAACTCATCTGGCTTCTCTGGGTCAATATCCACCATCACCTCTCTCCAGCCTTTCTCTGTCCTCTAAGCCATTTAAAACAGTACACAACAATGACAATTCATTATTTGTATTCTTCAACCTTTTATGATGTTAGAATGAAAACAACTTTTTTTTTTTTTTTTTTTTACTTACCTGGAATTTGTGGATGGGCAAGGCATCGAAGAACTCATGAGCGAGGTAGATGCTAAAACCTAGGTAAAAGAACAATACCACCATGAGCAAGTTCTCAAACAGTAACGTATTGGAGTTTCAAAGCTGAAACAATCAACACATGCATTATTAGTATGCTGCTATGATTGGTTGATGGAAAGGTTTATTCATGCTCACTTCATGCATACATACATACAAGCATACCTATACATACATACATTTACGTACTTTAGCCACTTTACTCTATTATACCGAGCCAATTACCACTATTGCACTATTGTCATTGTTCATATTGTATTCCACCACTCTACGTTGTACCGCACATTTCAAATCTTTTATCTAGTATTTATTTTTATAGAGTTATTGTTAATCTTGTCGTATTATATAGTTATTTATAGTTTTTGTTTGCTATGCACGGGGTGGATGAGAGGGAAACGCAATTTCAGCCCTCTGTATGTCTGTACATATGTTACGGTACATGTGGGAATACGGTACATGTGGGAATACGGTACATGTGGGGAAAACTAGGGTTAGGGTTAGGTGCTACGTCGACTTGGTACATGCTGGCATGTCTAACCCTAACCCTAACCCTAATCCTAACCCTAACCCTAACCCTAACCCTAGCACCCTAGCACCTAACCCTAACCCTAGTTTTCCCACATGTACCGTATTCCCACATGTACCGTAACACATATATTGGATTGACAATAAAGCTGACTTTGACTTTTTGACTGACTTTGACTTTTTGACTGACTTTGACTTATCCCTGTGTACCTCTGGGGACGTCATCTATGTTGCGGTACCAGGAGACGGGGAGGCCTGTGGTGGTGGTCCCACAGCGGTACACAGGCTCATCCTCGCTGGCTGAGACCTGGCTCTGCTCACCGGCCAGACACCGGGCCTGCACCTCACTGAGCCTGGGACTCACCTCCACCAGGTGGACCGACACTGCTGCTTCACCCAGGGCTGGGCGTAACTGACTGAACACCTGGAGAGAACGCGAACACAGACGCAGAGACAGACACAGAGACAGACACACAGACACAGACACAGACACAGAGACAGACACACACACACACACACACACACACACACACACACACACACATACACACACACACACACACACACACACACACACGATTGGTGGATTAGACCATTTCCAACTGCTCAGCAGATAAACATAGGGAAATAGCTCCCTCTACTGGTCATTAATCAAACTGAAACTACACATACACTGGGCTGAATACATACTCTGATAATATCATTGGCCAGGGAGCCTCTTCCTGGGCCAAGCTCCACCAGCTGGAACTGCCTTGGCTTTCCTGCTCCCAACCACTCACTCAGACACCAGATCCCCAGCAGCTACAGGCAGAGTTGGGGTAAACGGATGTTCAACCCAGGGGTAGCCATCGTGTGTGCCAACGGCTGGTGTGGTTGCATGCTTTAGTCCAAACAAGCAGAAATGCATCTCGTTCAACTCATCAGCATAGTCTTCTATCAAGACTTTGATGGGTTGAATCAGGTGTGTTACTCCTGGGTTGAAACAGAAGCTTGACCAATGCACCCCTTAACAAAACACGGTGCAGCATGTTCCTGGAACAAACTCCCTGAAGAAATCAAACAGGCCCAAACCCTTAAAATATTTAAATCTAAGCTAAAACACCTTCATGTTTTGCAGCAGTTATGATTAAACACAAATATTTCTATCAATGTATTTTTTCCATTAACTATTGTCTTATTAAATGTTTTATCTATTTACTTCTTATATTTGCTTGTATTCATTGTATTTTTTTTCTTTTCTTACTATGCTGCTCTTGCTGTATTTTTAAATAGTGTATGTAAATCACTTTGAATCGCCCCTGTTGTAATGAAATGTGCTATACAAATAAACTTGCCTTGCCTTGCCTTAACCCCATGGCTTAATACACAAGCTGAAGCAGAGGTTTTCTAATCTTTATTTTACTTTAATTTATTTTATTTTTTAAATTGTTCCTCTAGCTATCTATTTCCTCACTCAATTGTCAATATTATTGCATTGGTTTTTGTGATGTGTGTTGTTGTTTTTGCTGTTGTCGTTGTGGAGGTGAGTGGAACGGAAGGGGAAAAAAATGTGTGAATGTAAACTTTATTATTTGCTTATACTTCTCACCAACAGAAGCTTACACACTGGCCTTCTGGTGTACTGGTTTAACCTATTCTCATCACTCAAGCATAATTATTATTGAGAAAACAACAACAACAACAACAACAACAACAACAACAACAACAACAACATCAATAGACTTTTGATATAGTTGAGACAGGAATGATGAGTATTGGTCGAGCAAGTACATGCACACATCTAGGCCTACACAGTGCATCTGCATTGCATGAAGTGATTTTTACTCATTGAACGGCAACATAGGCCTTCTTGAACTAACTATGTTGGGATTGGGAAAACATTCTTACCTCTCCAAAGATCTGACTAATTTCAGGTGACGTGATGAAATCCCCATCTGCCCCTAACATATCATTCCTCACATAATAACCCTGTAAAGTAAATGTCACAGAGAATAGCCTATTAAACACATAAATGACATTGATTGACAGTGTTGTATTTACTGTTATTTTGAACTGGTTGTTACCATGACTGGGTTAGTGAGAACCTCTCTCATGTACTCTGCCACTGGGATGGGACCTGTGGCTTTCATTTTAGAGGTCAGGTGTCGAAGCATTAAGTTGCTTGGCATTCGTTCCTCTGTTGAGCTGCTACAGCCGGTTCTGCTCTGTGCCACACTCCATCTCACTATGGAGACGCAAGAGCCATTAGGGCAGTGCATATAACACATGAAGATAACTTATTTTGAAGATAATCTTATTTCATTTCCTACTGCAAAGTATCTAGTATAACTTATACTATAAGATATAGTTAAACAAGACATACTAAGTAGTAGATGACATGCCCTTACCTGAAGATGGTTGTGGACAAGGGCAGACAAGAGCTCTTCTAAAACTATTCAGTGTTTTCAGTGCCCTCATTGTACTTTGTAAATGTTTGCAGCTGCAATACTAAGACAATAAGGCTCAGCCGTGACAGTACTTGCACACATTGATGACAATGTTTGCCAGATAGTTAAGTAGCTAGCAAGCTATGTCTCCTGGGTGTCTCTGGTATCTTTCTGTACCTCTGGCACGAGAAAAAAAACTAAAAACATATCCCCGAGATTGTGCTAACTGCATGTCATACAATAACATTAAACAAATACCAAATGGCGAGATATGACCATAAAGGAATCTCTGATTTGACAGTTGCCCAAGTGCATCTGGTCATTCCTCAACCTGAACCCACGAGTTCCGGGTTGGTTGTGCAATAACGGCAACAAACAATTTGATTGGTCAACACGAGTTGGATAGGTGGTAACAAAAGCTTTTTTATTGGATCGTATGGACCGCTGAACTTTCAACTCTTCTGTACGATCCTGTCAGCTTCATAAAATAAATGCATTTCTTGACACGATAGCTAATGCAATCGTCAAAATAAATATGTTACACCATCATTTATGTTCTTAAATTATAGCGTGAATTGTTACGATTCGTTCATGTTCTTATCTGATAATAATTCGTTGTTTGACATCGCACATCGCTCTCTGTACTGTACAGTTGCCTTCCAGGTGCAGGTCTAGCTTGTAAGGCACTTCTGGGGGGTATTTCATCAACGTCGCTAAAGGACAATCTAGGCTTATTTTGACGAGTCTCGCGAGAGTTCTAGAAAAATTCCCATCTTATTTTGATAAATCTCGCGGGATTTAGCAAAAAATACGCCTGGTTTTTCCCTTTAGCGACGTTGATGGAACACCCCCTGTCGTGTTCCATGCTGCTGTAAGCATGGCACCGAAAGGCAAGCACCGTAAGGCCAGAGCCACAACAAGTGATCAACACGAAAAGGAAGAATTTGAAAATGACTCCGACGGAGACGAAGGGAACGAAGAACCAACAAGAAAAGGAAAAAAGTCTGAACCTGATGACGATGAATTGACTTTGGAAGATGTTTTACGTTTGGGTGGAAATCGAGTAAGTTTTCCAGAGCTAGCTAGCTAGTGATGTTAGCTACACAACCACATCCACAGCTGCTCCTTCTGGTGTAGACGCGTGGCGTTTACTCGGTGCCATGAACTAAGATGTGATTCAACTATAATAACCTTCTTTGTTTGCGCTTACTAACGTTTAGTGATTTCTAACGTAGCCTAGCCGTGTAATTTGGTAGGTAGTCAACATGCCATGATTGTCATAGAAGCTAGCTAGATACATCCGATTCAATAATCGGATAATAAATGGATTTCTGATTCACATGCTTAGTATTCAAATGTATTGATTGTAAGTCGCCTTGGAATAAGGCGTCTGCTAAATGCCAAAAATGTAAATGTAAATGCAATAATCAGTTTTTTCCTTCTTGTCCTTTTTGTGTTATGCAGTCGGACTACATTCTACTCGAAAGCGTCAACGATCAGAACGAGCTTATAGACGGTGGTAAGAAGGGAGCCATAGATGACCTGGAGGAGGGAGAATTGGACAAATTCATCACGAAACTCGGTATCCGTGCATATAGTGGACACCAGATTGTAGCAGATGAGGACTTTACCGAGGAAGGAGAGGAGAGCAAAGGAGAGGAGAGCAAAAAGGCTAAAGACGAGAGCGATAAGTCAGATGCTCAGAAAATCAAGTCAGAGCCAGAGCCAAGGCAGAAGCAGGGCACAGAGGACAAGAAGACCAATAAATCGAAAGAGACAGGAAATGCTAGTAAGAAGAAGGCCAAACAAAATGTCAACCTGTTTGAGTTTCAGGCGAGGCAGCTGCTGCTGCTCAAACCAAATGGTGGTAAATGGTTTGACTTAGATTACACCGCAGAGGGTACCTCTACCGCACAGGATGAGTCTCTGGTCACACAGTATAAGGCCCTGGCCCAGAAGCTGTTCGAGGCTGAGACGGGGCTCTATAAGAGTAAGAAGAATATGGAGAAGGGGGCTAACTCTGCTTGGATGAAAAACGTGGTATCCGCAGGAACGATTGTTGACAGAATGGCAGCCATGACAGTCCTGATCCAGGATGCCCCGGTGCAGAGCCTGGATCACGTGGAGAACCTGGTTTCCATGGTGAAGAAGAGAGGTGGCCGCAGACTGAGCCTCATGGCCCTGGACACGCTCCGAGAGCTCCTGATGTCTGACTTGCTCCCGCCGAACCGTAAGCTCAGGACGTTCTCCCAGCATCCCTTTGACCAGCTGGAAGAGAAGGCGAGCGGAAACAGGGACGCGCGTGACCGCCGTCTCGTCCTCTGGTACTTTGAGCACCATCTGAAGCACCATGTGGCTGAGTTTGTGGTGACTCTCGACGCACTCGGCCACGACACTGTGGCGGCAACCAAGTCCAAGGCTCTGGCCACGGCGCACGAGCTTCTGTGCAACCGGCCCGAACAGGAGAGGGCCCTGCTCATCCAGGTGGTCAACAAGCTGGGAGACCCGGAGTACAAGACTGCAGCCAAGGCCTCCTACCTGCTGGAGAATGTGCTGTACAAGCATTCCAACATGAAGGCGGTGGTGTGCAACGAGGTGGAACGCCTCATGTTCAGGCCCAACATCAACCCGAAGGCTCAGTACTACGCTGTCTGCTTTCTCAACCAGGTGCTATTGAGCCACGAGGAGACCGACCTGGCCACGAAGCTCATCACCATCTACTTCTCCTTTTTCCGTGCCTGCGTGAAGAAAAAGGATGTGGAGTCTAAGATGCTAAGCGCTCTGCTGTCAGGTGTGAACAGGGCCTACCCGTACGCCAAGGCTGGGGACGAGAAGGTCAAAGAGCAGCTGGACACTCTGTTTAGAGTGGTGCACATTGTTAAATTCAACACGGCCGTCCAGGCTCTCATGCTGCTGTTCCAGGTGATGGACTCTCAGCAGACAGTGTCAGACCGCTACTACGTGGCTCTTTACAGGTAAGCTGCACTCCCTGGTTTTATTGGTGATGAAGTTGGCCACTGTGGCCAGTTCGCTTTCCTAATCAGATAAATGTTAACATGCCTTTAATTATAATGATCATCATCATGTTTAACACATGTATGTTCTCTCTCTGATTTACAGGAAGCTCCTGGACCCCGGTCTGTCTTCGTGCTCCAAGCAGAGTATGTTCCTCAACCTTCTGTACAAGTCTCTGAAGGCGGACATTGTCCTGCGGCGGGTCAAAGCCTTTGTGAAGAGGCTGCTCCAGGTCAGCTGTGAGCAGAACCCCACCTTTGCCTGTGGGGCACTCTTCCTGGTGTCAGAGGTCATGAAGGCCAAGCCGGGCCTCAAGCTGATCCTACAGGAGGATGGGGTGAGGCCACACAACACGTCAGCATGAGTGACATTTTTCACATCCCCAGGCTGACGCACATGAATCCTTCCGTTGAGTTGTCATGGTTCCTTTTATTTACAGGGTTCCCGCGCTGGTCTTAAAAAGCCCTTTAAGTCTAAAATCCAGCAATCCAGTTCACAAGGCCTAAAATGGTCCAAAATGTCTGTTATTCGGTCTAAAATGAGGTGCTAGGTCTTAAAAACAAGATCCTGCAAGGAAATCAGTCCGACCACATCTATTTACGCAGAAATTAATCAAGCTGGGAACCCAGAAAATGCCAATTCGCTTCCTTTTTTGTCTGTATGGCAGTGAAATCCCTAATTTCATCATCTCGAGGATGACAAAAAGCTATCATATGGTGCCGCGAATAGGTCTAAAATTATATTCAAAGAGGTCCAAAAAATGTCAAAGGGTCTTAAATTTGACTTGTTGAAACTTGTAGGAACCCTGTATTTATTTGTTTTAGGATGCTGGGGAGGAGAATTTCAAAGATCTTGCTGAAGAAGACGATGATAAGGAGGAGCGGTTTGTAGATGCTGATAAAGTGGAGGAAGGACAGAGTGAGAAACCAGAACAGCCCAAGCCTGCAGCGTCGTGGGTACATCATCAAAACGTGGAAGGTCAGTTTCGCTATTAAAACCATGAACCCTTTCTGTGATATTACACACTCAATTTCTTGTCATCCTCCACATGAATCATTCACGCCACATTCACTAGTCATCTTTCCCTCATGCACTTCTATGTTCTTTAGGTGGGAAGGCCATGAATACATATGATCCATTACACAGAAACCCCTTATTCTGTGGGGCTGACCACACCACCTTATGGGAGCTGCAAAGGGTAAGGCCCAAATTTCACCACAAGCGTCAACCTCGCCTTACCTCAGCTCGCTCTCTCTCTCTCGCTCTCTCTCTCTCTCTCTCTCTCTCTCTCTCTCTCTCTCTCTCTCTCTCTCTCTGTGTGTGAGAAACTGCTTGTTCTCTACTATGAATAATCATCTTATATCTGTTTTCTTATCCCCTCAGCTCTCAGCACATTTCCACCCCTCTGTGTCACTGTTTGCCAAGACAATCTTAGAGGTAAGATTTCTTTTTAAAACGTTTTTTATATATATATGTAATACTCATTACAGAACAAGTTTTGTATTCGTAAATGTCTTGCATCTTTATCCTCTTCCCTTAGGGAGAGTTCATCATGTACACAGGAGACCCTCTCCAGGACTTCACTCTAATGAGATTCTTGGATCGCTTCGTCTTCAGGAATCCCAAACAAATGAAGGGAAAACGTAAGACATATTTCTGGCTTTACATTGTGAATCAACTTGTCTTAGTATTGTTCCCTACTCAATTATCCACACCTCTTTTCCTCTTTTTGTTTGAACTTTTTCGCGTTCTTAATCATTCACAGAAAATACAGGCGCCACTGTGATGCAGCCGAAACAGAAGCTAACTATGAACAACATCCATTCTTTACCTGGTGAGTTGTTGTCTTTTCCTTGAATTTCCGTTGGAATGATTTTGAAGAACAATTGGGCTACTTTATATCGAGTTAAAGTAACATAACTGTGACTGTCTCACATCTGCACATTAGTGAACTGTGAGGAGTTCCTGTCCAAAGAGGAGAGCCAGATTCCTGTGGATGAGGTCTTCTTCTATCGGTGAGAGCAAACAAGAACATTAAAAATTCTCCTTTGTGACTCGAGGCTGACCAACTGTTTTTTTATTTGTTCATTTGGAATGATTGAGGCATGATAGTAATGCCACTTGAACCTCTATGATTTGATTGGATTTAATTGTTTGCTTTTTATGTGATGCCTTATATGCCCTGTGCTCATCTCATGCTAGGTTCTTTAAGAAACGAGAGAAGGAGAAGCAGCTGCGTAAGCCCCGAAGGGAAGGGGACAACGAGAGTGTGGATGACGTGGATGATGACGAGTTTGAGGCGGCCCTCAGTAAGTGCATTACTTTACCAATGATAACAAATGGGAATTTAACTATTAAAGGTAGTAATTAACCCAATAGGCCACCATCTGCTAAACTACAGGTGTAATTCAACATAAGTCATCTCCCTTGTTACCTTTCTCTCCCCATCCAGATTCAATCGAGGGAGACAGTTACTTCACAGACCTGACCGATGACGGCCTAGACTTTGCAGGGTAAGCGTATACAGCTTTCCAGTCAGAGATTATCAGTACATCCATTCGTTGGACAACACGAACATTGCGTTGAAATGATTCCCAAGTGGTCTGATTTGCATAAACACTATCTTTCTCAACCAAAGGATATTGTGCTTCTGTGTGTTACAGTAATGTTAAGAGCAAGACAAAGAAGGGCCAGAAGGGGGAAGAGGAGTCTGAATCAGACCTGGACTCTGATGTTGATGACCTGGATGATGAGGAGATGTCCCTGGGCAGCATGGATGAGGAGGACTTTGGAGATGAACTGGAGGAGGAGGGAGGGGCGTTCATGGACCCTGGTGGAGAAGACCAGGATGGTATGGCTAACTGTTAAATCTCTGCTGTTGTATTGCAGGAATATGTAGTTTATCCCTCAGTTTTTTGTTGTGGCATTGTCTGAGTTTTGTCACAAGAGAAGAAAGTTAATTAACTCAACATTTCTCTTTCAGCACCTGAACTGGAAGATGATATTGCGTTTGATGGTAGGTATATTGGAATATTATCGGCATCGTTTTAGAACAGACTATAGAACAAGATATGAATGCTATGTTTACAAGACGTGTGTGATATTAAACAAATCATTTTGCCATAAAGAATCCGGAGATGAGACGGATGAGGTCCCAGATATCACTCCAGTTTCTAAAAAAGGAAAGAGGAAATCATCAGAAGATTGCTCTTCAGGTTGGTAGCGGGTCCTCTGTTGGCGCCATCAAACTTCTCCACTGTATGTGAAATGTAAAGTTTGACGTGTCTTTCGTGTTCTTTCTTTGTAGGTTCAATACCAGGGAAGAAAAAGAAAGGAAAGAAGGACGCAGCCATGTTTGCTTCTGCTGAAGAGGTGGGATTGGATTGTCAAGCCTCTCATATTACTCTGAGGAATAGAATAGACAAGATATTTACTTTATATAACATCACCTCTAAGGGAACTGCAATATCTGAGAAACGTCTAGTAGTTTCACAATTCTTCACAGGGCACATGTTATGTTAACAAGTGATTTGCGGTGTGCTGATATGGCAGTCCACCAGTCTGTTGAAGAAGAGCTTCATAGAAGAGCTTCTTCTGTGAAACAAAACGATACCACTGCTAATGCCAAATGTTTGATTTCTTTTTTAGTTTGGATATCTGCTGGATGAAAATGCTGGCTCTATGTTTGATAACATCGGCATGAACGCCATGGCCAATAAAGACAAAGCAGGTGAGTCTTCAATGCAGTCCTTTTATCCTAGCTAGAAGAAAGGTCTAGTGAATGTGTCGTTAAGTGCCATCTGACAGTAAAGGAGAGAAAGAAATACACAAAGTCAACCCATTCAAATTACTTACTTTAATCAGTTGGCTAGATGCTAGCCAGAAACACTACGGTACATGTCCTTGATGGAGGGGCAGTATGACAGTTGCAGCATGCATCTAGTCATATTGCAGTATTCCATGAGATGTGGCACAGTGTATATATATATATATATTTTAAATTCTCTCCAAACATTGAAGAAATGGACAGCCACACAACTCAGTTCATGTCAGTTTGCACTTAATACTCCCATGGCAGTCACGCTTCAGTAGAAAATGCTAATTGTGTGGTTTCTGCCAGTACAGATTCATTGGTCTTATTGCTTTCCTCTGCTTTGCTCCTCCAGGTGTCAGGCAGCTGAAGTGGGAGAGCCAGAGGGATGACTTTGTCCAAGGCAGAGACGTCAAGACCCTACGGAGGAAAAAGGCGATGTTTAACAAGAAGAAACAGTTTGGCAAGCCAAAGCTGGGCAAAAAGACTTTAAAGAAGAAGTAACAACTGGGACATCAGGTTATGAATGTTTGTAATAATCACACCTCTACTCGTTCTTGATGGACCACACCTCAAGGTCTTTCTCCCGGATTCCATAAACCCCAGCCAATTCATTGGACTTGTAATAAGCTTTATGGAAACAAAGTGATGGTTTGTAAGACAGCATTCAATACATTAAGTGGTTCAGTGGGCAACATATTGCCTCTATTTAATGCTGTTACTTTTTTTTCCTGGTTTGAAGCAATCATTGTATTAACATTGAAGTAATGGGTAAGCTACTCCAAGCTTGTGTGAAATCAAGAATTGCTCAATTGCTAAATACGATTAATGTTTTGTATTAAAGATACACAATGGGAATATTTGCATATTACGGTATAACATTTCTCATTTGTGATAACTGTCTGTAACTGAAGACAGTAACATAATTATTGCTGCTGATGACATTGCAATGACTATACCAAGCGTATGCAGTGGTGAGTTTTTGGATTAATTCATCCAGATGTTGTAGTGTCTACACAGCAGCAACCCTTACCTTCCAGAACTGAGGGTAACCTCCTGTTCATATTGCTCCTGAAATCTAAAGAAAAACACATGGAATGTTGTACTTGTCTCTCTCTGTGTATGTGTACCCCAATATGAATGACAAATGTTTTACATTGTTCTTATATACACATACACGTTTTACGGTACCTTGACTTGTATTCATCATGTGAAAAAGACCATAAGCACCAAGAAGACCAGCTACCTCTAAAACTACAATTCCTTTAAAGAGCTTCTTAGCTAATGGCTCAAATGGTTTAGGGGCCATCTAGAGGGAGAGAAGGGAAAGGAAAGGGGGTAGATATTATATTTGTACAGAGAGGCATGTATAAGCTGGCCTACTCACCACATTCACTACAAACAGATGGTTAGCTACATGAATCTGTTCTGCTCATAGACAACAAAAAAGCGCTCATTAGATAACGCAAACGTTTAAGTCAGTCTGCAGCCCATAGACATTAAAACGTATATAATATCTATGAGTGCGCCTGACAATTTGATTCAAATATAGATTCAACAGTGCACAAAACGGTGTCGCTGGCCAGATACATGTGTCATTTTGATCAAACTTACCTTGCTTCCTCGATCCTCTCGTGCCCTTGTACACCCTCACTTCCTCAATACGGAGGCCGGACTGTTACAAACAGCATGGGGAAAGAAAAAAACATTTATAATTTCTTCACTATATTTTGCCAGTCCACAACATGCATATTATATAGATTTTTATGGTAGGCTATACTATTAACCATGATAAAAATGTGTTCAATATGCTTTTAAACAGTGGAAAAATCATGAAATTATTTGGTAACTACAACAATTTGCACCTTTGTGGTGAAGCTGCAGTCTAATTGCTCTAGTCAACATTTTATTGTTTTTATAAAGTAGACCTAATGGTAATTGGTTGCCATTATGGAGTGAGAAAATAACATGTGTTATTTTCACACAAGTGGAATACGTTTACATTCGACTTGATATTTGTTTTTACCGTTTGAATTGCTATGGCTGCAATCCTTTTATTATCTTAATTCCTTTGTTTTTTTTGTTGTGTTTTTAATATCTTCCTTTGTTTTGATTTCTCCTGTAAATTGGATTGTGTTGCATTTGTTTATGAAATATGCTATAAAAAATTAAGTCTTATTGATTGATAGATAAGATGATAGATAATATGTGTATTAGTCGTGTGTTGCTCATGTGTAATAATAACAAACTGATTATTGCTATGCAATAAAGGCAATAACTATGGTATGCAGCAACATATGAATACAATGTTACTCAAGTAATTGCAGGCTTACCACACAAGTATAGGGACAACTACAGTTTTTCTCTATCGCTTTAACACTAACCTCAAACACAATGACCAAAACCTGAAACTGGTGTATTTGATCTCACACCAATTCTTCACAATGACAAACACATTTCTTGCTTGTTCTTACAAGTGTCTATTCATTTGATGGTGTGAGGTGTGTGTGTGTGTGTGTCATTTGACGACAGATTTCATTTTGAGAAGACATAACATTATTTTGAATGCAGTGTTTGCTTTTGCAATAGATTTGTTGCGTTTAGGGTTTTGTGTGTGAGTTTTTGCATTTGTGTTAAAGAGTTAAGAAAAAATGAGCTACGCTTTCAGAAAACGTGATTTTAAAAAAGCGATAGATAAAAACTGTAATTACTAGGCTGCTCTTAGAACTCACCAGCAGGGGTCACTATAGCTTTCTCCTTATAAGAAACCTGTCATTCGATTCCAAGAATGAACATGAATCCTTGAAAAACAACATTGATATTCCTAGTAATGTATTTGGCAACAGACCAGGAAGCCCCAGAAGCCTGGTAGCCCCAGATCTGTTTGTGCTGTAGCCTAATAGCCAACTGCTACTGTTGTTATGCCAAACACGTGATGGGAGTTGGCTGTATAGTTCAAATAGATCTGGGGTGACCAGCCAATAGAGATAGATCCTTTTGTTGAAAACAATAGGTAGTGGGACCAAGCATAGGAGCCCAAGAGGAACCTGTGCTGATCCTCCTCTCAGCAAGTGTAACTATTGCGGTCTGAACCAGGGTGTCCGTGCATCACACTACCATAGCCTGCTAATTCTAGGTATTATGGGGAACAAATGCAAGTGTTCAGGTCTCAGGCAAGCTGAGGTCTCCAGACCACCTCTATTACAATGTAAAATGTAAGATCTGTAAAAGCGGCGTTTTCCCCAACTTCCGGCCGTCGTGCGTAGCCAGCCAAAGGCGGAGTTTGTGTGAACCCGACAAGCATGGCGCAAAACTAATGTCCATGTGAGACTTGCAACACTATGAACAAGATTGAAGCAGGTATGGTTTTCTCATGTGTGATCAACAGCCACCAATCATAGGCAACAAAGTATGTGTTCCTGAGGATTCAATCATATTTTGGAACAGTGTGCAGCGTTTTACAGTGTCCTGCAATTTACAGCCGGGTCTAGCTGGTCGAAGTGTTGGTAGCTAAGGATTTGCTAAATTGCTCGTTAACTCGAGCTAGACAGCTACCGCGAAGCCTTGTTTGGACTAATGTATCGGACGTGTACCTTTGGTATCAGTTCCATGGTTTTGGTATCAGTTCCAACGTTGTATGGTAGATTTTGTTCCGCATTGTTTTGCGGTAAGCTAAAGGGTAGGGTTGCTAAGTGTTCCTATGTCTGTCTATGTAATCACTAAATGCTTCCTTTGCTACTTTCTAGAGATGACCTCAAACCCAACCCCACCAGGTTCTTGCTTTTGTGCCCTTTGCTGCAAGTTATATAAGAAAAAGGTAGGACCCATCTTATCACACATTTATCCACATGAGATCTTTTGGAAAGTGTTTGTCAGAAGAGATTGAGATTCCCATAATATGTAGTGGTTAAAAGAAAAGATTAGGAAAATATGTTGTTCAACGTTATCTGACTTTTGTTATTAACTAATATCAATCCAACAGGATGAGCATGAGCACATGCAGAGCATGCTTCACCACAGAGAGCTTGAGAAGGTGAAGGGCAGGTGAGCTATAAAATCCCACACTTATGCCAGGTATTTTCGGGAAATGGATAGTATTTGATCAATTAGTAGTATAATTACTTTTTCCAATGCTATTAAGAGAAATGGGTGCTTTCAAGTGTAAAGTTTTTTCCCCTCTGCTATAAGGACTCAACACCTGACTCACTGCACTAACCCTGCCAGATGTACTGCACTTTATAAGTTGTAAATATTTACTGTTTTTGTCTTGTGGTTATGTGTGTACATTGTCCATTGTGATAGTCATGTGCAATGTGTGTATGTTTGATGTAATTGACACTGCTGTATTGAGCTTTTCCATCTGTACCGACAACACATTCCACCGACCTAGGTTGTGTGGTCATTAAACGATTCATTCATTCATTCATTCATTCATAAAGGCTACTAAAACAGCCTGACGGTGGGTAACCCTGACGTCTCGTTCTCCTCCTGCCTCTCTTCCTTGTCCCCCACTCTATCAAACTGCGGAACCAGGGTGGCAGCTGAGGCTACAGACTAGTCTTCAGGCACATCCACACTGCCATTACAACATACACTTTAGGTTATTGTAGGCCTACTATACACTACAGCACTTTATACAAAACCATACATCATTGTTTTGTATGTTGGATTTAAGTACATTCTTGTTTGCTGTTGTGCTTTGAATTTGTCCTGACATGAGGTGAAGCGCATCTCTGTGCCAACAGACAATAACAGCTTCTTATCTTCCCTAGGGACTGTTACCACCTGTGCCAGGCATGCAAAATCAGCATCAAGGGTCTGAATGACTTTGCCAACCACATCTCCACTTCTAACCACAAAGCCAGGATGAAGATGATGTGTAGGATGAATACAAAGGCCCTTCCTCTATCGTCTTACCTTGACGAGCCTCAAAGACTCGAGATCTTTGCGAGAAATAAAGAGCAGAGGAGAATTGAGTAATTTCAATTTATTTCCTTTATTCTGATTCTGTCTGTTGTCAGTTATGATGCACATGCCTACAACTGTTAATCGAAGGAGTTGTTATTGATCAGACTATTACTCTGTTTATCTTCTATTGTAGTAAAAAGGCAAAGAATAAGAAAAGGAAGATATCCCTTCAAATGCAAAAAAGACTAGAGAAGGAAGCCGTGGTCTTGACAAAAAAGGATAAAGAAGTAAAGTGGGCAAAACAAAAAACACCATCACAGGAGAAGAAGGTGACACCGTCAGAGAAGGAACCTCTACCTTTACCTATACGTAAAAAGACGACACTGAAGCAATATAATAAGCAAAAAGAAGATATTAAAAAGAAAATTAAAAAAGAAGCAAAAGATGCTAAGAAGAAGGCACAAAACAAGGATAACAGGCTTGCTGGTACTCTTGGGCCGCTGCACCCAAGTCAAACACTGCTGAATGCTTGGAAACCCCCAGAAAATACATGGCACCCCACCTGTACGGAAGACTTCACCAATGACGACCTTCCTTCATCTGGAGCCATCATCTTCAACATTTCTCCAGACACGGGTCTGCCTGGTACCTCTGCCCCCGGCCCTCCCTCCAGGTTACAGGACAACATCTCTGGTCCCTCGCAGGACGATAACACAAGTCCTGGACGAAATATGGACGTCCCGGCAATGCTGCGCCAGGTCAGGAGGGCCTTGGGGGTGAGGGAGCCATGCAGAGGCTCTCCTGCCACCCCGATTCAGGGGCACAGCAGGTCGGCAGAGGTCAATGATGAAGCCCCTGGCAGCAGGATACACTCTGGAGGGACAACTTACTTACTTACGCCTAACGCTCCTTTTGGAGGGACAAAGGAGAGCAAAAAGAAACAATATCTCAGGAAGATTCTCAGCAAGTCTGCCAGCTGCCTCTCATCCACCACTTCATTCGTGCAGTCCCCACAGGTTAGCACTTCTAACTCAAAGGTACCCAAAGGTGGCAAGCGTCTTTCACCACTGGCTGGCAATAGAGCTCCATTACGAACAAGAAAGGACAAGGCAGAGGAAAATACACCTCCATCGAAGGCTAGTGGCAGAGAAACAGAGCCTCCGGGGGAGTCGGCCGTGCCCAGACTCTGTGCCCTGGCGCTACCCACCTCTCTGAGCCGACACGTGGGCAAGGCCGTTGCCCAAGAGCCCAACCTGAACGCCGCTCGTAGGATCCGCAACGTCGGTGAGACGCGGAAAGGGAAAGGGGAGGGGGAGAAGGAGGCGGCAGGGCTCAAACCCACCCTGAAGAAGCTGCTCAGCTCGGCAGGATCACAGAGGAAGGTGAACTGGACGGAGATGTACCAGGAGGCCAACAGGAAGAAGCAAGAGAAGATCAAAGGCATGCCGAGGTTAGATTTATTCAAAGCCAAGATGTTAAATGGATCCTGTATTTTGTGTCTGCTATCAATGTATCTGTTATTGGATGTTTTACAGTTCTTTGTAATGTTGCAGATTTGGGATTGAGATGGTGAACCCACGATGCGAGCCAGACGGCCTCACCTTGGATGAGGATGAGGAGATCCCCTTGGCAGAAGGTTTCCAATGGGAGGCTGTCTGCCCCGACGGGCCCCTAACCCCACCTGCACAGCCCTCCCTGCCTTCTGTCCCCCAGAGTACACCTGCTGATGATGTCGCCAGACAGCAGCCCAGCCCAGCGTTGAGGACCTCCAAGCCCTCGGCTCCCATCACTGTGAAGACTGAAGCAGTAGCTGACCACTCTGGGCATGCAGGAGTTGTCAACAACACATGCGGTGAACAGAGCAATATAAATGTGAAGAGGAAAGGAAAGAAGCGCAAACTGGTAAAGGACATGGTTTATTGTCATCAACATCTAAATTCTACAAATAGCACTATACTCATTTATTGTTGACTTCCCCCCCCCCCCCCCCCCCCCCCTTCTTCCAGGATAGTGAATTGACTGATCCTTCAAGTTTGAATCACAGTGTGAAAAAGCCAAAAGTCCAAAAGTCCAAAACTGGTAAACTTGCCATATTGCTTTGCACTGTTGTGTCTGCTATAACTGTGCTCTGTCTCTGTCAGCAATATACAACTTGGTTGACAATGTCATTTCCCATTGAAATGACTATCAGGTCACTGCACGGTATGTCTCTGTCTGGTCCCAATATCCGGAGTAACGCCCCCCCCCCCCCCCCCCCGCTCTGTAGACCAGGTCCAGGTGGATGCGCTATTGGCAGTTTCTCTGAGGGAGGAGGAGCTAAACAGCTCCATGCAATCTGTGGACAGCTCTCTGATCCAGGCCCGCAACGCCCTGCAGTCTGCATACTCAGAGGTGCAACGCCTTCTAGGGGTCAAACAACAGGTAACACTCAGGACCACAGATGACTTGCGTGTCAATGTTTTAATGTTAATCGTGTGAAGGATGAGGGTGTGACATTTAGTTGTTTTAATGTGGATTGTAAGTTTTGTTTTTGTCTCTGTTTAACGTGCTCAGTACCTGCCCTCCCTAAGTTATGTACCTGCCCATTTTCAGGTTACCACAGAGATAAACAATCTAAGAGCCAAGCGTATTGAGATTCTGCAGGGGATGCAAGGTGAGAGTTTACATTTACAAAGAGGAGTGATTAATTGTCAAGACTGAACTGGATAATAATGCTCTGCTAGTGAAGATATGTAAAAAGACAAACATATGTTGGGTAGCTGTGGGACTACAATAATACATTATGGCATTATCAGCTTTACACATCGATTCTAATTACTTTGCAGTGAAGTCATTTTATTTTCCCCATCCCCTCTGATTTTCAGGTGGGTATTCTGGAGCGTCTAGCATGGAAGAAGATCGGGCGGAGCCAGGGTTGGCTGCAGCAACAGTGTCATCTACCCAGCACCCCCAAATTCTCGCCCTATCTATCCCACGTGTTGCTTCCCCCATCCTGGCCCCCACTGCCCCTTCGCCTGCCGCTCCCAATCTGGTCACTGCGCTGCCTTCTCTAACCCCTACTCACCTCACCACCTCCATGATCACCTTAAACACTCTCCAACCTGCCTCCTCCAGCTCCCCTTCCCTGTCAATTAAACAGGAGCTAGTCTCCTCCCACTCCCAGGACCCTCTGGGGAACCGCCACCCTTTGGTTCAGGCAGCTATGCCGGTTACTCACAACATTGCCCCTCAGATGCCCAATGCCACCGTTTTTCACCCTCTTCCTCAGTGTTCCTCTTTCACACCTGTGCCCCTCCCCACACCTCCACCCATGTCTTCCACATTGAGCTTACCTGCAGGGGCATCCCACAACCAGCAGCGGGCAGAGAACTCCAGTTCAGGAGAGCCTTTACCTCCTTTCAAGACCAAGAGAGAATATAAGGAGAAGATGAGGACATTGAAGCAGGAAAATGAGGAATCGACTTGTAGCGAGTCTGAGGAGTCTGTTGAAGGCAAGCCTGGGCAGGGAGCCCCCGTGTCAGTAAATGAAAGAATAGAAGTGGTGGACAGTGACTCTTCTGTCGAGTCGGATGATTCTACCTCAGGATCCGACCTAGAGATTGTGGCCATCGATGACTCGGACGTAGAGGACGACGTTGGAGCCCCTGTTCCTGTTGGCCACACCCCCGTTCCTTTTGGTCACACCCCTTCCCAATCCCTGACAGAGGTTTGTGCGGGGGTGGCCTCGAGCAGTACCCAGACAATCATTAGAACAGAGGACCAGAAGAACATCAAACTAAAGACAGAATACTGCAACAGGTCAGTTTCTTCTTGTATTGTTGGCCACACCCCTGTTCCTGTTGGCCACACCCCCGTTCCTATTGGTCACACCCCTTCCCAATCCCTGACAGAGGTTTGTGCGGGGGTGGCCTCGAGCAGTACCCAGACAATCATTAGAACAGAGGACCAGAAGAACATCAAACTAAAGACAGAATACTGCAACAGGTCAGTTTCTTCTTGTATATGTACCGTCCTGTCTTGGACAGGAATAGATTATAATGTGCTGATTATGGGGCGGCGGTAGCCTAGAGGTTCGAGAGGCCGGCTAGCAGTCGGAAGGTCGCTGGTTCGATCCCCGCCTCAGGAGGGAGCTGCATGTGAGCTGGTGTCCTAAGGTGCTGGTGATCTAAGGTGTCTACCACTGCCGTTGTGCCCTTGAGCAAGGCACTTATTATAAGCAATTATACCCCTAATTGCTCTAGGGGCGCTGACTATGGCTGACCCTGTGCCTAGAGCAAAACATACATTTCGTTGTACTAAAACGACGATTTAAAACCTTTCGACGATTTGATACTACAGCAGCGGTTAATACCACTATGCCAACGTAATGATCTGACCCTGTATAGCCTGCTGCTGATATCACCACAGTAGTGAATATTCATTTATTAAAATATGAACATAAAACAATAAGTAGGGGCTAGTATGACCTACGAAATCGGTCAGCAATTTCTTGCCAAACCATTTCCCTCACCTTGTTAATTGCGGCAGTATTGCACTATTTTACATCTTATTTTTCATCTTCATAAAGATCAATAAGTAGGACCGCTGCGCTGTCACATTCCAGTCTAGTATCTTCTTTTCAACAATCAGCTCTTCTGGGCTCATTCTGCCTGCAGACACGCGTCCAAATCGAAAATGTCCAATTCGGGCTTGTGTGAACATTGATGACACAAGCTGATTCTCATTCGAGGAATCGCTTGAGGCTTGAATCCCAATCAGGAGTTGCCTGAACGAGGCTTTCCTTTTAATTGCGAATATACTAATCCAACGTTCGTGGAATACCCCCCGGGTCTGCATTAGCACATCACAACATGGTGATAGAACATGCTAAACCACATAACTACATGACATTTATGAATTGTATGTAAAAAAATATTTTTGGGGATAATAAAGAGGCATGGTTTACTTCATAGGTTGCTGTGTTATTACATTATCTGGGTCACATAACAGTGAAACAATTTTGTTAATCGCAATTATTTCTGAGACAGTTAATTGTACAGCAAAATATGGAATTGTTACAGGCCTACCTCCAGCAAAGACCAGCTGCCCTCTGTTCCTGTGAAAAAACAAAAGATCTCCTCTCCAAGTGAGTTACCTGCTAATACTACCAATACTGCTGTGATGAGAGTGATGGTGCTAAAGGATAGATAAGAATGGGGCATAGACAACTGGGAACCATATATACTGAAAGATGTATGTGTTACGGTACATGTGGGAATACGGTACATGTGGGAAAACTAGGGTTAGGGTTAGGTGCTACGTCGATTTGGTACATGCTGGCATGTCTAACCCTAATCCCATCCCTATCCCTATCCCTAACCCTAACCTTAATCGTAGCACCCTAGCACCTAACCCTAACCCTAGTTTTCCCACATGTACCGTGTTCCCGCATGTACCGTGACCTATGCACTCACTGCAATATTGGCATATATTATTAGACAATGTGAACATTTGAACCATTTCACTTTCTATCTCTGCCACCCCCTTCAGGGTCTGCTGATGTGGTGGAGAATGAGGAAGAGGAGCCTTCTCTGGGGAGTTTCGAGGGCCACACCAGCCTCGTTCACGACCTCCAGATCCACGGGGGCCTCCTCTACACATGCTCAGGAAATATGGCACAAGCCTATAGCCTGGTGGTCAGTTCCCTCTCCCCTCATCTTACCTATGGAGTCACTCACATTTGCTTCCCTCTGTCTTAACTTCATTCCTTCATCCTTATTTGTTCATGATATTTATGTGTTTTAGGAGTGTGATGAAGGACTATGCAATATAGAAACCTTTTAGAATAGGGATTTTGCATGTTGGTATGAAGTAGGGGTGCAACGGTTCAGTTGGCCCACGGTTCGGTATGGTTTTTGGGTCACGGTTTTGGTTCGGTTTCAGTATGTGTTTTGTGCGTATGATTTTTCATTTAGGAGCACATGTGCTCCTAGTGAAAAAGGTTAGCGTAGAGCCCTGCGTAAGGAGAAAATAAATGCTACTATTTATTTACAAACTGTTACTTTACTTTATTTTGCTTATACTTATGGAACTTTAACATTCAGACACATTCCAGAATATGACTGGTATACTGTATAATATTTAAAAAATCTAAATATATATAAACACGAAAGCACTTTCAAATGTAAAATAAATAAATAAATAAACACTTTCAAATGTAAAAGTGCCTCTTAGCCTTGACTACTGGTATAGGAGAGGAAGAAATAAAAGTAAAAGTGCACTTTAGCCATGACAGATGGTAGCCTGTATGCATTATGCATATATTTTATGCATATACGACACGCGTGAACCGTTTAAAAACCCAGAACCGTTGCACCCCTATTAGGAAGAGAGTTTGTTTTGAGATGGGTCTCTATCGCCTCCATCAATGTCACTCGCTCATTGCACTCCAGCGTAGGGAATGTACTGGGTGTGATCAACATGGATTCTTGACATGGATTCCTGGTTCTTGTCCCTCCTGTGTGTTCAGACCAGGGAGTGCCAGGCGGTGTTTGAGGGCCACAGTAACAAGGTCAACTGCCTGCTGGTGTCCTCCCTCCCTGGCCTGCCGGCACGCCTCTACACTGGCTCCAGTGACCAGACTGTCCGCTGTTACAGCATCAAGGTACATTGCAAAAAGTCAGCTCTCAGAAACAAGAAGAAAAAAAGCAATAAAATGGGGGAAATGTTACTTAAAATAAGCTAAATTATCTGTCAACAAAACAATTGCCAATCATTTTTTAAACAAGTAAAAGAAATCTTAAAACTAGTGCAGTCGGACAATTATTTATTTTATTTTTTTACTTAGATTTACTTTTTGCAGTGTAGTTTGCTTGGTACTGTGCTCAGTCATTTTATCTATCCTATACCTCATGATTTCACAATGGTTTTACCATATATTGTATCATTTTATCCCCCCCCTCCCTTGCAGTCCAATAAATGCCTAGAGCAGATCTCTCTGCCAGACAGGGTTCTGTGTTTACACATTTGCTGGAAGATTCTGTTTGTGGGGCTAGCCAACGGATCTGTGGTCAGCATCGATCTCAAGGTGAGTGTGAGGCCATGTCCTGTAACAGTTTCCAACCTCTTGTCTAGTAATGCAGTCAATGCTTTATGTCCAGAAAATACTATACCTGGCTGATGTTTGTTTTCATACCTTTTCTTTCTCATACACACGCGTCACACACACACACACACACACACAGAGAGGCATACAAACACTTATACTGTCTCTCTCTCTCTCTCTATTCACTGGTCGCCCTCTCTCTGTCCTGCAGACCCAGAGGCAGCTGGATACGCTTGAATGCCACGGCCCGCGAGGGGTGAGCTGCCTGGACACCTCCCAGGAGGGCGCCAGAAGGATCCTGTTGGTAGGCTCCTACGACAGCTCCATCAGCGTGCGCGACGCCAGGAACGGCCTGCTGCTGCGTACCCTGGAGGGCCACACGAAGACCGTACTCTGTATGAAGGTAAGGGACTGGGGGACAGGGTTCCCACGGGTCCTTGAAATCCTTGAAAGTCTCAGGGTCAAGGTCATATTTTTTTTTTTAAATAGACATGGGTCATTGAAAGTGCTTGAATTCCCCTCTCTCTCTCTTTTTAATTGTTGTCTGTGAGCGGATAGTTCCTATTATATAAATTCTCATCTAGATCTGTCTCAAACTATGCCGTGTTGAGTCCTTGAATTTGAGGGAATTGAGTCTTGAAAGTCCTTGAAAGGTGCTTGAATCTGATGTTTCAGAAGGTGTGGGAACCCTTCACACAATGTTGGCTCTGACCTGTCTCACATTTCCGTGTATGTTGCAGTTGTTGCATGTATGGAATGTTTGATTGTTCATCACGACGGGTTCCTTAATTCAAACCCATGTCTGTTGTTATCCGTAGGTTGTGAATGACCTGGTGTTCAGTGGATCGAGTGACAGATCTGTCCACGCCCACAACATCCATGTGAGTCCAGTCCACTCCCTCCTGCTTTACCCTCATGAGTATCATGAGGAAGCCCAATTAATTCATGTATGAAGGACATGCTTTCGCCAGTTTGTTGAATACAGTTGAAACTGTACAAGTGGCTCATGCCTGTAAAGTTGAAACCCTTGGTGTTGGTTTCTCTCTTGTCTGCATGTAGACGGGTGAGCTGCTGCACATCTATAAGGGCCACAGCCACGCCGTCACGGCGCTAGCCATCTTGGGGAACGTTATGATAACGGCCTGTCTGGACAAGTTGGTGCGCGTCTACGAGTTACATGTAGGTCTGCTTCCTCCTCCACTCACTCACTCACTCACTCACTTCACTCATTTACTCTCCCCCCTCTCCCTCTAATGAACCCACTCTGTCTCTTCTCTTCATAGTCTCATGACCGCCTTCAGGTCTACGGCGGCCACAACGACATGGTGATGTGTATGGCCATCCATAAGAGTGTGGTAAGGAGAGTGTCTTTGGTTTGCTAAACCTATTGTAGGGAGTGAATATCGAAGATTTCTACGTAGCTACATTTAGTAGTTTGGATAAAGAGACACCACAATGTCCATAATCGTGTTGATTCCGTGGTGTCTGATGGTCACGTCTGCTCCCACCTCTCCAGATCTACACTGGGTGCTACGACGGCTCTGTCCAGGCTGTGAGGCTCAACCTGATGTGTAACCACCGCTGCTGGGTAAGACCGACGCTGGGACTCACCAGAGAGGTTCAGAAGAGAAGTTAAATGGTAGAATATGCCCTAATTTGAGTTTTGTTTACTCTGACCTTTGTCCAGTGGCATGGCTGCACGCTGATCTTCGGCGTGACGGAGCACCTTCTCAAACACCTGCTCAATGACCATGTCAACTCTGGCCTGCAGACCTTCATGTGCCGCTGGAGGGGTTGCAGCTCCTACTTTGCCACACAAGACTCATGCAAGCTGGTAAGAGACTGACACATAGGGCTTTCACACCGCCAAGGAACCGCTCCGGTTCGCATTCTCGAACCAAGTCTGGAACCGGCCAGGGCGCTCAGACCGAAAATAAATTGGTTCGGAGCCTGAAAAGTTGGTTTGCAGCGAGAACCAGAAAATAGTGGTTCTCAAGCGGGAACCAAAACGTCGAACAGTCACGTCGTCAGTGGGTGTGTCATATTCTAGGCTGCAAAGACCAGCAAGGAGGAAGGAGACAAAATATGATCTAATCTAAATCTAATCATTAGTGATTTTAAAAATTAAGTTTAATCGTTCTCTCTATCTTCCTCACATCACACACGCGCGTGCACACGCCTGAACGTGAACTTCGTAAGCCATTTCTATTCTAGTATCAGAGTAGCTGGTTAGTAAGAGAACGTGTTTATTTCAGATACTGTAGTGGAAAATATTATCCTCATTTCCAGTGAAGTAGCTGCCATCTTGTTGTGACTTTTTTGTTTATCCCGCCACTTCGTCACCCAGCGTTGGTTCCAGTTACACTGGTATGAACGCGGGCTGGTTCGCCAGACAGCACCAAGGTTCGAAGGTTCCAGAACGCGAACGTGAACCGGAACGGTTCCGTGGCGGTGTGAAAGCCCTAACACTGACAGAAATAATAGCCAATCGGCTCATGTTTGTCATGGATAGCGAGTCGATGTAGATGTCTAGCGCGCAACATCCCAAATGAATGTGAATTAAGAGGCTTGTTTTTTTGTGTGTGTTTGTGGCCATGTGAGAAAGGGTTTTGGGGTGGATATTGTAGGTCTCTTATAGGGCTTTCACACCGGCAAAGAACCGTGCCGGTTCGCGTTCGCGTTCGGAAACCTCTGAACCTTGGTGCTGTCTGGCGAATGAGCCCGCGTTCATACCAGTGTAACCAGAACCATCCGCGTCATCAACGCTGGGTGATGAAGGGGCGGGATAAACAAAACAATTCACAACTAGATGGCAGCTACTTCACTGGAAAAGAGGATAATATCTTCCACTACTACAGTATCTGAAATCAACACCATTTTCTGTGAAACAAAACAAAAGACACTTTCTATATGCGTTCTTTTACTAATCAGCTGCTCCATTACTGGAATAGAAATGGCTTACGAAATTCGCGTTCGCGCATGTCCGCGCGCGTGCGCGTGTGTGTGTTTGCTGAGCATGTGAGGAAGATAGAGAGAATAATGACACTTTTGATATTGTTTTTGATCACTAATGATTAGATTTAGATTAGATTACATTTTGTCTACTTCCTCCTTGGTCTCTGCAGCCTAGAATATGACACACCCACTGACGACGTGACTGTTCTACGTTTTGGTTCGCGCTTGAGAACCACTATTTTTTGGTGCCCGCTGCGAACCAACTTTTCAGGTTCCGAACCAATTGAGCTTCGGTCTGAACGCGCCGGCCGGTTCCAGACTTGGTTTGCGAACGCGAACCAGCACGGTTCTTTGCCGGTGTGAAAGCCCTATTAGAGATCTCTCCCTTGTTTCTACAGGAGCTGCCTCAACACATGCTCAATCATGTAGTGAAAGACAGCTTGCAGGAGACCTGATCCTGTGAGAGAAGAGACTCTCCCACTGCAGCTAATGTGTGGGGATTACCTACAACACCTTCAGACACAGCTCCTGTTTTAACTTAATTTGCAGTGTGGCAGACACACGGTTGTCGGGTAAATTGTGGTGGTCATTCTGACAAAGAGCATGTATACAGTTGCAGTATAAATACTGGTCTGACCTACACTACCGGTCAAAAGTTTTAGAACACCTACATTTTTCCAGTTTTTTATCGAAATGTTACAAAAATGCAAAAACATCATAAACAAATCACTCAATAAGCTGAACTGAGTATCTTAATGCACGGACAATAGTTCATGCAATTTTGGAATTAATATCTTCTGTATCTGTTTTTATAGGGTCTCTGATTTGCATAGGAATCAGTTACTCACTGTGGATCATTACACACTGAGCAGATTGTTTGTCATTACAAACTGAGCAAATAGAGGGGAACAAAACTGCTCAGGAATGCAACCCTGAAGCCTAGGGAGACTTACAAAAATCTACAAAGTTGAATGGTGGAGAGGAAAAAACAGTCATCAGACATCCTAATTTATACAGTGTGTAATTAATTCTTATGCAAAGACCCTATAAAAACAAAGATATTAATTCCAAAATGACACTGACACCTTGCATTAAGATGGACTCAATTCAACTTGAGTGATTTGTTGATGACATTTTTGCATTTTCTAGCTAAATTTCGATATTAAAAAATTGAGGTGTTCTGAACTTTTGACTGGTAGTGTGTGTGTGTGTGTGTGTGTGTGTGTGTGTGTGTGTGTGTGTGTGTGTGTGTGTGTGTGTGTGTGTGTGTGTGTGTGTGTGTGTGTGTGTGTGGGGAGTTAATCTCACAGTAATTGGCCCATATTCGTGTCCTGGTCCATTCAAAATAACTGAAGTGAACAAAAATCACTAATCCATCAGGATTTGAGAAAGGTATAAAACGTACCAGCATTTTGCAATACAATATTTATATTTACAGTTTTGTCATTTAGTAGACACTCTTATCCAGCGACTAACTTGAGGCAAATGTAATTATTAGAAGTGAACGTCATTACATCACAATCATCATATTGAAGACTTTCTATAAGAATAAGTGCCAAAAGCACTTGTATGTGATGGGCTGCATACACACACACACACACACACACACACACACACACACACACAATGTATATCCAGATGTTGTATCCTCTCCCCACCGCTCCTGTTGCTTTTTAAGATCTTATTAATTCTAGCCTATTATATGACATTTCGATTTGATTTAGTTGGGAAAATGTATTTACATTTTATTTTTTATCAACAATTTGTCAAAAACTATTGCAAACTGCGAAAGCTGAGGCATGTGGTTAAGGAATAGGCCTTGGGTTTGCAGTGACTGTTTGCTACAACTAACACAGATAATTGATGTGAGTTCACTATTGTTTACCTCCAAATGGCCACTTTTCTTGTTGTGTTTTGAGGTGATATGTGGCATCTCTGAAAAGCCTTATGTAAAGTTAGGAAACAAATTCTGTCTATTGATTTAAGGCTGTTTATAGAATTCAAGCAGCCCTTACTAATTAGGGCCACATTAAATAACTGTGTTCTAAGTTCTGTATTTGATAGATGTGTGTAATATGTTTTACAAAACTGTGTACATGTGTATACAATTGTAAAATGACATTTTAATTACTGTGATGTTTTTGAGTGACAATGAATAATATACACAAGAGGGACAATGACGTATCTACATTAAATATGTCTTTATTCTAAATGGTTTATTCTAAATGATTTCTAAACACTGTTTATACTGTACCCGTTCATCATCTAACAAAGCACCAGTCCAACTGTATCACAGTTAGTCTCTCTTGAGAGCTTCTGAGTGTCCTCGTTCATATAATGAGTAATGACCTAGCCAGGAACTAGTGCAACACAGCATGGATATTGTACAAGCACCACCATAGAATGATATATTACAAGTAGCACCATGGGGAACAACCCTCCCAGGGTTTCCACGGGTCCTTGAAATCCTTGAAAGTTTGTGAATTTGAAGAAAAAAAATCAAGGCCTTAAAAGTTTTTGAAAATAGACATGGGTCATTGAAAGTGCTTGAATCCCCTCTCTCTATATATAAAATATATATATATATGTTCAATGTTTTACGTAATTATAGAAACCATCTAGTGTTCAAGCCTCTACATTCAAAAGCCTCTTTTTAATTGTTGTCTGTGAGCGGATAGTTCCTATTATATAAATTCTCATCTAGATCGGTCTCAAACTATGCCGTGTTGGGTCCTTGAATTTGAGGAAATTGAGTCTTGAAAGGTGCTTGAATTTGATGTTTCAGAAGGTGTGGGAACCCTGCCCTCCAGTCTCTCAAAGCTGCAGTATAGTATGTCCTCACGTTCACTGACATGAGGGAAGGCCTGCCTCCCGGCAGACTCCTCCTCTGTCAATAACTTGAATTAGTAGGTTGTGTTTTGAATGAGAAATGTAGCACAGACTTATTTGTAGACAAAAGAAGACAGGTGGAGGTAGATGCGTTTGGTGGATGATGGAGGGGATGTGATGGTGCCATTGACTGTGGAAGACTCTGTGGTAACCGTTAGACCAAGACACTGAAGACAGGGACACATCAGATGGCAGGGTGACATAAGCATACAAGGTCAACTGGAGCCACTGTTGAAGGAGAGTAAGAAACAAGTTAAAACATAATTTGATGATGGTGAGAGTCGATGGACCACTGTCCCTTTATTTCCTTGTGACATCACCTCTATCATTGAGTGGGCTTACCTCAAAGACATTGAGCTTGATGCCGTCTTTGTCAATTGCGAAAGGATTAAACTGTCAAAGTCAATGTTGAGATGCTCATCAATGTAGTGTAATGTGTGGTGATGATGTCATACAGCTGGTAAGCAGGACACGATGAGAGAAAGGACATTCATGATCCGTTGTCGCCTGGGGTTTAAAGTCTCGGAGGCGGAACGACGACGAAACGCAATTTCGATCTGGCCACACAAGCGTTTTCTCCTCGTCACACAAAAAGAGTCTGGCCACACGGAGTCGTGTATTCAGTACACTGGGCATGCGCGTACTGGTAGACCCAGAAAATGATTAAAATCGAATTGAGACAGTACCGTAAAATAATAGAAATTCATTAATTTTCATTCATTCGGTCGTATTGTCAACTCCCGATCAATCTTCTCTCCACTTACATTACGTCTGCATCCAATATATGGCATGTATACGTTATTCATCTGTGTATCCTAACCATAGCATGCTTTTCTTTTTCTTTCTACTTTTCTTTTCTTTTGTTACTTTTTGTTACTTTTTTTTTGCAAATCAGCCCCATGCATCTCCATAGATTCTGGAGGTGACATTACCTATTTTTACCAGAGGAGGGCAGTGCCTCTGTTAAATAGTAGGAACTGAACATCACCAGCTTAAACACAGCTCTGAGAACAGGTGCAATATGGCCACTGGAGATTGTTTGACCTTTTAAAGTTGATTGTCGTTCAGTGGGCTGACTTATTCTTGGTCATGAGATACAGTATGGGGCCTGGTTAGTATTGGGTTTCAGTCCTGTCCATGACCACACATTAGAGCATGGCAAAGGCCACACTGTTTGTGCAAAAGGACACAAAAAATGGTATTGTTGTGGTTGATAGCAAAATTTCATGTGTCACTTCCAGGGGAGGCTGATGGTGGTAGAAATCAGGGAATGGGCTCATGAGCCACCTCCACCACCCTCCTCTGGTCACTTCCCATGCATTGATTACCCCTCCCTGACTGCAGCACCAACTTTTCACTGCACCATGCTCACACCCCCCCCCCCTCTCCTCTCTCAAAGGAGAACAACCTTGTTTTTCTCTTTCTTCTCCTTCTTTTTCTGCGCCTCAATGTCATCTTGCTCAATCTCCTTGTTGGACCGTGCTCTATCTGATACACCCACCCACCCCAGCCCATCGTGTTTGTATGTGGGGGGTGAGGTGGATGTAGGGGTGGGGTAGGTGGAGGGGGAGTAGTTGGCAAGGGGTAAGGGCAGATGGGTGGGGGTTGGGAATGAGTGAGACACCAAGGGTAAGAGATGATAGAGTTTACAGACTGTAGAAAGGGAAAGGACAGTTTACTGGAAGGGCATTCTACTGGCTACAGTTTGCATGTGAAACAACACCAGTCAAACATACAATTTACATATCTTTAGTGAAAGGCGGTGTTATTGAAAAAACTTAACAAATATTTTATAGTATACACTCACCGGCCACTTTATTAGGTACACCTTTTCAACTGCACGTTAACGCAAATGTCTAATCAGCCAATCATGTGGCAGCAACTCAATGCATTTAGGCATGTAGACATGGTCAAGACGATCTGCTGAAGCTCAAACCAAGCATCAGAATGGGAAAGAAAGGTGATTTAAGTGACTTTGAATGTGGCATGGGTGTTGGTCCCAGGAGGGCTGTTTTGAGTATTTCAGAAAGTGCTGATCTACTGGGGTTTTCCCGCACAACAGAGAATGGTCAGAAAAAGAGAAAATATCTAGTGAGCAACAGTTCTCGGGGTGAAAATGGTGGTGGTGGGGATACTTTCCTGGCACAAATCTTCAGCAACTGCTTGATGCTTTAATGTCAATATCATGGACCAAAATCTCTGAGGAATGTTTCCAGCACCTTATAGAACCTATGCCACGAAGAATTAAGGCAGTTCTGAAGGCAAAAGAGGGGGTCTAACCCAGTACTAGCAAGGTAAGTGTATATATATATATTTTTTAAAATCATATATTTTTTTAAAAGAAATGATACTGTGATTCACACATGCAGTACATGCATTACTTTTTTTTTTCTTTCTGTTTACCGCTTTTACCTTGCTGTTATGGAGGGCGGATCGTGCCACATTCAAATGCAATACACACATCGGAATGCAATACACACATCGGAATGCAATACACGTGTAACACTAAATACAATAAAAAATACGGCATATTAGTGCCAAAATGAAATCAATGTGTATTACATTTGAGCGCAGCGCATTACATTTGGTCATGAGTGTATTCTATTGCGCATGTGTATTACATTTGAGCGCAGCGTATTACATTTGGTCATGAGTGTATTCCATTGCGCATGTGTATTCCATTTGAGCGCAGCGTATTACATTTGGTCATGAGTGTATTTCATTCGAGTGTTGCCACGGTGCTAATTTGCATTGGTTTTCGACATCCGGTGCTAATTTGCATTGGATTGCTGTCGTTACGATACTTTATTTAGCTGTTTTGGTAGTCTGTCCAATGTGACTAGCTAGCTACGATTTATCATCAAAATAACGAACAGCATAGCTACTATGATAAATCGTAGCTAGCTATAACATCTTCATATAAACCCCTCAAAAAAGTTTGGAAACGTTATTTCAGTCGATTCTTCCTCCCCTTTAATAATACCAATTGGTATTGTATTTTATATCGTTGGAAAGCCTGATTAGTCACCTTTACAACGAGCTACAACTTGTAAGGATCAGGCATTCGTGGAATGAGTAACACAGCTAAACGTGTGGGTAGCGGCCCAACATCTTTTGCCAAAATCCCCTGCAATATTCTTCTGTTGGTATTCACTCTCATTTTGAGCTTCAAGTGCTGGCAGGTGTATGTCAGTCACAGGTGTGTGACTGGCACCTGAATGGCACCTAATTGACAGGAATGATATTCTGGGGCCAGTGGCGATCCCATATCTCCAGAATCTGGGACCTAACTCTATCCTCCAGGAAGACAACGCTCGCCCCCACAGAGCCAGGATCATCACAGAGCACCTCCAGAATTTGGGAGTGGAGAGGGTGGAATGGCCTGCCGTGAGTCCAGACCTCAACCCAATTGAACACTTGTGGGATCAGCTTGGGCGTGCTGTACGTGCCAGAGTGCCCAACGCAACCATGTTGGCTGACTTGCGGCAAATCCTAGTTGAGGAATGGGATGCCGTCCCACAGCAGTGTGTGACCAGGCTGGTGACCAGCATGAGGAGGAGGTGCCAAGCTGTTGTGACTGCGTATGGATCTTCCACACACTGCTGAGGTCCCTGACAGTGTAAAATTAATAAAGTGTAAAAATGGCCAATATGTGTTGTTTTTTCCTTATTACTGTGGGAGAGTGCAATCATCCAATGCACCAAGCAACTCAAAACGAGAGTGAATACCAACAGAAGAATATAGGGGATTTTGGCAAATATTGTTGGGCCGCTACCCACACGTTTAGCTGTGTTA
Organism: Nansenia antarctica; assembly: GCF_963989245.1. Taxonomy (NCBI): domain Eukaryota; kingdom Metazoa; phylum Chordata; class Actinopteri; order Argentiniformes; family Microstomatidae; genus Nansenia; species Nansenia antarctica. The sequence goes on along the minus strand of NC_137688.1, from coordinate 58,754,101 downwards.
CTCATTCCACGAATGCCTGATCCTTACAAGTTGTAGCTCGTTGTAAAGGTGACTAATCAGGCTTTCCAACGATATAAAATACATAGTAGCTATGCTGTTCGTTATTTTGATGATAAATTGTAGCTAGCTAGTCACATCGGACAGACTACCAAAACAGCAAAAATAAACAGCAAATGCTACATAAAACTGATATGAACTATAAAAGCATTTCCATATGACTGCAATGCAGTGTTTTGAATGCTGTATGTTCTACCAGAAGTTCCTGCTCTCTCTCTATATATGAAGATGTTATAGCTAGCTACGATTTATCATAGTACCGTAGCTATGCTGTTCGTTATTTTGATGATAAATCGTAGCTAGCTAGTCACATTGGACAGACTACCAAAACAGCTAAATAAAGTATCTTAACGACAGCAAAAGTGATAGATGTCAGAAATACATTACCTGGAGATTCAATACGGTAGTACCGGCTGTGGCTGTGGACACTCAAAACGCAAAAATGTCAAACGGCAAACTACAGATCTTACAGTTTTATAGTCTCTTCCAGCTCCTCCCCCCCTGTGCCAAAAACTCATGTTGAAATACAATGCAACTCATGTCGGAATGGAATACAATGCAAATTAGCACCGGATATCGAAATCCAATGCAAATTAGCACCGGATGTCGAAAACCAATGCAAATTAGCACCGTGGCAACACTCGAATGAAATACACTCCTGACCAAATGGAATACGCTGCGCTCAAATGGAATACACATGCACAATGGAATACACTCATGACCAAATGTAATGCGCTGCGCTCAAATGTAATACACATTGATTTCATTTTGGCACAAATATGCCGTATTTTTGCATTGTATTTAGTGTTACACGTGTATTGCATTCTGGTGTGTGTATTGCATTCCGATGTGTGTATTGCATTTGAATGTGGCACGATCCGCCCTCCATATGCTGTTGGCATGAGGTAGGAATGGAAAGGTGAACATTCACATGAAATGGAGGAAAAGACGAGGAACAGCCTGTTCGGTGACAGCTACAGTCATTCAATAGGGATTGTTAGTAGGATGATGGGAGATGGTAAAAGAGAGTAAATGGACAGACTTAATGCAAGTTTTTAGATGTGCTCTTGGTAGGTGGACAACAACAGGTGGATATATAGAGACAGAGGTGAGGGATTTAGGACAGCAGAGTTGACGGAGAGAGGGACACAGCTCAACTTACTCACCTCTAGCTGGTCAGACCCAATCGTTGTGTTCTCTAGTTTCCTGAGAGAGAGAGAGAGAGAGAGAGAGAGAGAGAGAGAGAGAGAGAGAGAGAGAGAGAGAGAGAGAGAGAGAGAGAGAGAGAGAGAGAGAGAGAGAGAGAGAGAGAGAGAGAGAGAGAGAGAGAGAGAGAGAGAGAGAGAGAGAGAGAGAGAGAGAGAGAGAGAGAGAGAGAGAGAGAGAGAGAGAGAGAGCGCGAGCGCAGGCAGACATTACTCATCATCAACTTGGAAGATTATTGAGGTTGAAAGGTCTCAAAGATGCTGTTACTGGTAATCTTGATATTGACTGGCTTACTGTCAACATTTCCCATACACCCACACATGGCCACCCACACAAGCATATTCGTTCAAACAAATAGACAGGCACTAATCCTCATACTGTCGCAGATACACACACACTCACGCACACGCGCACACACACACACACACACACACACACACACACACACACACACACACACACACACACACACACACTCTGCTAGGCACTCACGCCTTGGAGGCGTTATACAGGAAGAAGTCTTTCTGCAGGTGCTCCCTGTTCCCATGCATCTGTGGATGAAGAGGACAGACAGGGAGTAAGGATGATGTGATGAAGAAAATCAAATATATTTTTGATATTTAAAGTGATACAATATTTAAAGTGTGTGTAAAGTTTTTAACACAAAGATAGCATCTTGAACACTGCGGCTGTGTTTACACTGCCAGGTAGAAGTAACACAATTCCGATTGGTCACATGTGACATGTAACACAATTCCAATTGCTCACGTGACACATATCGGATATGTAACATGTACGCGTAACCAGTAAAAATGCACATCGAATCTATTCTCAGATCCGATTCAGGCCTCAATCATAAAAAAAATCATGAAAAAAAATCGGATATCTCATTTCGACTGTGAAGTAACCAGGCAGGTCGCATATTCCTGGTAATTCCGATTTGCCAATGCCTGCTCCATTTCCCTGAAGAGGCCACAGACCACCCACTGCACTCATAGATATGAATTATTTCTGCATATTTTAAAGCCTTGTTTATTAGTTAAAATGTATTAGATAATACATATGTAAGAAGTTTATACGGGGACCTTTTTTATAAGGTAAAAAAAAAGTGGAGGCAAGTTTAACCTCAGCACAGCTTAGTTGTGTGCAAAGCAAAATAATGGACCACTTGATATTGATGGTAGGTAGTCTTCATATACACCTGCAGAACGGGAAGAGGCTAGCCTGATCTGTTTAGCCAGTAGTCATGTATAAATTGTACTAAACTGAAGATATGACTGGCATGTGTGAGACTGGAGATTTAAGGAGGGGAGTAATGCCCCTAAGCAATAATCACTTTTATCTTGGTATGATCTGGTTGGGATAATCTGTCTACATGTATGGTGAGGTGTAACCCAATGTTTACCCTCTCATTTAAAAATAAAAATAAAAATCTCCTGTATAATCCTTGACCTAAGTATACAATCAATGTGTTTTCAATTGGCTATGTGTCCTAGCTATTTTTTTGTGTGATTTATTTACTGTAGTCTACGTTCAATAGACTTCTATTTTGACTATATACAGTATATGTAGGTATGTGCAATATGTCTAACGTATATATGTACAGTTTGACCTACTGCTCATTTTGTATTGTCATAAAAACGTCAATAAGCAAAGTTGTAAAAAAAAAAAGAAAAAAAAAAAAAAGGAGAGGAGCAATGGAGCATCGTCCACCTTAATTAGCTGGCCCCTGCCCCCCTTCTAAACTCTCATGGCATGGAACTTCACAGTGCATTGGGCCACTTGGACTTCCTGCAGACCTCTGGAATACACAGCTTCCGAAGGAGGGGACCATAGAAGTCTTAACTAAGTGACAATATTTGCTCACTTGAGATGTGCTACCCACATCTGGCTGGGTAGATGAGAATGGCCAGGAAGTTTTGCGAGGGCTCCCCCGCTAGGCAACTGTTTCTCACCCTGCAACCCATTGTGCTTCATGTGAGGGAGGGAAATGTTTGTCTGAAGCTGCAGGAGGCTGATGAGGTGCTAATCTGAAGAGTGACCGTGCCATTGGCCTCCACTGTGGTTAGCCTGTTTAGCCTGTCAGAGCCTGTAAAGAGCCCGATTTATTAGGATCTGGAAGGGGCGTTCTCGGGTAGACAAACACAGATTGGACACTTGTGCTGTTTGCTGGCAGGGTGCTTTGTCATGGACCCAAGAGTGACATGAAGTGCTAAGTTCACTAGTTTTTTTTTTTTTTACCAAGGACCCCACACTGTTTCTCAGTAAACACTACAAATTCCAGTTTGCAAGTGGGTGGAACAAGGGGAGAAAGAAGTTACTGGAATAGTTATGGTATGAGCTATTTCCCTGATTCACAGAGAAGAAGGAGAAGTAAACTAAGTTAATGTCAAGGACAAGACCCATCAGACTTAGTGTAATTGCAGAAACAAAGCCACTAGTCAACATCAGTCATTTACATTTGCTGAAACATAGAGCAAAAAAACTAAAACAACATAGAGGTGTTTCAGTTATGTCTGTATAACTATAGCAGTTACACTGTATCTAGCCATTTGAATCAGCAGGTATTCACATGATAAGGATATATATCAGCAGACAAGAATTGCATGGTCTTGGATACTGTGAACTGTAAATGATGTTGCATTTCAACCTGCTATGCTCTTAATATGAAAAGTAATGTATTCATCAGAGCAACGCATCCGGGTACTTTGGCTCCCGTCATGTCCACGCCCCTTTTTGGGTGATAGAAGTGTAGAAGTTTGACTGGCGGTCAATGGAAATTTCTGGTCTTTGCTACTTTAATCCGATAAAATAAGAAAACCGTAGTGCTTTTTAGATATTAGGAGCCGAGGGCCAGTTAGGCAAACTATTATATAGTGTCATTGCCGATCAATGATCGACGTCGTTATATAGAGAACATTTATGAAATAGGGGTTGATTCCAGTGGCGGCTGGTGATAAAAATGTTGGGTGGGGCACAGGTTATGGGGGCATGCTCCACGGGGAAGAATATCAACTTTAAAATCTGGATTTACAGTCGATTTTAGCATGAGAATATACATATAACTTAATTATTTTTATATATAACTTATTAAAGGGCAAACTGCAAACACAACAAAAGTATAATGCACAACAACTGACAAATCAACTGGAATAGTCTTTGTTAGCAGAGTAGACCTAATGTTAACAGAATGGACTTATACCCTTTGTCTATCTGTGCAGCGGTAAGGTGAATAATTAATTCTAGCAGTACTGTCCAGACAGTTGTCTTGTTTAGCCATTCAACTAGGCATTATTTATTCAATGGAGAAAGACATGGAACACAATGCAATTGTGATAATAAATGTGTTCTTTGTTACTTCTTTAATTAAATTAAAGTGTACCTTTCTATTATCATACAATATTTCCTTGAACATGTAAACTCTATAATCATACAGTTGTCTTTCTATTAGTTGTCTCTGTCATACTGAACTGTTTGTTATCATCCTGAACTATCTCTGTTGCTCACCTCACCTCAGTTCTGTCTCTATTGCTCTCCTCTCTTGTTGTCTGTCTCTCTGTTGCTCTCCTCTCCTGTTGTCTGTCTCTCTGTTGCTCTCCTCTCCTGTTGTCTGTCTCTCTGTTACTCTCCTCTCCTGTTGTCTGTCTCTCTGTTGCTCTCCTCTCCTGTTGTCTGTCTCTCTGTTGCTCTCCTCTCCTGTTGTCTGTCCGAATATCGGTTGTTAAGTCACGACGTGTTTCCGGGTCCAAAGTTGGCTGAGGCGCTGTCTTCGAAATGCCGCAATAATAATAATAATTAATTATATTTATATAGCGCTTTTCCGAGGCTCAAATACCCTGACAATATGGGGAAAACGGGAACGTGCTGTGTCCCTTGTTGTATGAATAGATCCGAGTCTAAAAAACTATTAAACTGTCATTCTACCGCTGTAGTACACTGGTACTCTGGTGCGGAGAATTTCTGGTTTGGAGCCGGAAATTGCAAAACGTCACGTTTGACGTCAGACTTAACAACCGGATATTCAGTGCTCTCAAGTCTCACGCATTTTTAAATTTTTACTACCTATTCTGTTCCCACTGCGCGTAACCAGGGTGCAACTTCAACAGATTGCGAACACACACTGACACATCAATGAATCCTCAGACGCTGGAGTAAAGTTTAGTTCTTTACTAAATCTTCAGAAACATGAGTGGTCATTTGGTTATTTTGTAAAACTGTAAATAAACATAAGAGTACAATTACTGTAATGCTCAAAACTATACTGTTACACTTTCAACATCAACAGTATGTAGCCAACATATAATATCAATATAGCAATACAAATACAGCTCCAAAATATTTATACTTAAATAATATAAGCTATGTATTTATAAACATATACATTATACATTGTAGTTAAGCAAGAAAATAAAAGGCAAACTTACAAGCAAAGCCTTTTCCAGGGCAAGAATGTAAACAATGAGATTTTCCGGAGCTCTTTCTCTCAGCTAGCTGCTGCTACGAGTTACTATCACGTCTGAACAGTGTGCTCACGTCATGTGACTAAACAAAACCGATATCCAATGAATAAAGGCAGTAACGAATGTAATGTCATAAAATGTCCACTAGATGTCTCCAAAATGAAAACCTAAGAAACCATGACACTACCCCTAGTGGTAGTGGCCCTAGGCTGCAGCCTAGGTAAGCCTATAATCTGCGCATGCACGGGGCGCATTTTTTGTGCCCCGGCCGGGAAATAGGAGACAGCCAATTGGAGCGCTGCTACAGCTCACGTGTAAGCCAAAAGTATTTGGCCTGCCATAGACTTGCATTCGGCCGGCGCCCCGACTCCTCCCCTATGTATTTTCACAGTGAATTTTACACACACACAGATGTGTAAGTGGGGCTGCGTTGGAAGGTGGGGGCGGCGCCCTAGCGCCCTCTATTGGCCAGCCGCCACTGGTGATTCACCAGAGCAGTCATATCATACGTCATCTCCCTGTCATCAGGCATTTGTAGTTCTTCATTTGATTTGCCGTGTGAATCCCCAGATGAGTGTTACATTAGTTTTCTTAAGATAGGATAATAAATAAATCTGTTCAATGGGCATTTGCCAAAGTAGCCTACTGTTAATCAGTATTTATCCTGTATGGTGTATATGAAGATGTTATGACGTTTTATCATGAAAATAATTAACAGCAAGCTAGATCCAAACTAGGGCCGGTGGAGGAGGGCAAGTGTCACATTGGACAGACTACCAAAACAGAAAAATAAAGTATCTTAACGACAGCAAAAATGATGGATGTCAGAAATACATTACCTGGAGATTCAATAAGGTACTTTTATATGACAGGATATGGGTTAGGGTTATATGACACCTGTAGCGAGATAGAGCCAAAAGTAAAAAGTCGCTGAGAGACGCAAGCAGGGTCTGGGCTGCTAATTGTATGACGCGCCAAACAATCCGCTGAGATGAAAAGTACGTTTTAGAGCATTTATTCACAACAATCAAACTTGGCGACGTACAAAAATAATCCATAAGCGATCAAAACCAGAAAAATAACAAACTATGCGTATAGAATATGTGTATAATGCGGTCAACAAAAATACATCGCTCCCCTCTCTCTCCACTACCGCCATGCAAGGTGCGCAGGTGATTCAATTACCTTGCAATATCACCCCCCATAACCATATGACTTCTCAATACGGTGATCTAGGCAATAAACAAACAATCAAAGTAAACTCACAATAAACCCATTAGCCTGTTATACTAAATACCCCCTAAATCATATTCATACCTCCTACAACACCTCAGGCCTTTGGGTCGGTTGGTTCATCCACATGGATGGAGGCAGACTGAAAGGACACACATTCATTGCCTATTTCATAAATGTTCTCCATATAACGACGTCGATCATTGATCGGCAACGACACTATATCCAGGGGTGCACATAACTTTTTGGGGCCAGTGCTCAGAGGAGCACCTAGGGATGCTGCTTGGTGCTCCCCGAGCTCGCGAGTCACGACCCGTCCCACAGGATGGATGAAAAAGGGATACATGGATAACTTATATTAGCAAAACGACATTTATTCATAAATAAAGATGAACGAACAAATGATTGTGTGCAAAACAAAAGAAACAAATGCAAAATCAAATGACTGCTCTTTAAGCATGAAAGTATGTCAGACTCCTTTAAACACAATGAAATCAACTGATCTCTTTAAGCACTGCTCTGTTCTGTAAACACTGAAATCAACTTTTCAACAAAAAGTTACAGCCTAAGCATTTATTTATACTACAAGCTTAATCGTCATCATCACTGCTCTCTTGACTGCTGTAAATTATCACTGTCCTCAATTTCAACCATGGTAGAGGATGTTTTTTTTGTGATCAACTTTTTTTTTTTTTTTTTTTTTTGGTGCGCAAAAGCGCCCTCATGCGGCTGATCGGCCGCGCAGCATGCATTTTGGCGACGCATGCGCACTGGCGCACCAGTTATGTGCACCCCTGACTATATCATTGTTTGCCTGACTGGCCATCGGATTTGGGCAGTCTGGGGATTTACACGGCAAATCAAATGAAGAACTACAAATCCCTGATGACAGGGAGATGACGTATGACTGCTCTGATGAATCAACCCCTATTTCATTAATTTTCTCTATATAACGACGTCGATCATTGATCGGCAACGACACTATATAATAGTTTGCCTAACTGGCCATCGGATTTGGGCTCCTAATATCTAAAAAGCACTACGGTTTTCTTATTTTATCGGATTTAACCTCATAGGAGCCAACGGACCCACAGGTGGATCCGAAGTGATATAAAGAGTTTACCTCGATCAATTCTCTTCATCGATATCACATTTTTTTTCACAACTTTGCTTGCTATACGATGCCACCATTTATTTCCCGAGACGGTAAACACGGCCTAAGTCACATCCAGTTTTCTCCAACTGGAGAATGTGTCATGTCCGGTTTCAACGCCGAATTTCCATACCATTGGTCGGCCAACACAAAAAAATCCCCCCCCCCCCCCAAAAAAAAAGTCAAAGGTCAAAGATGGTGCCAAATATCTCCAAATGGCCTAAACATATAGGTGTCCGCCTAAACATACCTGTACTAAAACAGGTAAAAAGTTGCATTTGCTCACATTACTAGCATCGACTTTGGCACAAGTACTAATAAGACCCTGGAGTACTGATTCCTAGATGATTTGGGCTTCGTTATCAGGTTTCCACGGTGATATTCACTGTAAAAGCTGTTGTTTTTTTAGGCGGAGACTGAATTTGAGATGTTTTATAATGTTATAGCTCTATTTACTCTGACACAGTAACATAGATTTTGATTCTGACACTTCTACAGCCACCCACAGGTGTTAGCTTTCATTTGATAACAAGATCATTATGAAGGCCCTTGTGATTGTGGAGATATTCTATATTCACTGTGGGCATGTCATTTCGAGCAGAAAACCAGAAAAATGAGGTGGATAAGATCTGGTAGCGAAGACCAGAAATTCCCATTGACCGCCAGTCAAACTTCGACACTTCCATCACCCAAAAAGGGGCGTGATCATTCTGATGACAGGGAGACGACGTGCAATTGCTCTGATGAATTGGCTGAGATCCTTTCACTTCTTTGGGGTCTGGTGTGTGTGTGTGCGGAGAACACGGTGGTCCAGTGCAATAACTGCTCTCAACAGATCTGACAGATCTGTCCCTTGTTCTTTTCACCGTGGTTGTGTGTCCTCCCTGTCCCACCTCCTTTCAGATTCATCTCCAGGTAAACACACTGTTGTGTGTTGTGGCAGGCCGCAAACCTGGAGCCATGGAGGCGTTGTCACAGCTGTACAGGATAAAGGCCCCAACCCAAGCCTTTACTCTGGTATGTTTGCTGTCACTATAGGCAATTGGCAGCAAACATTTTTTTGTGAAACACTGTAAAGACTCTTTATTAATTTTGCTTTGATGTATTACAAGCTTAACCTCTTGCCCTTGTTTTTCAAAAAAGTTGTTCAGAAACAAGGGGTAACTGACAACCTCATAATGCCCCAGTGGAAAACATTGTAATGAAATTGAAACATTCCTGTTTCCACTCTTCGGATATTTAGAGAGTTGTTAGATTTTGCTGTTCTTTTGAATGCAACACATCTTGCCTAATGAATTCTCACCCACTTACACTTATGCTCATTCAAATTCCTAGACAGGGATAAGGGGACATTTGGTCAAAAACGTATATGGTTTATTCTTTAAACATATAACTGCTTTAAAGCAGTTATATTCATCAAAACTAATTGTGATTTGATCAACCTCATGTGCATTTACCAGATAAATTGGGTAAGTGATCAGCTTGTGAGAATATCTTGCTTCACCTATTTCAGGTGTCAAAAATGTCACATTAACAATATAATATTAAAGGAAATGTCTATGGGCCTCTCTAACATTAAATACACTGTATGTCTGTGACTCCACACGAACGGCAGTTAGACAGATTTTCATTATACCATGTTGACTACATTCTTATAATTGTATCACTGGAGTTGTTATTATCACAACAATATCAGGAGTATAATATAGAATATATCGAATATATAATATATAGTCGCACATTCCTCAAATTACGCCACGATTTACTTCCTTCCTCGTGTGTGGGTATAGGCCTAGGTGTGCGCGACCACGAGTTTGTATAAGGTAAATACATTAGGAGATATTCATCTCCATTAATATCACCCTAAACAGAATCTCCTTTGTTTTCCGAGACTGAGTTTATCAGCAATTGCTGTGGATATCCATTACATCTCTGGTGATCAAACACATTAGATAAACTTCTCCATGATAGGGCAGGCCCCCATTTAAGTCAATAAAAAAGATGAGTCTGTGTATAGCTACAATTCTATGTTTGAGTAATCTCTATTCTCCAAACAACTGTCGACATAAGAGGAAATCAAAATATTGATATAGTTGGATAGCCTACACGTATCATGTGAAAATGCGTGTATGATTTTTCCTGAAATAGAGGGCTTCGTTTTTTGATCCGATTTCGGCTGTATGTAAAGCAATTATAAAGTCAAAACAAGAGATCAAATCCAAAAAAACATTCTTCGAGTTCAGTTGACCCTAAAATGTTTGCAATGTGTCGAAATGCTGGAACACAACGTTCTGCGAATTTCTGCTTTGCTGTCATCTTATCGCCCCCTCACTGCAGAATGCAATCGATCGACCCCTGGACTTAGGCTACTGCTCAAATGTAAAGTGTTCCATGATACATTCTACACCGTTATTGACTAATGTTGACCGGTTGTCTTTTTTTTCATCCATATTGTCTTAGACTCTCAATGGGCCTTATAATTTACATACAGTAAGTGTATAGCATTGTATCATTCTGTACAAAAAGTGGTATAAACATATCCAGTTTCCTCATTTACTTTGACATTTTGTTGTAGGCTATTGCATGCTAAAACTGTAAAAAGCGGACCATGGGGGGAAATGATGGCCTACTCAAAAGAACCCAAATCACATTCCTAACGGCTAACACAATGAATAGAGAAAGGAGAAAGGGTATAGCCTAATGGTTTTGAAAATTCTCTTTTTTTTTGTGGTGCAAACAATCAGATTTTACTTATTGAAACCTTTCAAATGCTTTTTTCTTCTTCGGAGAGAGCAGGTGTAGGCCTACAATAGAGGGCCAACGGAGGAGTCTCGTGCCTAGGTGTGAGCAGATTATTCAAATAGGGCAGTGAAGGAGTGAGGATTGGAGGTTCGCGTATAGCGCTATACCACAGCAAGGAGGCGAGGAGCTAACGTCATTACAACTCCTGTCATCGTCAGTCGCTTTACAGCGTGTGGAAGCACACCGGACAGACAGACACCCATGAACCACCAGTCCACTGGAAGCCAGTCTGAGTTGTCCGTAGTTCTCCATCGGTACAGGGCAAAGCCTTCTCAGTTCATCTTCTGGTGAGAGGCTGTTAAGGACATTTGTTTTGGATCGTCCACAATGCTGAGCGCTGTTAAAATGGAAGGACACGATCATTCAGACTGGAGCGCGTACTACGCAGAGCCTGAGGTGGGTAGAGTTTTTATATATATATATATATATATGTATTTTGCTGTCTATAAAACTCAATATTATCCTTGAGATAATATTAACTTTGTGATCAAATATTGACTTGAGACACTTCGAAATCCTCCACGATCTCTTCGCTCTACTGAACAATTTTACATAGAAGTAAGAACATTTGCAACCATACCAAATTAATTTCCTTTATTATTTTTGAAAAAATAGTTTGCTATTTATTCTTAAATATCATGTTTATTGTCTCAGTGTAGCCTAGACTTTTATTTCTATCGAATGCAAAGGCTGCGATATCTGCCTCGCTCATTGTTCCCTCTTTTCCACAGAATCGTTTTCGTTGGTTTTGCTATAATCAGGCCGAATATGAAAAAAGTCTATGTTTAGAAAAGGCCTATGCTTTTCAGGTTCTTTCGATTACTGTACGTGTATGTATTTGTCCCAATGATTACGTGATGAATCGAATGAATAGGCTATAAGCACAGTCTTTATTAAAAACACGTTTTCATTTTTGTGAGAACGAATTACAAACGAATTATTTCGATAGTGTATTACAAAATATTCCTATATAGCCTACAATAAAGTCATTGTTGACGTCCTACACTTTCTTTATATTTCAGTGTTACACCACAGTCGGGAACATGAACTCCGGTCTGGGAATGAACTCGATGAGCACCTACATGAGTATGCCTGGAATGACATCTACGAACAACATGACAGGCAGCCCCATGAACATGTCTTACGTGAACACGGGAGTGAACCACTCAATGGCCGGTATGTCACCGGGCTCCGGGGCCATGCACGGGATGGGAGCAGGGATGGCGGGAATGAGCGCGGCGCTCAACCAAAGCATGAGCCCAATTAGCACACAGCCATCGATGAATTCCCTGACGTCTTACAGCAATATGGGCGTTATGAGCCCCATGTATGGACAATCCAACATTAGGTCGAGAGACCCCAAAACTTACCGGAGAAGCTACACGCATGCCAAGCCACCATATTCATATATCTCTCTCATCACCATGGCCATACAACAGTCGACCACAAAGATGCTCACGTTGAATGAAATATACCAGTGGATCATGGACCTTTTCCCCTTTTACCGTCAGAACCAACAGCGCTGGCAGAACTCTATCCGCCACTCTCTGTCCTTCAATGACTGTTTCCTCAAAGTGCCCAGGTCCCCAGATAAACCAGGCAAGGGCTCTTTTTGGATCCTTCATCCGGACTCGGGCAATATGTTCGAGAACGGCTGCTATCTCCGGAGGCAAAAGCGTTTCAAGTGCGAGAAGGAGCTGCTAGCAAAGGAATCGGGCAAGAAAACGTCCGAGGGGGGATCTAACAGCAGCTCAGAGAGCTGCAACGGTAACGAGTCACCCCACTCAACCCCCACCGTTAAAGAGATTAAAAGGTCCGTCTCTGATCTGAAAACCCGGCAAGCAATGAGCCCCGAGCACGCACCATCTCCTATCCCACAGACGCACCATCTCATGTCCCACCATCACTCAGTGCTCGTGCACGAGGCACACCTGAAGCCTGAACACCACTATTCTTTCAATCACCCATTTTCCATCAACAATCTTATGTCGTCGGAGCAGCAGCATCATCATCATCATCATCACAAAATGGACTTGAAAACATACGAACAGGTGATGCAGTACGGCTATGGGTCACCGATGACAGGTGCACTGTCGATGGGCTCAATGTCTAAAACGGGCATAGATACTTCCACACCAACAGACACGTCTTACTACCAAGGTGTATATTCCAGACCCATAATGAACTCATCTTGAATTTCCTATATACAATGGACATTTTCCAGACATTACAATTTCTACATTTGTAAATGGGGAGTTTTTGTTTTATGCACCACAATGTTTTATGGACATTACTGAATTAAAGTCAGACTCACTCAGCTTCATTCGAAGAATGTTGTTATGGAACGAAATTATTTGGCCTCTTCCATATATTACATGCAAAAACCGAGGGATTCACGGCGGAAATTGCTTTGGACATTGTGAGACATCCGCGCTCCTGCCTATATCATGTGTATCCCTTATTTATACCTTCGTATAATGTGTAGGCCTATTCGTGTACAAGACGAAAATCTATATTAAAGTATTATTTGATTGTTTTTTGGGAATATTTGTCATTACTATAGGCATACACATGTGAAACTACGGTATTATTGTTCAATCGATCGAAAACATGTAGTAAGAATGTAGGCTATACGTTTTGTACAATAACTAATCTAAGAATGTAGCATAATTTAATTGCAGCTCGGAGCGCATCGACCAATTTACAAGAGCCGTTAGGCCTATAGGCACTGTGGTCTTATTTCGCGTTGGTCTTTACAACCAACACCAAAATAGTGTTTTGTGTTCAACACTATAATAGGCTATATAGCAAAACACATTTTATATTAGGTCATATTAGGTCTAGTTGTATTATTATTATTATTATTATTATTATTATTTATTTATTGTATTATGTTTTCAGGTTTTGTCAGGTTCCACAAATCCTTTCCTGAATGGAACTTAATGGCGCTCTCTCTTCTCGTGGAACATTTGTTTTCATTATCGCGTGGCCTAATAGCTCTCCGTTGGACTGCTAAATGAATAGGTATGAGAGAGAACAATGGACAACGAATGTGACGGTTTAACCTGCCTTGTTGTGAACCGCACATCTCTGTCATGGGGTCACACTTAAACCACTTAACGCCTGACTCACTACTGATCGTATAACTGATACGATGAACGATGAGGACTTGTCATACCTCCTCACTTTTCCAGAAAAAACAAATAGCGTCTGTCTGTCAAAAGGGCTCTGTCTGAAGGCCTACCAGGTCCTCACATACATTTTAATGTAACAGTATCCCCGCACATCATCATCAATGATCGGTGCATAATACGATAATCATCTGCAAACAGTGGGTCACAGGGACACGGGTATGTAGCCTGTATACAGTAAACGCAAAGTCAAATGCGATCTTTAGTGTCTCAGTAAATTTGCTCAGGCAATTATTGTCTCTCTAGTCATGATGCAAAGCTGATTCCTAAAATCGATATCGGTGTAAAACAATCATTTAAAAAATAAAAAATAAACTAGTAGGGGAGTGAAATCTTTGCTTTGTGTCTGAGTCAACAGTGACAGAGTTTGTGTTCAAATAAATGCTGTGTTGACTTCAGTCCTCACTCAGAGCCAGCGGCAGCAGCAACAGCAGTGTGTTGGATATAGCCTATAGCCTCACAGGATCTCCACATTGCGGTTTCTAATCGTAGGCTACCAATGATACATTCCACTCCCAGATGTTTCGCTAGCTGTGGGTCTTTTAGTAGACTGCAACTGAATTGTTACTGTGAAATGAAAAATACAAAAGTCAAGGTGAAGAAGAGTTATAATAAGTTATAATATACTGTTTATAATATCATATAGAATTGCATTGATTTAAGAGGCTGACAAGAGAGGTGCCCAAAGGGCCTCCCACCGCGAGACAGTATATATATATATATATTTTTTTTTACAATTATATATTCTTTGCTTGCATGGGATAATAGCCTATTGATAGGACACTATATGATGTATATACTACTACTACTACTACTACTACTACTACTACTACTACTACTACTACTACTACTACTACTACTACTACTACTACTACTACTACTACTACTACTACTACTACTACTACTACTACTACTACTACTACTACTACTACTACTACTACTACTAATAATAATAATAATTAATAATAATAATTAATATTAACAATAGGCCTATGTTAGAAAACAACATATATTTATGCCTAATGTTAGGTGTTAAAGAAGCTAACGGGCACGTTTTAATGTAAAAGTGAGGCTCTCCTAATCTCCTCAGGATTTTTCTGGTTTAATTTATCTCCAGCATGAGATGGCATGAGCGATAATCGTCTTTAAATAATGTATTGTTAATTCACTCCCATTTCACTGGTAATGCAGGTCCTGGAGTCGTAAATTACTTGGTTTTAAAAGTGTATGCTCAGGAACTTCATCTCTGAGTCTTGGCTGGAATAATTCACCCCAAAGCGATAAATATGGCGGTTTGAATGGGTTCTAGAGATGAAATAGGAATATGTTACCCGGACCAGTGAAATGTAGGACTCATATTTTCATAGTCTACGGTTGAGCCGAGAAGAAAATATAGGTCCTATAGATCCAATGTCAAGTCTTTTTTTCATTAGCATGATACAATTACATTTACCATGCATTTAACTGAACGAAACATTACGAAACGAAATAGCCCTAACAATTGTATTTAACTGACACCTGGATGAAGCGTGAAGGACTAAATCAATGAGTTTAAGATCATGTACAGACTATCGAACAATCGTATTTGCCATATAAATATTATATATATATATATATATATATATATATATTAATAGATGTTTGTTTTAATAGTAAGATGATAGATAATTTTACTTCGACAAACAAAAAATATAGGCCTAGGCCTATGGCAAAGAACACTGCATGGCTACATATATATTTCTGTTTTACGTGAACATGGACATAAGCATAGTCGATATCCATGGAGATTCCATGAAGGGCACTACCCGACGATACCCTCGTAGGATATTTTGGCGGGACTTAGAACACCCAAGTAGCAGTTTCCCGGGTGATTTCTGATAAGCCTACCAGTTTTACAAACTGTAATACTGCTTTGGCTAATTGGAGGGGTGGAACTATCCACCCTCATTTAAATCTCCCTTTATCAGAGACATAGTCCTAATCCCATAATTTGGCCAGTGAAATCATCATCCCATAGCAGGTTGAAATCCAATATTGCCCAGGGAGCTGCTGTATATTGCAACTACAACTGATCCTATAAACTAACAATAGTAAGTAAGAGGGCTGACTCAGGGCCCTGGGGGACCAAGGTGAGAACTTGGTTGAACGGCCCACAGAGGGGGAGGCCAGAACCTTGAGGTTTTTGAATGCTTGAAACCTTTTGAAACCTTTGTAACCTTTTCTTAAACACCTTTTTCCTGCAACCCAGACTCCACTACCTACCCCACAACAACAACAACAACAACAACAACAATAAACAATAAGCACACTTAAGACTGGATGCATTATCCCCAAAAGATAAATGCTATATTGTCTATCTATATTATTAGGTAACATTGAGAACACAAACACAAACAATTGAAATATTGCATGCAACCTGCACATCACCCGACTCCATAACATCACATCTTTATGCAGGTTGTGTGAAGGCACCCCCCCAAATTATTATTTAATTTATTTTAGAAATTAAAATGTTTAAAATGACATCTTGTTTATGTCACATTTGGGAGCCCTTTTGACATTCTGAGGCACTATTCAGCCTATGGGCCGGGCCAGTAAGTAAGTAAGTAAGCCTTGTGTGCCAGAACACATGAGTCAATACGGCCCATAGGCCAGCAACCTATCTTTGTGTTAGCCAGAAATGTTAGGCATGCAGCTTGATGTACAAGCACTACCTCCTGGACTGGACGCTATCACTTTTCAGTCACCAACTTGTATCTGAATTCCAAAATTGCAGGACAGTCAACAATGGAAAATTGTAGTTGTCTTAGTCTTGCTAACTTAGTTTTGCTTTATAGTCTATCATTGATATTGAGTTGTGTAGGTTGGTTGGATGTCTCTCTCTCTATTAGTGTGTGTGAAACCTAATCTGATTCCTATCAGACTGTCCAGGGGGAGGAGATACTGGTAAGTGCACTATCCTCACTGATAGCAATCGTTGAGTATGGGGACAGTTGCACATAAAGGTAGCCTACTCTTCATGACTCCATGCTTCTTACATTTACAGCATGATTTGTGAGGGAACATTTTATATGTGGAAGTTTGTTGCTCAATGCATGGCCCAAAAAAAAAAAAAAGACATTAAAATGTTTGCCATTTAGCAGATGCCTTATTCCAAAGCAACTTACAACAAATACATTTGACTAAGTAAGTGAATCATCTATGCACCAGTCATAGAGGGGAAAAAGTAATCTATGTCAATCTTTTCGTTATTATTTTTGTTATTATTTGTTATTATAATGAATCATGTTCGAAATAAAAGATTCATTCATTCATTCATTTGTAATCTATGCTCAGGCTTATTATTATTTTCTTTTTTTTATTACACATGGAGAAACAGTACAAGGGGGTAGTAAATGTCTCATGAGGGACAGTTAAGGTGTAGCCTGAAGAGATGGGTCTTCAGTCTCTGGCGGAAGATGGGGAGTGATTCTGCAGTTCTGACGGCAGTGGGAAGCGCGTTCCAACCGCGGGGTCCTTACTTCACTCAATAACATGTGTTGTAGTGTGCAACAAAAACATAAAAGGACAAAAACCCAATGATCGCCCGTATTCTCATGATGTAATTATCAAAAACACGATCGATTAATGTATTATTGCTTCGGGGGTGCAAAAGGCTTCTCTCCCTTTTTTTGAAATCCCTGAGAAGGGCAAGAAACCAAGATCTGGAGACGTTGGATGGCAAGGCTAGACTGGGTTGGAGGAGGCCTTGATTTGTCAGGTTGATCTTTCTTGCAGCCTGGTGCGACATTCCTGCTGTGGGGGAACCTTTCATAGGCAGGCGGCACAGTGGCGTTTACACCGGGGGACGGACCCCTCTCAAAGCGTTCTGTGTCAACACTACCCCATTGACTGGGCTGAGAGGCCTACAGTGGACGGTCTGAACCGGCCCTGACCCCCTCAGCCTCCCCTTCACGTCCTCCTCATGGCTCTTACACTGGGTAAACAGCCAATCAATCCATCAATAAATCTATCCATCTATCAATCACGGGACAGAGATCTCTGTTCTCAAAGCTGCTGAGAGTGCTCCAGTCAAGAGGCTGTGTGCAATAAACCCTGGGAACCTTGTGCTTTTGTAAAGTAAGAGGAAACAAATGCCAGCTGGTACATTCAACTTTGGTCATCATTAATGAGGGATGTCTGACTGCTGTATTGTAAGTGTAGTCTAATCATAAAATCAAGATCAGAGCAGCTACAAGAAATGCTATATTTCCGTAGTATTTAACAGCAGATAAGCAATTCCTGTGTCACATTAGTCTGGCTTGCATTGCCACACTCTGACAGAAGTAGGAATGGGTTATGGTTGGTGCTTAAGTCACTAAAATCAGGCATCATTTTCAAAGCCTGGAGATGTGTATTGTGCTGTATTAAAGGGTGAAAGGCCACAGGTTCCCATCAGACAACTCCCCTGATACCCACAATGTTCCAGAGGTTTACAATTAAAGGGTGCTGAGGGTATTTTAATTATCTGTCAGATTAAAGGAATAGGCTATTGTAATGCTACCACCCCTTAGCACCCAGATTCAGATTGATCTGATTGGAGCTTGTTTTACCATTAGCAACAGAAAGACCCCCAATGGAGTCATTGAGACAATGACGATGTCATCAGAGGAAGAATTAACAGTGTTCTCCATGTAAAGAGGTGGTGTTCCCCACAGAAGACCAGCTCAGTTTCTCACTGTATGGATCACAGGGCTGAGTGGTGAGACCATGCCAATACACAAACAGCCTGATCCAGATCCTGATGCTGAGGATAAGAGTGAGGAGGCCATATACAGGGACCTCCTACTCTCCAATTTCCTAAAGGCAAGATGTGAGAAAAGGAACTAGATATTTGAACAATGAAGCAATTTCAGAAAGAAGGCATTGTATGAACACAGTTCAAATGCCTGGAATATAGGCAACTACGTGATATGACCCAACATCCTTGCAGACTGAGAGATGGCTACCTACCTGAGAGAAATTGTAAATGCAGTTAAAGGACAAGGGACAGGTTTTGACCTGCCTTAGAGAACGGTCAGTTAAGGGTGAGTACAGACACGGGGAGTTACTCATTAACTCCAGCCCTCCATTGGATCCCATACAGGATCAATATCTCGTTTGTAGGCCATGAGGCAGGGATATTGCATGTCTGATATTCATGTCTGTATTTTGTAGATAGATTTAGGCAATCAGGTGCAGCACAAGAAAGCACTCCAAAGATGTTCACACAACAACACAACTATACCAATGTGATTGGAGATTTGTTCTTGCTCCTCTTGGAGTTCAGACGCCATTTCAGAATTTCTCAAATTCACACAAGGATCCCAACCAACAAAACAACAACTAATCAAGTGAATGATTTGCCTTTTAACTCCATGAAAGCCATAGTAAAACAATAATTCATATTCTGACAATAGAGCATGCTAATATAATAATCATTGTTTGATTGCATTCATTCAGTTTGTATCGAATAACAGTCGGATAATCTGTGCAGTGGCTGAATGATGTAGGGGAGGAGGCATATAATCTCAAAGCAACATTTAAGGGAACATTTGGTGATAAAGGTGGCCAGCCCCCCGGCTTAAAGCAATTAATTCAGTATCCTGACATAAACTCTCGGCTCCTTTGACAGCTTGGAGCTGAAATAAAAATGCTAGTTCTCCTGGGAACAGAGGAAGATGGCAGACTCCTTTCTAGACTGTTTGCACACTGGCTCTGAGAGAGCAATCTTCCCCAGGCAGAATGAAATGCAAGGACACAAACAATGTGCCGGGCGAAGAGAATGGGAGACGGCGAATGAACAGTTTGGACTATTTGCTCAGCAGAAGGGCAGCCACAAAGGCCGGGCCGATGGCTTTCCCATGAATCAAGCGCGGTGTCTTAGGCTCCTTTTGTTGTGGTGGGTTTGCGTCCCCTTCGGTTTTGATAAGACTACAGATGCCTTATGCCTTTAAAAGCCTTTCTCTGTAAAACTGTATAGTCATGTGACCACATCTGCATGATCTGCCCTAATTCTGTTCCAGTTGAACATTGGCAAACTGACCCATTGTTTTATTAGCTGAGATGAGCCCTGCACGTGCCATGGTTTAACATGAGCTCTAGTTGGGTTTTTGATGCACTTGTTTTGAATGATATTGGATTGCCACTGATCTAGCCTCCCCAAGAGGCAGTATAAGTCTTTCTGAAAGTGTACTAAGGAAATTCACAGCATGCATGTGTACCTGTAGTATAGACGCATATCTCTGCACCTAACCTGACTTTTTAACAGTGTGTTTAGAAGCCCTAGCCACCCGCTCATCCCCACCAAAGCCCCCCCAGCCCAGATCACTCTGGGTGGCCAGACCTGAGGTCTGAAAAGCATACAGATCGCCGTCTAAGCTCTTTTTGCCTTAAAAAGCGACATTGTACATCCCAATGAATGGCCAACAGCTGTTTATCTAAAGAGAACTCTACAGAGTTTGGGAATATACAGAAGTACTGCAAGATCTCAGTGTCTATTTGAATCTACCTTTCCTCTATATAAAACCCATTCTTTCTATATATTTTTGGGCAGCATACAAAGAGGTACACTCTCTTTGATGAAGTCACAGAGGTAAAAGCAGGTAAATGCTTTGAAGAAATCTTGCTGATTCTACAGGGGTGCTGTATTGTTTGATGTTGCCGCATTACTTGCTTGGCTATTTTAATTAACTGGCAGGAAGGCTTTACGATAAGCTGTCATTTGAGACATAACTGATTAACCCAGTATAAAATAGGGTTGTAACACTCTTATCAGGCCTTTAAAGATTGTGTTAACGGTAAACTACATAATGGGAAAACACAAGATAGACTGCTCTAGATTGAAGGAGTGACTGCTTGGGATACAAAGGCTATGCATCTCTACTCACTCTATGATAAATCAATAATAAAAGTAAATAGCAGAGGTTAATATTATTATAATATATAATATTAGTGGGGGAAAAAATTATGTAACTTGAATATAAATGGGTGTTCTGAATACATATTTGTAGATGTACTGTGTGTATAATAAACATTGAGCAAAAATAATTGTGCTAATCGTAATAATAGGCACACCAACTGCACAGCTATCTAAAACAATTTCATTACTAAATCTGTAAAAAACTAAAAACATTTTGTTGAGACAATGTCTTGTCAGGTACAGTACATGTATGATGTGTATGATGATATATGTTTTAAAAAGAGATTGATAATTCTGGGTTCAACCTGTGGTAAACAGAGACACATACCAGTTAGGTATATTCTCTGGTGAGTTCTCTGTGTGAGTGGGCTACTGGGTGGTGGAGCAGGACTCCTCCACTGCTTCATGCCTCACTAGTGCTGAAACACAGCTCTGTTCACAACATCTCACCACTCACTGACTGCAAATTCATCCACAGCCCTCACTGTCATGACAATAATTGGGACCAAAAGCTTGGTGGTGCCTAAGAATCTAACAACATTTACAAAGAATCTGTGCTGAGCATGACAGTTACCTACCAACAACTAGTTCACGACACAGAGTAGGATTTTTTACTGGTTAATAGTAGTTGTGAGGCTAAATCAGTATGGTATAATTTACCAACAAATATAGGACCCAATTACAATCCTCTGTCACTAGCTGCCTTTCAGTGATTTATTGATATGGCTTTCCATTCTGGAATTTTCCACTCTTGAGTTGTGAGTGTGGGGTCTCTGTAAACAGCTTATTGAGCACAATGTCTTGGGTGTGAGGGGCAGATGATTCAAACATTCCTGGGCTTTACTGCGTGGAGGTTTCCAGCCTTGTAGGACTGACTGACCATTTTAGCTTAAATGTACGAGCCTCACAGGAGCCTTGTAAAACCGGGCAGTATTAGACAACATTTAAAACTTATAGTTAATATTCTCTCAGGATATAGATAATAGTCTCAGAGTTTACTTACATCCCCGGCAAGTCACTTAATGCAGCTGAGGAAATGTATTTACTGAGGAAATTCATTCTAGGATCAGGCCAGACAAAAGGGTGTGATGCTTTTAAAATGGCAATTGCTGCTTATATTTACCTGCACCTCGAGTGGACGTGAATGTTATTGCAGCTTGCACTCTAGAGGATAGAAGATGGGACGTGCTTATGAAAGATTAAACATCGGGTCTTAACAGCGCTCTTTTCCCCAAAGCAGGTTTCATCCCTGCACACCCAGGGGTTATGCAGTCAGAGAGAATGTTGGAGTAAGATAAGACAGATGTATAAAAAGCTTATGCTCCCAGAGCATGAAAGAGAGAGAGAGAGAGAGAGAGAGAGAGAGAGAGAGAGAGAGAGAGAGAGAGAGAGAGAGAGAGAAGGAGAAAAAGAGAGAAAGATACAGACCTCTATGTGTGAAAGAAACCCATAGACAATGTCTAAGGCCCACTAGGTTCTGACCACCCAATGGCACCAGCAATGTATGTGGGCAATGTTTAACAAGACATCCATCTTACCTGTGAGCCTCTTAAACATACAGACCATACAGTCATTAGGGTTCTATTTTTGTTCTCACCTTTAGTTGTCACTCACAGGGATTGGATTTATGGGAGTCTTTTGTCACATTTCTTTGTGTTTGTTTTATTTGTGCATTACGTGCTTTTCACAAACATGAAGTTATGCACATGCAAATGATGCACTCTGAAAATGATGGGGCTGCGGTTTCACAAATGACAGATTTTATCCTTTTTTTATGCTATTAGTTGCAATTCTGTAACAATGTAGACACAATATAGACATGTAGACATAATCAACAGGGGTAGAAATGATCAGGTTGAATTTGAAGTCTGCCGTAGTTGTAGATTTCAGTGGTTCCACATTTCAGAAATGATGAAAGACACTCATTGTCGTTGTGCCAATGACTCTGGACCCTGGCCACTGCTGATAGACTGTTAAACCTAATAAACGGAGCATAGCTGCAGATATACAGGCAAGTACCCTCTGTCTCCTTGGTGTGTGGAGACAACACAAGAAGCTAACAGGAAGGAAGCATACGTTTAAAGTGACCTGACAACATTTACTGTCCTAGAGGCTTTATTTACAAGAACATACAGTAGTTTCATGTAGCACGGATGGCCAGGTGCTCTGTGATAAGGAAGGGTGTGCTCTCATAAAGAGCCAAGACCTATAAACCAAACCAGACAGGTGTCTTCCTGTCTGTGTCAACACCGTTTCACAATAACTTATTAAAACTGATACTAACTACCTAGTAAAATATCCAATGAGTTGTGGTATCCATGGCTACATGTTGCCACCTTACACACATAGTTAATGGAAGTGAATGGAGGTCTCAGCCAGGCAAGAGCTGCACACTTAGCCAACATGTTTTGTTTTCAGGTAGACAACCAGTTGGGGTGGTGGTGGTCTAGTGTAGAGTGAGTTGGACTGGGGATCAGATGGTCATGAGTTCAAATCCCACCTGGGAACACTACCACTAGTGTGCCCTTGTGCAAAGCTCTTAGCCCTAAGTTACTCCACGGAGAATGTCCCTGTAATCTCCTGCAATTATAGGCATTTGCTAAATGGTTAAAATGTAAGCTAAACTGTATTTCAGATATATTAACGTATTTGCTTCAATTGTTCATCAAAGCATTCGCTTGAAGCAGAGTAGAAGATAGGGTGGGATTTCCCATCAAAAGCTCTTTCATAGAAACTTGACCAAACACTTAGGCAACGTCCCAATTCGATCATTCAGCTCTCCAAGCACTTCATATTCCTCAGTATGAACCGACACTGCTCATACTGCCACTCTCCGTCCCTCCACCCTTCTGACAGTGGGCCATTCAGATCACTGTGGTAAATGATTGACCTGACACTCCCACCCACTAGAGTCCTGCAGTGTTTGGGAGGGTATATTTACTCAGCGGAGTTTCACCATGTTTTTAAACTTCTCCCCTCTTCAAGTTCCACAACATACCACTCAAACCGCCTCCGCAAGGGAAAACAAAAACAAACGTTGAGTTCAGCCGGGACGTAAGAAAGGATGGTGCCACAGCGACAAAGACACACAGAAACTGAGAATGTGGATCTTCTGCAGATGAATGGGGGGGCCTTTTCTACGAGTTTCATTTCCTCCATCCAATAAAAGCACTTGACAGCAAGGAAATGACCATCGGAGTTCTCATTCACAGCATGAATTAAGAGAGCTCGAGGGCCCCTTTTAATTAACACACACTCACTGTAGAATGAACTATCACCCATTTTCATCATGGCACACATGAAGTGAGGGGCTGGACCACATTATGGAAAGGATTGTCCTTGTAAACGACCTTATTACTTTTAAGAAACTTAAGTGATGTGTTGTTGTTGTTGTTGTTGTTGTTGTTGTTTTTCTTTTCTTTTTTAGAGTATTCTGTTCACCTTGCTTCTGAGGTGTTTGATTGGCGAGCCAGAAGAGTGACTACTCTTTGATTGGTTCATATCTACAGGTTTGTGTGCTGATCCTGCTGAACAGTAGAAGAAGCTGGAAGAGGACCACAAAATGGACGAGCTGACAAAATGTGACAGCAGCCGGTGAAAGGGGGATTAAGTCGGCAAACGTCCAAATGTTCAGACTTTTTATCAGAAAAATGTAATTAAATGTCAACGTTGTTGAAAATCAATGACACACTCGCTAGTCAAGGCAAAATATTGCAATGCAATGGATTCGGTGAGTAATCCTCAATACTACCTAGTTAGTGTAGATTACTCACCGAATCCATTGCATTGCATTGCATTTTGATTGGTTGCCGACTTGTTCCCGCTTTCACCAGCTGCTGTCACAAATGGACGACATACATTTATAGTTATATACAGTGATCTGCTCTCCTTGTATGAGCGGATATGGTCAATTCTATTACACTGTGAATGTTATCATTGTCTATCTGGAACATGTGGGGAAAACATGCATCATCTAAACCTGATATGAAATATCAGAGCTCTCATCAGTGGGACTGAATGGGACAAAGCAAAAGGAAAGGTGTCCATTAATCATTAACTGTACTAAAAGCCTGGTCCTTTGTATTCCCCTGGTGCCTGGGTTATCTGGCTGCCATGTGACATGCCAGGGCCTTTTTCTAGTAGATTGGGGAAAGCCAGTGAGCAAACACAGGTGTTTTGGAGTCAGTGGCGCTGTCAGGGACAACCGCAAACATGAGCCGTAATGCCTGCTCCAATGAGACACAGTGTTTGCCTGCATGGTGCTTCCTGGTGATCCAATATTTCAAGTCCGATCACTTTGCTTCGGCCCCCATTTGCAACTATTCACACTGCACGTTGGAAAAGAGCATTGGGGAGGAGCAGGCACAGGCATGTTAACACTGTGGAACAGGAGCACAGAACGGCCAAACCAAGGGGGTTGAACAAACTCATTTATGGTATAAAAGCTCTCACTTTCAAAAACTAAAACAAATGTTTTTTACTCAAGTGGGGATATCCATATTCCTTTCAGTCACCAGAGCCACCCACATGGTTCGCACCAACACTGTTCACAGCTTAATACAAACACATACATCATTTTAATACAAATACAACATTAAAACAATAAACATTACACATAAGAAACACCTTACCATAATGTCAATTTTCAGAATGGCATAATTTCACTACCAATAAAGGATGTGTTGCCATGTATTAGTGTTGTGAAGGCCCACAGTTTAGAGCCAGTTTAGTTTCCCCGAATCAGCCCTATTTTGCCCCTGTTATTTCCTTTATTATTTTCCATACTGTTCATGTACGTTTTCATGAAGGTGTATGTATTGTTATTGTAATTGTATAAGTTCTGTCTTAGATTTGTTTAGTATTGTGTAAGCGCCAGTTTAGTGGGCGTGGTTTTGAGTGGCGTACGTGACCGGATGTATGATTGGCGTACGTGACCGGATGTATGTTCGGTTGGTGTATATATAGCGACGGAAGTGGTCTGTGCGTCAGAGTGAAGAGAGTGATGAGAGTAACGAGAGTGAGAAGAAGCAGAGAAAACGAGAAGTCGATCTAAGATGGCGGAGTCAGTAACACGCACACCGTGCTGAAGCTGAAGACCTGAAGAGTGATTATTGAGTTTACAACTGTGAGAGAGGGCAAACCTTACAGCAGCAATTCAACATCTCTCAACAGTCCACAAGGAGAACGGGAGACTCTGAGTGTCGGAGGAGACCTGCCTTTGGCATAGACTGTTGGTGGTGAATCACTGGCTGCCCGCATCACCGCGGGAGTTCGGAGTTTAGTGGGTTAGCAGCGCTAGCCTAGTTTAGCTGTGTCCCCGTTAGCCAGCCTTGCTAGCAGCCGGCTGCTAACGTTGGACCAAGCGAGACCCAAGCTGGACAGAGCCGTCGCCTCCACGAGGTGGATTGCGACAGACCGTGGACCACCGGACCTGAGCCATTCACCAACCGCGTCGTTGACTACGAAGAAGCCCCTTTCCCTTCGAGTTGCAACGTCACTCCCCCCCCTTTGTCTGCTGCCTTCCTCAAAGCACATGCGAGCTCCAACCAGGCCTCAACGAGCTCATTCTCAGTCCGGGACTCTAAGCCTTTTCCAGGCCAGGTACTGTGTGTGAGTGAGTGAGTGAGTGTGTGTGTGGCCGGCGGGGAGGGAGTATATTTGGGATGTATATATATAATTTGTATAATAAATGTGTTTGTTCATATTGGATACCGTTGCTGTGTGTTTAGTTGTCTGGTAGCTAATGCTAATGCTAATGCTAATGCTAATGCTAATGCTAATGCTAATGCTAGTAATGCTAGTCTGAAGGGTTGCTGGCGCCCCCTGCCTGTATCCTCCTACACTGCCGATTTAGCTCCGAGTTAGTTAGATAACCAGCCCTTCCTAAATTCTACAGTCCTTTAGCTACTCCCTGGTTACAATTAGGGAAAAGGCTACAAAACACATACAAAACAGACTGGCTGTTTGATCTATTTTGTTTGAATACCAATGTGTTTGTATTTCTACCATCCATGTTCAAATTTACAGCAATCACAGTTGCTGTAAATCAGTGAATTATCAGTAAAAAGATGACAAAGGTGTTTGACATAAACACACAAAATCAACATAAGAGAGGGTGTAAAGTTAGAAAGAAGGAAAAAGAGGAAATAAGCATGGCCATGGTGGTCTGCTAGAACAAGGACCATTTCCACACTCACATTATCGCTGGTGTTCAACACCTAAAGGCTATCTATAATCTTTTTATTTCTTAACACGGTCATATGAAATCAAAGACCAATCAAATTAGCCTATTTTTGCCGGAAGCATGATTGGAATAGACTCCCATGAATGGGTGTTTCAGAGACTATGGGGAGAGCTGGCAGCATGGAATGACCAGCAGATTGACAACCATTTGTAGAGTGAGGATAACAGGTTTGCTATTAACTCATGAGACGCCAGCAAAAAGTGGTCTGACTTAAAGTGGGACGGAAATAGTAATTAAATGTTGGCTCCCAGGAAGGACAGGAGAGTGAACGAAAAGTTTATTAAAAGTTACATTAACTGTACTAAAATGTAAATCATTATTTCCTCTAATAGGCATTAGGCAATACACAATCTTGATGAATAAAGAATATTTTTCATTTATGAACGATTACTGTTATTATTCTGCTACGATGTTGTGTTTAACTGTTCATCATGCTACAGTGATCAAATGTGGCATTTTCTCACAGATAAAATGGTTCACTCGCTATCTTAATGTCGAATGAATACAGAAGTGGTGTGTCTGATTTGAACCAATTCCATTCAGCATATAAGCTGGACACTTAGGTGATATACTTTGCAAGCAGAGCGTTCATGAGCAACTTCTCATTGCCCTCACCTGTGTGTGGTCTCACTCTCTTAGTCTCCATTAACCTCTAACAAGACCTATAGCAAGACCTCTCCATGTTCTGAGTGCGTTAGGGCTGAGGCAGCGTGTCCGTCCCCAAGGGTCACTGCAACGAGGACACTGGGATAAAGAGTTCCTCACCAGAGGGATTACCATGGTAACCCAGCAGGATATAGTCAGGAACAGAGTTAAGTTTGAAACACATCAGCACAGAACCAAAGAGAGAGTGCCAGAAGTCTGGGTGTAGGTAGACATGGCAGATGTGATGGTCATGCTTGTGGTCTCTAGCCAATGATGGGTGCTCAATGGAGAGAAGCATAACACAACACAAACACACACTTAAAAGAGTAGCAGCTCAACTAGGAGCTTAATTTATATGACCTGCCTTATCGCTGAGAACACCTGAGAGACGAAAACAATGTGCCGTGGAATTATACAGATGCACAGCCCTATGTGAATTAATCCCATTTAAAACAGAGGGGTGTAGTGCTGAAGTGAAAGGGAAACAGCTGGTCTAAGGGGGGAGTGTGCGTAGGCAGTGGCAGGCAGCTGTTGGGAATCACCTGTCTCCCAGGTAAACACGGCCTGTCCTTCCCTGCCGTCCCGGGGGCCAGCTGCTGCAGTGCTGCAGAGCCCTGGGCTGGAGCAAAGTGGAGCAGAACAAAGAGAAAATGTTCTCAATGCCATGTCTACCTGTCTGGGAGCTGTCTGCGTGTGTGACACAATAGGGCCTGATGATATGATAAACACACTGCAGCATGTCCTCCTCACGCTCCTCCCCCCAAAAATGGGCACTATCAAACCTCCAGGTAATGTTGCAAGAACCATTCAAGGGGGTTTGAGGGTGGAAGGCAGAATGAGTGCAACACATAAATAAATACCTTAAAGAAAAACCCAAAGGATAGAATGTGCCCGAATGTGGCGAGAGGCAAGAACAGATCCATAAAGGTCTACCGTCCAATATAGTCTTTGGGGAGAGAACCCCAACATGACTGATTAACCAGGAGAGGTATGGGGTTAGGACCCAGACTGTGAGATAACGATGGAGATAAGATAAAACAGGCACGTAAAGCACGCAAACAGCCTGGACGGACCCAGACTGGCCCAGATAAGTTTGTTAGGCCCCCGTAATGAGAGGTAATGAGGAGTCACTTTTTTCCAGGTCACTATGGAGGTGACTGACTGTAACCATGTCCACAAAATGGACAACACAACCGGCTGTAAAGATAACTCTGACAACAACAACACAGCAGCACAATGACAGTATAAACTCTCACAATAGCAAGAATAAGTTGTTGAGCCTTGCTGGAAGTCTATTCACAAAAGGAGGGTTATTGCCACAGAAAAGCCCCCCTTTTAACGGCTCCTCAACTAGATTCACTGCTGTGTCAGGGTCTCCTACAGTTTTCACAAAGGGACGTGTCTTCACCAGTGAGTGTCTATCCATTTCTCTACTTGGATATTTAGACAAATACTGAACACACATGCACACACATGCAGACTCGCACAAAGGGTGTTACACAGTGTTCCCTGCGTGTCAAGTGGCTGCATGTCAGGGCAGAGAAGGGAGAGGGAGAAATTGTGTACATTATGGAATAAAGTGAACAGGTACAGAGTAATCACTGATTTTGTCTCTGAGAGAGACCCCACACATTAAGATAAAAAATCATGGATTGAACAGTTTTGATCATATTATGTGTGGTGTGCTCCGATATTCCCAATACAGCACACCACATATATAAAGATCTGTTCTACGACAGTCTAGAGCAGGGGTCCCCGCCCCCACACTTGGACCGGCCCTTTGAACAACGTCAATTTTCTACAGGCGTTGCACTCGGTGGATTTCTGTCATTTCTGACTGCAATAGCGGCACTGCGCCGACGTGGTGGCGGGGGCGCTGTTTCGCAAATAAGTTATCTTTAGTTTTTGCTAGTGAAATAGCTGATAGTTTATGTTGACTGCTCAAGGAGAATACATATTTGAAAGTACAGAATGCCTGAGAGCCTTATATTGCATTATATTACATTATATTTTGATCATCTGGTGCCTGAATATTGTGTTTTCCTTTGCATAAATAATGACATTTCCACCATAAATTGATGCAGAAAGGTCACAAATTGGTGCATATCAATTCACCAGAATGGTAGAAATTAAGTGTTTGATGCTCGTTTAAGGACCCCCAGACAGCCCTGCTTCATGGGTCCCCCCGTGTATGATGAGGGTCCTCCCTCATGTATCAGACTGTAAAACTGATTATATTTCATTGACATATCACTATAGGTATAAATTCCATCCAAATTCAACTGTTTAGACTTTGTTTGCATCCACCAGTGCTCTCCTGCGCGCAATTGCTTTGCGCAACCGCCTCCATTTCACTCCGTTCCATATTATTTTATGTTAGAGACCGACCCAGGCCCCCCATCACAGAAAGGAAAAATTATGTGGCCCTCACAGAAAAAAGTTTGGGGACCCCTGGTCTAGAGTCTCGTCCTCCGAGCCAGAAATCTCACGTGATCAAACATGATCTAACGTAGTACCCTGACTGACCTGTACGAGGTAGCCATGTGCGACAGGGCACAATAAAGTGCTGAAGAACGAAAAGAAGTCAGCTTGCTTCTTGATTGTCTACATTCCATCCATGTCACAATCGGACTCGGGAGTTTGTCAGTTTTGATCGTAAATATTGAACACGTTTAGTATTTACGATCGTCAGTCCCGACCATTTTCCGAGCAGACTGTCGGGAGAGATAGACTGTCAGGAGAATTTACTCTTAACACACCTCACACCACAGGATAATCTTGTAGGATAATCTTTAGAGCCATCCGATAATCGGGCGTTTGCTGTCCTTGGTCGAAAAGGGGGAAATCGGGCCAAAATCGTCCAGATTATCTTTATGTGTGTACCAGGCTTTACCTAAACATGTTTGATCATAGTATTTGTTTCAGATACTGTGGGTCCCTGTGAGTCCCTGTACTGTCATCATTGGCATACCGTACATTGTGAAATACAGGCAACAGTGTTTATTACACTATGCTCCGTACACGTTGAATACAAACAATCTGAGAGAGCAGCACAGTGGCCGCGGCAGGTTAAAACGCCTCGGTCAGGACCTTCATAGGATCTTTGCATCTTGACCGCTATGAGCACGGTCTCATTCTACCCATCGCTTCAGATGAGCCTTAGCACAACAGTCCATGTCTATGTAAATACCTCGACTAGTGACACGCCGTGTCTGTTGGCTTACACCCTGTCCACCAATGTTTTCCCTTTCCTAAAGTTTGTCCTGGACAACAATCAGGGCTTGATAAAGCCAACTGCAAATATGAGGAAGATCACCATCCACATGTCAAGGTTTGCTCAGCAGGAGCGAGTGTATATATGCTCTGAAGGCCGGAGAGGGGGGCTGAGCTTGGCAGAGCAGAGGGGAGATGGAGTGATTAAGGTGGAGGAAAACAAAAACAGTCCCAGGGAATCAGGTAAAACTCGTCATTGACGGTAAGGACACCCGTGACGAGAGAAGGTGCTTGCTGTGTGTGTGTACCTGGGTGTTGGATTACTAAATAGGGTCCATAGAGACACCAGATCATCTGAATAACCCTCACTAATAACAATAATGCTCACCGTGCATTGAGCAAGACCCAGTGCCCTAAAATGGAACGCCTGACTTGAGAGAAATGTCCCCATCCCCCCTACTTTCAGGTATCTGCAGCATGCTTGTGTGTGTGTGTGTGTGTGTGTGTGTGTGTGTGTGTGTGTGTGTCTGTGTCTGTGTGTGTGTGTGTGTGTGTGTGTGTGTGTGTGTGTGTGTGTGTGTGTGTGTGTGTGTGTGTGTGTCTGTGTGTGTGTAGCCCTTGATCAATGATGGTAAATGCTCCTTGTCCAAACAAGGCATTGACGGCCAGGCTCTCCCACAAAGCTTCCCCTTTGCCTCAGAGGCATGCAGCAGTTCCATTAGTCTTGGTCAGAGAGAGGCATTATTATTCATAAATTAGTGATCGCTCCTTAAACAAACAGCAGAGCAGGCCCAGTGGTAGTGATCCTGTCCTCCACCCCCCTCCACATCTCCCTCCCTCACAAGAGTGGCTGGGATAGAGGTGGGGGTAGGGTCTGGGATAGAGGTGGGGGTAGGGTCTGGGACGTCAGGTCCAGGGCTCAGCAAAAACCTTGGAGATAAAGCCCCTTTCTGCATACAAAGAGCCTCTGATGCACACCACCCCCCCCCCCCCCTCAAAGCATCATCTCACCCTGCCAACCTCCACTTAACTAACACAAGATAACAGGCTATTCAATGTTAAACTTAGATGAAGGAGTGTTATATCTAATCTATATCTTATCCTAAGATAAATGGCACAATTGTAATTAGACCACAATGATCAGTGCTTAAGCTGTGGTCATGAACAATGCATCTGATCCAAACAGATAACCTAGCTCAATGACGGGGTTCATGTGAATGGGTGATTGTGAAATGCACACTATAGGGTGCTCGGGAGTGACAGGGAACTCTTACTAACAGACAGAGTTTTGGAAAATGCTGAGTCTGAGAATAATTTGGAGACTCTGCAGATCAAACAAGAACAAGTTATATCCATGTTATTTCAAGCATCCTATTTGACAGCTATTCATTCATTCAAACGCCTGTTCATTAGGCCATTTGGTTACCATCCTTCAACCCAGGTATGAGTTCACGGGTGCGTTCGTAAATACGCTCTGGAAATCTGCTCTGAGTGCTCACAGTGTTCTGGTTTTCAACTGAAATCAGTTCATTTCCGAACGGTCAGAGAGCACCCCGGGTGCACTCCGGTGTATTTACGAATGCACCCCATGGCTTGGAAGCCCTGGCTCTGGCAGACTCTGAGGTCTCATTTGCAGCCTTGTGCGTGTGGCAGGCAGTCACCACACTCAACAGAATCTGGGTGGCCACAGCGATCTAAGCCCCCTCCCACTAACACCATAAAGCTTTCATTTAGTGAACTAAGTCTTCTATGACAGAGATCCTAGCTACAGTTAATCCCATCAAAATGGACCATCTTACACAGGGGACACAATGAAAGCAACCTGAGCACAATGACAGTGATATATTATGAGCAGAATCCAAGGGGAAGCCGAATTCAGAGCATGATGACACAATGCAGAGAGCGTGGAATCAGAAAGCCTCTTCATCTGTACCTAAAAAAAAAAAAGACATTTCTGCATTCAGCAGTTTAGTTGCCTCCTAGATACCGATATATGGTAGAGCCAATACAGCACTACATCAACATGTAGCAGCATGATCATCAGCATTAGGCTTGACTGTAAACAGTCACCCCATAGACAACAATTTGTGTTAATTGGCATACACCTGCATGTCGACCCCTATTCTAAACTATTAATAGAAGATGGCTGAATATGCAGTACTAAAATATACACAATATTTAATTCAACGCAAACAAAAACATTGCAGCTCTCAAAAAACGATCATGTATGGAATAAATCTTTGAATATATGGAAATTATTCTTTTTTAAATGAAATTAGACAGGCCATCATCACTGTCTCAAGCCAGGCAGTTAGAGACAAAAAGAAACTCTGCACTTCAAGACTCCCAAGTTGTCTGTCCTCTTCTGAAGTCCACAGCGAGACTTTTTGTTTCCATGACAACAGCTAAGCAGTCAACCAAGTGATTGCCTCCAATGAATTTGAGATAAGGCCCGAATGGAAGTGGCCTGATGTGATTTTAATTCAGAGGGAGGGTTCACTCCTCTCATATTTGAATAAAGCAAACAGGCCAGACGAGAGGGGCTGACAGCCGTAAATGACATTGTCAGTGCAAAAATTATCAGCCAGTTTACAATCTGTTTGCTCATGGAGAACAAACAGAATGTGTGTGGCATGGCTGCGGCTCTCTGAATGGCAGAAACATTGGCTGGGGAAGCAGGAAGCGGGAAGCAAGCAGATTCACTCTCCCAGCAGCATACCCTGCAACCCTTTAGATTTAAGAGCTATTCCCGAGTAAAGCTGGGGTTAAGACTGTGAGCTTGGTGTTATAAGACCAACCTGTGAATGACAGTGTAGACAGAGAACAAGGAAAGGATGGAGCAGTGATGAACACCCATCACATTCCAGTAACCATCTGTTACCCTGTGAGGACCAACATCTCCCTCTCTTCTTTCTCCTTTTCACTGAGGATTTATCGTGATGTGGGATAGCCCTTCTAGCGCCTCCTGCCCTTTACTCTTTCTCTGCCCTCTTTCTGTTCTCAGACTCATGTCTTGTCTCGTTTCACACTTGCTCCTGTTGCCCTCCCATGAGCACGACTGACTCTCAATGTTAGATGTCAATATTAGTAGATTCCCATCAGACATCTGGGGTGGTTTTGATCATGCTCAAAATGCACAGAATGACTAACATAAGAAATCTATACTTAATGAATACTATGGCCATGGGCAGAGTGTTATTGCATGGACCTATTAGGACTGTAAACACACTGGGCCATTAATACTGTGTTATCTGAACACTTATTAGGCACTCAGACACTCAGTGATAAGCTCAAAAAGGTTGATGTATTCCAAGGACGGAAGAAAGTCATTTAGAAAGTTGCTGTATGGTCTTAGCAAGGACACACTGCTGGGCTTTATTCACTAGTTGAAAAATAACCTTTGAAATGTATGACCTATCTTTGATAGATGTAACACACAATTCAGTAAGAGGATGATAAACAATAAACAAGCTCAGATTAATCAATAACTGTACAAACGCATAGATGAGTTGCAAGTGGATGAATATTAAACTGTTCTCGCATGAATTAAAAGAACTCCTATCAAATAAGAAAGCCATTGCAATAAACAATGCTCGTTCATATCCTCAAACTCTCACATTCTAAATGGAAATAAGTCACCTTTCAAACAAAGGTGCTCCACATATACTGTAGTAGGCCTGCAAAGATGCTGGCCTATTTAGTTATTAAACTTGTTTGTATAGCATGACCCGCAACAGCAGCCGCCACTGTCAAGGCAAGGGCTGGAGGTGGAAGATAAAAAGGTGACGATAAATAGTGGAAAAGATGTGCAATCGCACGTCAGACACTGGAGAATCAAAACAGTGCCCATTCAGGCATTAAAAAAAAAAAAAGATGCAATCATTGTGAACAGTGCAACAAGAGGTTTCATGATTCCTTCCTTTTTATCCCGATCTAATTTGCCCTTACCCTTTTCTCGCCATAGCAGTCAGCCATAAAGAGGTGACCATCATTCAAGTTGTTTGGATTGGAGCCCCATGGTGTTTGGTTAAGAGGGTGAATGCAAATGTGACGAAAGAATAAGATTGGATTTACATATCAGCTTCAGCTCACACGGGCAGAGTAAACATTCTGTTTATCTCGAGTGTCACTTTATGATTTCCGCAGAATATAAAACCAACCTGACCGAAGCCGATGCTAAAACTGGAATGAAATATACAGTTTTGTATACAATTTGCACAAGTAGAACTTGAGACAAAGCCTCTGTAACGTAGCAAACAGGGTTAAATATTGTGATACTGCAGAGGAAAAAATGCATTAGTGGGAGAAAATGCATATAGTGCATATTCAAAATGGAATTCAACATCGAATAAAAAATTAAAATGATGAGGATGTATATATATGTTAGCTTTAATTTTGCTCTT
Source organism: Nansenia antarctica (assembly GCF_963989245.1). Lineage (NCBI taxonomy): Eukaryota > Metazoa > Chordata > Actinopteri > Argentiniformes > Microstomatidae > Nansenia > Nansenia antarctica. The sequence goes on along the minus strand of NC_137688.1, from coordinate 58,718,554 downwards.
CTTATACACCAAAATGAATCTACACATGCCTCAATAATAATAAAAACACACAGTGAACAAAAACATACATTTTGCTCAGGGTGCAATGTGCAGCACAGTATGAAGGTTAATAATAATAGTATTATTGTCTCTTGAATTTTGGCTCTGAATTTGAATGTTCCTGTAAAAAAACCGGTACACTTGATAAATAAGTGAATGTTTTTTTTATTTTATTTTTTTAGTAGTACTGGTACTGCCATCTATGGGTCAGAATAGAGCAACAGAAAAATGCAGATAGGAATTTAAATAAATACTGACAGTATTCAATCATAATGAAATAGTAAGACAACTGCCAAAGCACACCAAAGATTTCAACCGTACTCTTTAGTGAAGTGTACACATACATGTTAATGTGAGGTGGTATGACTGATTCAGGTCGAGTTCCTTTCATCATGCTAAGACGAATAGCTGAGGTGGGAAGTTGACAACGTTACACTTCTTTTTATTAACTATATTATGAACTGCTACTAATTTATGACAGGGAAATATATTTTTTTGTAGTATGAATTATTCTAGTGCATCAATAGGTCAGTTTAGGTTACTTAATGGAGTATCTGTACCTGGTCTTAGTTCGATGGCTAGCAGAGAGTAGGCCTAAGCTGTTTCCCTGTATTAAAATGTTGAAATGCCTTAATGGTGGGACAGAAGAAATGATGTAGATGTGATGTGACTCACATACTGTAGACTACCTGCGAAAACTATCATTCCTGACCCAGCCCTCTCTCAACACATGTTGACAGCTCATGTTTGTGTGCCTTTTTGTTTCACTAGTTAGGGTTGGATAGAACATGGAAAAATGCTTTAAGTGAATTCATGCAATGCCAGAAAACACATTACCTGTTGAGTGATCTCTTGCAGCACTGCCAGTTTCATAGGCTTGAAAATTCAAGTGTTTAGATACAGTATTTCTGGATAATTTCAGTCAACAATTTAAATTCCTCCCATTCATTAATTCTTTGCCACTTTTATACAAATACAATGAAACATTTAGTGCTACACAAGGTAGCATGTTTAAACTTTTCCTCTGATACTACTTCTCACACTACATTTGGTATTCACACAACATAGAGCATTGAACTTTTCAAAATGTCCGCCAAATGAGAATCTGGATGAAAGATCCTTTAAGTCTGTAACCCTGCAGTGATCATAGGTTAGGCAGCTTTTTATTACTGCCAGCTGCTATGTCACCCATCCAAATCATGCCTTAATGTTCAAAGCCACAGAGGCATTTTCTGCCAGAAAGAGTAAAGCTTCATAAAGCCATGCAAAGGCTGTTATTCTCTTATAAGCCATTGTGCTCATCTGGGCCATGCACCAAAACTTGGGAGTGTGACATCATCTACAGGAAAGTCAATGCCAATGGCACTTCATTTATCTATCATAACTAATCAACCTAAAAAGTGTCATCGGTAGTCAAAGTAAACATACCGTATCATCTGACATACTGGTATGTTAAGTGGGATGTTGATAGTTTTAGCATCTGTATAAATATGTTGAATGTAATCTGTCAATAAGAGATTCATCTGATAAGAGGTGATGTCGACGAAAGGTCACATTGAGGTTGACCTGCATATTTTTAACCTGAGCAAGACGGACAGATACTCAGCCATGAGAACTACACCATGGCTGAAAGACCTATCAAACAGATCAACTCTATCTATGCTGATTTTACAACCAACTCTCTCTATATATATACTCAACTAGGAGAGTTCTGAATTCTTATAGTCATATTTTTTTGCATCAGTTTTCAAGTTTATTCTCATCTGCATGCTCTCACTAGCCCTTGCAGAAAAGACATGTCTGATTCAGAAACAAAAAACTCAGTGACCCACTAAAACAAGATTAGGAAAGGTGTATCAACATTTTAAGGAAGATGTACTATGTTACAACCATGGCAGAGGTGTTTTATCCCTTATATGTGGGAGTGTGACTCATTTTATATTTTTCACAGCATACAAGATCAAGTGATTTCTTTCAAATGTGTTGGGCGTGAAAACATACATTATGCTTTTTAACTATGGTAATAAAATGCCCATCACATCTACATTACCAGAGCACCCCCTAGTGTTTTGACTGAGTCAATTCCTGTGTGGGTAAAAGCTATCAGCTTTCTGATTTTCATTATACAGTGACCTGAACATTAGAATAGAACATAAATATATATATATTATTTATATATACCAGTATATATATACACACCTTGTGTATTTTAAGGTGTTCCATGCATTGGCTTTAATTACCTATGTCTGAATAACACTCATTGACAATACATATATGATACCACTCCCCAGCACTACCTTATTTAGGCTCCTTATACTTTCTTTTATTTATTTATTTTTTATTATTACTACTCAATCTTTTCAGTTTGTAAAGCGTCTTTGAGTGTCTAGAAAAGTCTATATAAGTCTAATGTATATATATAAGTCTACTGTATTATTATTATTATTATTATTATTATTATTATTATTATTATTATTATTATTATTATGGCATACGGACAATTTTAAGTGCATAGTGCCATCTGGTGTTTTCTGTGCAGAAGTAAAAAAAAAAAAAAAAACTATTTAATACTTACTAATACTGATACATTATATTCAGATTGTAGGCACTAGCATAACTGTGCCCTTATGAAAGGCATTTGTCAGTTAAATATCAGTCATATGCATAGCATATACTATAAGTGTAATACAATCTCTCGACATTGCAATCTTTTGATCACTTCAAAATATGACTTACATAATAATACATAGGTACATAATAATACATAGGTACATAATAATACATAGGTACATAATAATACATAGGTACATAATAATGACTTACATAATAATACATAGGTACATAATAATGACTTACATAATAATACATAGGTACATAATCATGACAAATGGAGCAAACAAGGACACTACAACAGACAGAGAACTAGCAAGAGAGTTTTAGCTAGTAGATACTATTACATACAGTAGGACAGCAGAGACATCACTGAATACTCTTGCCAAACCATCGAGGCATGGCCTTGTGGGGGGAATCCAATAGGTTTTATCACCTCAACAACCTGACTGACTTGTTAATAACATCATAACTTAATCCTCTTTATGAAAGTGCATCAGACATAAATTGCATACATTGTTTGAGTATAATCTGGTCATAAATGTTACATAATCTGACGTATTTTATCACTTATTCTTGTTGGTTGCCACATCCTCAAAGGAAGCTTTATTGTAATATTACCCACAGGGTTTTTTGTGCATCATCATTTTTTTTATTTTTTATATATATAATATTTTTTATTCCAGTATAGATGTCATGTACATTGAAAAAGGCATGAATATTTTCTGTTTTTCTCCCTGCCCTCCACCCACCCCTCCCTCTCAAACATGTCTGCATACATATATACATATAGATCTGTCCATCCAGTCACACACACATATAAACAAGTTACCAAAAAAAAACGTTAAGTAAAGAAATTGATAAAAACTAAATTATAAGAAATTATATATTTTTTTAATATATTCATATATACATACATACATACATAGATACATCCATATATACATACATACACATACACGAACAAATTATAACAATAAAATGTATAAAAAATTGGGGCTGGGAAATAATATCATAAGGAATTCTGCTAGGTTGTATAAATGATGTAGTAGGAGATTGCTGCTTACATAAGTCATATTCAGGCGTCAGATCATGAGCTACAATATATTCATAGGTAAGTTAGTGTCAGTTTTATTTGGAAATGTCATGGTCTCAGAGGCCAAGGCAGACAACAAACTGCTTGGTTACAAAAGCATCAGTTTGTAGGAAGTGCTGTCAGGTTCTCAAAATATGTAATGAACGGTTGCCAGTGCAAGTAGAATTTTTTTGTTGAACCTCTAAGCGTGAACTTAATCTTTTCTAACTTTAGGACGTGCATTATGTCTGTAAGCCACATGGCTATTGAAGGAGGAGTTGGAGATTTCCATCCTAGTAAAATTCTACGCCTTGCCAGCAGTGTAGTAAATGCTACTATATTAGAATCTTTGGTGGTTAGGAGACTGAAATCTTGTGGAACTCCAAATATGGCTATCTGGGGTGAGGGTTCGAGATTAACAGAGAAGAAGATTGGCTGGGGATAAAGCACATCGTTCACACTTGTCCTCTACATCAGGATATATTGCTGCGAGTTTAGATTTGCAAAAGTGAAGCCTATGGAAGACTTTGAATTGAATAAGGCCTAATCTGGCACAAGAGGTTGAGGTGTTAATGCGGTCTATCGCTCCATCCCACCACTCGTCAGTGAAGTTTACATTGAGTTCAGTTTCCCATTTGTTCCTATTTTTGGTTAGAGAGTGTGTGTCGAGACAAGTGAGAGAGTGGTATATATTTGAGATAAGGCCTTTTTGACCTGGTGTGAACGCCATAAGATTTTCCCAGGGTTGGTTGTGTGGCATTTCGGGGTAAGAGGGGTATTGGGTTTTCACAAAGTCTCTGAAGTGAAGTGCATCATCATTTCTAATGGATATTGGTATTTGTCCCACAGTACAACACAAATCAAATCAAATCAAATTTTATTTGTATAGCGCATTTCTTACAAGATGCAACTCAATGCGCTTCACATAATAAACATTCTCAGTCAATCAATCAATCAATCAATCAATCAATACTGACAGAGCCGCAAGCAGGCAAAAGTAAAAACCTATACACTATGTAGCCAGGAAGATTCCCTTGCCGCCCTCTACACATAGAGCGACTACTAGCCAGTTTGCCTACCAGCACCCAGCGGTGGGCCCCCCCCCCCCCGGGGAGCCCCCGCCGCCCCACACACCCAGCCCGCCCCACCACCAGCACACCCGGCCCAGCCAAGCAAGCACAGACCATAAAAGGCCCCGCACAAGGACGGCCAAGCAGGTGCCCCGGCGGCGGAACAGACCAGGCACACGGGGCAGCCGGGGGTCCCCAAGGGGAGGCCCAAGGACCACCGGCGCATAGCAAGCAAGCAAGGGCGAAAAACCTGTACACCATGTATCCAGGAAAAGTTCCTTGCATATTATCGGCGTACACACTGTACATATTTAGTGTTATATCTGCATCGTTCTGCATCCAGCATGGGCACAGGTCCTGCCAAAAGAGAATCTCAAGCGCAGTTATGATGCAACAACACAATAAAGATGACAGCAATACAACCTAATGGTGGTCCAGGTACATCCTGGTACCGGTTCTGGTACTGCTCTAGGTGCTACTGGGAGCTGACAGTGCCTCATCAGCACCCAGGTCCTTTTTCCTGTCAACACAAATCTCAAAGCACGAGTATGGTGTAATAGCATAGGGATCCTAGTTCTATAATGTCCAATGTCTCCCTTAGTAACAAAAGGCGACATTGAATAAGTAGGTTTTGAGGTCTTGCTTAAAAATTTCCTGAGTTTTAGATAACCTCAGGCCCTCAGGTAGGGTGTTCCACAATCTAGGAGCATATATGCTAAAAGCTGATCCTCCAAATCTCTTAGTCCTAGCCTCTGGCACTATTAGAAGTTTCGTGCCACTAGACCTTAGGGGTCTAGCTGGTGTGTATCTTATGAGCATGTCCACCATGTAATTGGGCGCGTCGCAGTGGAGTGATTTATAGACTAGTAAAAGGATCTTAAAGTCTATTCTATAACTGACAGGGAGCCAGTGTAGTGATCTCAAGACAGGTGTGATGTGCTCTCTTCGTTTGGTCCTAGTAAGGACACGAGCAGCAGCATTCTGAACCATTTGTAGTCTATTAATCAACCAACACAGGGACATAGTTCTCTCTCTCATGCACTGAGAGGGTAATTACCTAGTTATTTGCTGGGAGAGGTCAACATTTTTTACAGATTTCTAGTAAATATCTTGCTCATGGAATGAGACAGTTCCCTTGTAGAAAAAGTCACTGCTCAGTCTCTCATTATTTCGAGCTTTTCCAGGGAAGGAAATAATTTTATTTGAAATGTGGAGGACTTGCTTATTAGTACTTTACTTAAAGCTAGGAAAAGAACAATGAGCCATTGTGGATACATGTCTATTAATATAACATCATAATTCCCATCAGGATATACAGTATATGCTTTACTGTCGGTCTGGTGGGGCTAGGCCTATATCAACTGTGTAGCAAAAGTGACTAATTCCAATTGTTTGTATCAGTAAAGAGAGACAAAAACAAATAGGTCTATGTCAAACATGGTAACCTAATATGTTCAGGCTATTTGATTAACACTATACTGTACCATGGGCTAACAAATGTGTGCAGGGGTCCTTAACACATATAGGCTACTGTACTAACATTACAGGAAAGACCTTGTTTTCTGAGTTGATTCTGAGGTGAAGGGACAAGAAAAACTCTTCTTGGCAAAGATGTCACACTCGACCCGTTCATGATTAGAGTTTCTCTATAACATATTGCGGAGGGGAAAAGTACAGCAAATGTGGTGGTGACATATATAAGCATTGCTCAAAATCAGAACAGTCAAATCACTTCCTCCTCAATCTGCACCATTGGCCCTTTTTTTCCGCAAGACAGTCTGTACTGTTCCTCACTCCATTTGAAATACATCAATAGTTAACAATAACAGAGAGGTCCCCTAGCATCCCACCCACCCTGGAAGGAGAAGCAGAGGAGGAACGCTCTATAGAGGCAGCTCTGGGCTCCGTTCTCTCTGCTCACAGGAGTGTCAGTGTTTCTGAGTGGTAATAGATTATATCCACGCTCTCAGCTGGGATCCCCATTTCCTTCACCTTTGACCCCATCAATAGATGTCGGATCCTCTCAGGGTGAGTCAGAGGGGGCCATACAAAGCAGGGGCGAGCAAGATTTTCCCTGGTCTCTGTGCTGTCTGTTGGCCACTGATGAGGAAAACGCATCTGCAGAAGCCGGGCCAGAGGGTCCCAGCCAGATATGGGTGGCCACCAACACAGGGCCTAGGCTTACTCCTAATGCTTTTCCATGATGTGAGGGCCCACTGCCTTACTGGTCTACAGAGAAGGAAAAAAATCCTCACAAAGTGCCACTTTTCTGTTGAGAGTTAAACTGGTGGGTGGTACTTCAGGGAAATGTTTGAGGGCTTCTGAACGGTTCTTCTGACTTTTGCTGTTATAGGAGACAGAGGCAAAAAAGTATATTGGAAGATGTAACCAAAAAAACATAGTGCAGGGGCTAGTACATGGCCACGTGGCTAGTTGTGGTTGTCACTGTCTCCTTGCTAGTAAGCATGCATTCATTGAAAATAACCAAATAAATATTTGTTTATAGATAGATAATGCAATACATTTTTATTTCGTACTTACTACCGGTACATGAAATTGGTAATCTACTCACAAAACCATCGGGCAACGTAGAAGGCATACATACAGGGCGCGAGAATGTGTGCTGCATGAGAATCACAAATAGCCTACATTCAATTAGAGTTACCAGTGGAAGGGGTGGTTAAGTAACCCCTCGGTACTGTATGATGCGAGTCATCAAATACCTGAGACAACTTTGAAGAGATGGAATTTGCGGCTCAACATCTCAGTAATTTGTGTCAGGTAAGTAAGTAAAAAAAAAATCATGACTTGTGATACATTAAATACATTAAATACATGTGATACATACGTATTTAGTCAAATGTGTTGTGTAAAAACTAAAATGATCATCTCTCATTATTTACAACCTGGCATATGACCCATTGCTGTTACTTCCGGTCCCCTTTAGCAACACAATGTGGTGGAGCTTTTAAAAAAGAAAGTCTCTTGGGTCATGCCATTGCTGTCCTCCCTTCAGATAGGCTATGACCTTTCACACAGTAAAACAACACAAGTGTCTAAACTTTGCGGTAAGGTATCTAATGTGTCCATACAGTAAATGTGTTCAGGAAAAGATCATTTCAATGTAATTCTAATTGGGTGTAGCTGTGGTCCAACACACGCCTCACACACACACACACGCACGTACGCACACACACGCACACACACACACATACACACACAATCTCTCTCTCTCTCTCTCTCTCTCTTTCTCTCTCTCTCTCTCTCTCTCTCTTTTGTTGAACACCAAGGTTTTTGCACTGCTTGGCCTTCAGTCCAACTGACCTCATAATGTTCAGGGACCCATGCAGCCAAAAAAAGGGAGGGATGGAAAAGAAACAAAAATGGCTGCCAACCCCACATATTCACTGAGATCATCCCACAGAGCTATTGTAAATCATTCAGGAGGCTCACATGGTGGTGTATATGATTATGTCACACTACTGAAGCATGCTTGGCTTTGAGCACTGCCAACGTGTTCCAGGTGTAGACGCACAAGGTAGAGACTATAGGACACTGTTCAATGAGATTTTTGGACTATTCAGCATTCATGTATTCGTGTATTTCATAGCTGATCTATTTATTTTTTTACATGATTTGTGCTTTGGTGGTATGCAGTGATTTGTCACATTCCATGCTTCAATTAGATTTATGGGTAATGTGGTCCTGAGTGAATCACAGCATCTCCTAGTGTAACTCTCATCACAGAGAGCCACGTGAACATGATGGACCACAGACCACACTCGCCATTGTGATAAAATATTTCATAGATTTTTTTTGCATGGAATATTTCACTGGCCATTTATGGCCTCATTTAGGAAAGTTCATGTGTTTAACAGGATTGCCCATGAATATATTTATTGAAGCACCCCTCCCCATCCCTAAAGTGTGCCTTTTTCATTTGATGAGCACTTATAGTATGAACAGAGTTGTTACCCAGGCATGTTCTGAAGCATGTGGCTTCCATTTGTGTTCAGTCGGTGAGAATGTCTGGAATAGAATGCCCTTTGGTATCTCTCTATCCATCTGTTTGAGGCCAAATTATCATATCCTCCAGACTCCAATGAGCATAAATCAGCACCAGGAACATGGACACGTTTTCCCCAGCCGTCATAAAACCATGATTTAAAGTCCGGGGCTGTCAAAACATGGACCGGCAGATTTTGTCTTGCTGCCTGTGTGAGGAACACAAGGACTTCATCTCATCTGAGCAATTTATGGTCTCTAAGGGAGGCCAAGGTGATTAGGGCTTAGGCCACCAACAGACAGCAAAACAGTAGGAACCCTACCAAGCTTCAACAGAAAATCTGGACCTGAATTTACCCATCAATCCAATGAGGTCGATCTGTGTTCGGAGAAGAGGGAAGATATATGGTGTGTTTGCCATATTGGTTTGTATTTGGAACATTCCATTTGGTTATACTGCATTTGTGAGTTTTGGAGTTTCTACATTAAATAGTACCAAAGGACACACAACGTATTACACCCTGGGCACATTTTGTGGCCAAGTAAAATATACAATGGGTGTCGCCCATGAGTTTCAGGCGAGATATTTGTGTAGATGACTGTACACTCCAGCTTTGTGAAATGTTATGCCTTAAGGATTTTTTTGTTTTTTTTCAGATGAGCACCGCATATTCATCACAGGCCTCAGTTGTCTAAAAACAAGCTGAGCTTGTGGATTTGGCCCATGATGAAGGTGCCTATGATATTAGTGCTTACTGTAAGCTATTTTTTTGGCCTACTCACTTTGGAAATTATATCGGAGGTCCTTAACGGCAGAGGATGAGACATGTTATTCTTTTTTAATATATCATGTTCTTCAATTCATTCCTATTTGTTGATTATTCACTTACAACCTGTTGTGCCAAACCTGATCTGGGTTTTTCAAGCTTTGACTAGAGGGCACCAGTATGCCGAAGAGCACTTTTGGGAGGGAAGTGAAAAGAGGGTATAAATAGTAATAGTATAAAATGAGAGTATGAGTTTGGAAAATCAATAAGAACAGATGCAGAAAATAGTTTGTAAAATGAGTACCTTCTAGGGTTCCCTTTTCCCCCTGTTGTTCGTGCTCTACTGAGTGGTATGTCAATTGTGGAAGCAGGGCCGTCGGTTACTCCCCAAATGAATGATAGATGTGAAATTTTTCCTCTAAACACAAACATCTTCAGTGTTTTCAGCTGTAGACTATTCACCCGGGAGAAGTAGAGACCACCGCAACAGCCGAACAGGGACTTTTTTTCATCTATTTTTACAACTTCCATTTAATTCCCTCACTGATCGTTTGGCTGCATGTGAAGAAAGCCCGCTCAGCCCTCACAAGATGTTCCCCTGAATATGTCTCTCTGCTTTTGGCGCAGGTGCCTTTGTAAAACCTCACACTATATTATGTCATAAATGAAACTGTGAAACATGTTAACAACGGTATATGTCTATGTATATGTATGTGTTTCAATGTTCTTAACAAGCTTGGAAATCATTCATGCCGACCTCTTAAAGAGGGTTAACAAATACCTGTCACCTAACATTTTCTCTGTAATAGTACTTTCCTCAAATGATCTCCACAAATGGTAATTGTGTAGTCAATATGTTAAATCATTGTTGGAACGGTTTTTGCTCTCAATCTCTCCAAACGCTTAATCAACGGGAAGAATAAATGGGAATGAATAGTATGAGCATAGTGGTCTTTATACTAGCCAGTGGAACATTAAGTGGTTTTCCAGGGGCTTACCTGAGTTAATTGTGCATTTGCCTGGGAGAGTTCAAACCGGCCAAGCATCAGGTCCCTTGGGAGTCTAGCCATGCCTTGTAAAGCTTCAGGAACTCTAATGTATTACTGCCGGTGGTCATCAGCTCTGAGCAAATACACTGAACAAAAGATATAAACACTTTTGTTTTTCCGAGTTGAAATCAAAGATCTAAGACTTTTTCTATGTACACAAAAGGCCCATTTCTCTCAAAAGTTGTTCACAAATTTGATTAAATCTGTGTTAGTGAGCACTTTTGCTGAGAGAACCCATCCACCTGACAGGTGTGGCATATCAAGATGCCGATTAGACAGCATGATTATTGTACAGGTGTGCCTTAGGCTGGTCACAAAAGGCCACTCTAAAATGTACAGTTTTATCTTGAACAGATACATTTATTAGGCACCGTGGAACTATGGATTTCACAGTTATGCATTATCATTTTTCTTTTGGTAGGCGGGTGTCCGAAAAACAGTCAGTGTCTGATTTGACCACTATTTGCCTCACACAATGCAACACATCTCCTTCACATAGAGTTGATCAGGTTGTTGATTGTGGCCTGTGGAATGTTGGTCCACTCCTCTTCAATGGCTGTGCGAAGTTGCTGGATATTGGCAGGAACTGGAACACTCTGTCGTATACGCCAATCCAGAGCATCCCAAACATGCTCAACGGGTGACATGTCCGGTGAGTATGCAGGTCATGCAAGAACTGGGATGTATTCAGCTTCCAGGAATTGTGTACAGATCCTTGCAACGTGGTGGATGAATGGCCCGGTACAACAATGACCCGGTACAGAGAAAACCAGGATTCATCCGTGAAGAGAACACTTCTTCAGTGCCAGACGCCATCGAAGGTGACGATTTGTCCACTCAAGTCGGTTACGACGACAAACTGCAGTCAGGTCAAGACTCTGGTGAGGACGACGAGCATGAGCTTCCTTGAGACGGTTTCTGACAGTTTGTGCAGAGAAATTCTATGATTAGCCTATGCAAACTAATTGTTGCATCAGTTGTCCGGGTGGCTGGTCTCAGACAATCTTGCAGGTGAAGATGCCGGATGTGGAGGTCCTGGGCTGGCGTGGTTACACAACATGGTCTGCGGTTGTGAGGCCGGTTGGATGTACTGCCAAATTCTCGGAAACGACTTTGGAAGAAGAGGAATGCACGACTTATGGTAGAGAAATGAACATTCCATTCACGGGCAACAGCTCTGGTGGACATTCCTGCAGTCAGCATGCCAATTGCTGCTCAAAACCTGCGACATTGCACATTTTAGAGTGGCCTTTTATTGTGACCAGATCAACAGCATCTTGATATGCCACACCTGTCAGGTGGATGGATATCTCGGCAAAGGAGAAGTGCTCACTAACACAGATTTAAACACATTTGTGGACAAAATTTGAGAGAAATAGGCCTTTTGTCTAGATAGAGATCTTTGATTCAACTTGTGAAAAATTGGAGCAAAAACTAGTGTTGCTTTATATTTTTGTTCAGTGTAGTTAGACACATCTAAGGTCCCATCAGGGTGTTCACAAATAGAAACTCTATTCAATATTATGAACATACTGTTCATAGTATCTTGAATATTATCAACACATGGAAGTTTGTGTGACCACTGTGCTCAGAACAGGTGTGACCAAAATGTAATAGAACTCCAAATATGGATGACATTGACAATGGCTTAGGCCCAAAAAAGAAAGGCTGTTTGTTTATTTTTCCTTGAATGAAATAAATACAAAAAGAAAACTTAAATCTGTAACTTAAATCTCTGTTTTCAGTGAGGACCAGCTACATTATTCTGGAGTTCTGTTATCAACACTATACCAGTGATATCATATATTTTACTATTAGCTGTAGGCCTAAATATTCTAATGGTTTTATATTGTTGTATAGTCCAATCTGCCTTTACATCAAATTATATTATGTAGGAAATAACTTTGTATCATATACACTTGTGAAGTGTTTATACTTTTCAACACAAGCAGTGCTTTCTTTATTGGCCAATATGAGATGGCCATCCTGAAGCCATTTCTAGACAGTAGGTGGCAGTGTTGCTGTGGAATAAGTGCTGTTGGCACATTACCTTCGAGATCGTTACTGTTTCTTTCAAATTAGAGCTTGACACTCTGACTGCCCTGGTGATAAAAGTGACGGTTTGGGAGAATGTGTTACATGATTATTCTTGAAATCCTACAAAGCGTTCATATTCAGGCCTGGTTGTAGCCGGAGCTGTCTGAAGTGCCGTCAGCAGCCTGTGGGCGTCTGGAGCCGGGGTCGGTGTTGCTTAGCTAAGCCGCAGGGCTGCAGTAGTATGTTGCTGTTGGCAGGGCCGTCTCACCTGCAGCCTGCCTCTCCGTAGATTTATGAGATGTGGAAAAAGGAGCTTCACCTCCTCTCCTGTGAAGTAAGGTGTTTGCTGTTGAGGGACTAGAGAAACAACCCTTTTAGAAATATATTTTTTCAGGAAACATAAGTCAGTCAGTGACTTTGATTTGTGGATTGTAAAATAAATGTCACTGTAAAAATATCTGCTCAAAAACGCATTGTATTTCACGGAAACAAAATGTGTCGGTGTACTGATATTATAATGTAGGCTATGGCTTAAATAAATAACACGTGCCTTGATTAATTAAAGTTTCGAAAGTGTGTGCTTTAAATGATGATTGATACCAATAATTATGCTCATATTATCACAGTATGGGCAAAAAATATATAGGGCATGTGAGCAATTATTTCCTGGGGGGAAAAGCACACTTTACGTGTAAAAGACTAATTATGCTTGACAACATTTGTAATGTCCTTTTTCACATTAAAGACACTAAAAGCCCCTTCTGTCTTTGCCTGTAGGATGCTGTGTGAGGTTTGGCTGAGGGGAAAGGATCAGATTATCCACATAGAGTGAAATTCTCCAAGCATGACTGTCCCTGAATTCCTCCTGAAAAATGGAAAAAGCATTTCCACACCACGAACAAAAGCTGTACGTGTCCAGACTAATTTCTTAGGAATCAAACCCTCATAAGAGATAAATTCCATCCAAAACGTTTACATACTTTAAAACAAAATGCTCTTCTTATCCAGCCTATTGAAAATAAACAAAACCACACTGTATAAGGTAAGGATCTAATAGTGATTTATTTTTTGTTGGACCTTTATGATATATTGTTAAAGATTGAGACCACAGAAATGTTACTTGTTTGGCCTGTCAATTTCATTCTTTTGGTGAACAAAATGTGAATGCTGATTATAAATTCACTATATCTTTTTATTTTTGCTTTAAACTTTATATAACTTGTCTTGTTATTTCAAGATGTGACTTGTCTAAGGAAGAAAATAACAAAATAAAATGAAAACATTTTGATATCCAAGAATTAGAGGAGGATCATTCATATTTTCACTACTTTAAACCTTTCTATTCATGTAAAACTTTTCAGTAATTGCAGGTATGAATGACTTATAAAGCACCTTAGTGGAACACCCACAGATGTATTTGTTCCATATTTGATTCCATATTTCTGTATGTGAGTGGCAGTCTAGGCGAGACGATCCTTCTTTAGCTCAGCAGCTTCTTGGCAAGGAGTTTAGTCGTTTACCACAGGTAAATGTGGCCATTCACTGGTAGCCATGCGTAGAGATGAGCAACACTAGCTGTCTCTACCATTGTTTTTAGAGGTGGGTTCCTTGATCACGAATGACAGGCTGTCTGAAAAGACAAGCTGCCTCAAGAAGTGCTTGATCTGATGGTCTGACTAAACCTGGCACTGTCTATTAGTCACGGCATAGCTATACCAGATACGGTGTACTAATACACTTCCTCCTATACAAGTGATACAAATGATAGATTGATTTTACTGTATAAGAATAATAATTGAGTATATAATAATAATTTTTTCATCCATGTTTTTTTGCCAATTAAACTAAAAGACCCCTTTATGGATGAGATCATTGTCTGTTCTTCATTTTAAAAAGTGCATTTTCTCCAACTAGGCAGACAGACGTCCTTCCTCTCGTCTAAAGTAAATTGAAGATGTATTTTATAACAAACCCATAGTGTATTGCTTCTAGACTTGCCATTGATGTTGTATGTGTCCTGCCCTGTGGCCAGCTGGTCGTCAGTCACACTCATGCCTCTTGCTCTGGCTGGGTTCCCACTAGGTTAACTGACTCTGTGTGACTCCTATGATCTCTATCAGTAACTCTGCAAGAGCAGATGTATGTTTGCTTTAACTGGACTGACAAATAATGTTTGCCTATTAAAAGAAGAGTTAATCTTAAACCCATTAGGAGTAGAAATACAGTACCAGCTTTGCTTGCGAAGCTTTGCTTTTTTGGTCATTCTGGATATTTCTTAATTGCAGATGCAAAATTAATGATTCTTAAATGCCTGTCATCCTATTGGGGTATGTACGAATATCCTGTATTCAAGGAATATATGTTCTGAGATTGCATCTCTGTGCCATGTTTGTTTTCAGCTGTTCTATATGAACAGGCTTATACTGTAAAACCTTACCTTTTTCTTATGTTTCTCTTGGCTTTGTGATCTCCTAACTCAAAAGAGCTCTGCACGTATTCCTTATACATGACATCTTCAAAGCATAGGCAAAAGGCATGCATTCACAGTAAAATGCAACTCCAAAAGCTCAGCAGACCCTGAAAGCTTTCAGCCTGAAAAATATGGGGCTCCATACTGTCACTATGAAAGACTGAGATATGAAATCCCAAGCATTTAGGAGTGAACAATCTCTCCCAATTGTACAGGAGACCTTTCTTTTTCTGTCGAATTAATGCTAATTTAAAAGCAATAATTTGCTGAATTTAAATGTTGAATTCACAATTTGTTGTACCTGTGCTTAACCGACAAAATAGTAAGTATTCATTCGCGGCAAAAGTGTCCTTTGCTAATAGTTCACAAGGTTTACTTTGTAAAATCACCTTCTGGAGCTACTCCTATCGTATTTCAGAGGTACAGTTGGAGAGCTGTAAAACGGCAGTGGTCAGGATAGAGGTACAGTTTGACTTGACAACATCACTTTTCTTTACATCCAGCTCTTACTGTACCTGAACACAGCACTACATGGCAATGAGAACCAGGTGGATATACCATATACTCACCTGACTCAAATGAGCACTAGGATCCAGCCTTGATATACTGTATGTTTCTTTTTATGTGCTACTAAAAAGAAATGGAATGCTTTAAATTTGGACAGATCTGGAACATGTGCACATGGGGATCATAATTGAGTTAGGTTTAGTGAGTCCTATTTTCTCAACAGGCCTATGTCGTTGTCACAATCATCTCTTCTAAAGCAGTATAACTTGTTTTTTGTATGTGAAAATACAGTCTTCATCTCTTAAAATCTTTAAATTCCCACCCCCAAATTTGCCACCTTTCTGCCACCTTGTTATATGTTGAAACCTATTTTCTCTGATATTTGTCTGATATGCTTCTTTCTTGTAAACGCTAATGTGTACATTTACCCAGATCATTTTCAACGCTTTCGATATTGCTTCAATGAAAATAAGCTAACAAATAACCCCCATTACACAATTAAGTGGACTGAATTATTCAGGTGCTATAACCCCACATGTTAGTTCTGAAATAAACAATCCAAATAGCTGACTAGGTTATGTAAACAGCATGAAAATTACCCCTGGAACTCCCCACCACTCTCTTTACAGTAGCTGTAGCCAATCTCATGGGATCCCAAAGTGAGATTACAAGATTACTGCCACAGACTACAGTAATAATAAACTTGAACTGCTGCTTTGTCCAATCTGACTCAAAATCATGCAGAGTGTGATCATGGACATATAACTTACTCCCACTCACAGCTCTCATTGTTCTTTTGCTTTGACCAACAGTATTCAGTCCCTTCATATCAACAAGGGAAAATCATCAAGGGCAGATTGAAGGGGCAAATGTTTGGTTTGGAATCTAGCCCTGGCTCTTAAGCCTGTTATCTGTGACTGACTCTCCCTGTGTTAGCCAGATGATCTGGTGTGTGCTGTGTGGTGTGCATCGTCGCCTCTGCAACCATCTCTAAGCCATAGGGGTTTAGCTGCAAGTCTGACAAATTTGCAGATGTTTAAATAAGGGATTTCCTGAAAGATCTTGATAAGTACACCCATGTTTGAAGTTTGTACTTTTTGATTTCAAGGTATCATATCATGTCCCAATGCTATATGCAGGATGTGGAATTACACACAATGTATAAGATGTTTAAACACCTAGCAAACCTATTTTACATTAAGGTGACATATAAACTAGTGTACCTTTTTTGTGTATTTGTATTTTTTTAATCAAAACTTGTATTCATTCATTTATAACTTAAACCAGTGTTAATTCTCTGTACGTTGGTATGCTTTCACCAGTGTTTTTCAGGTAGTAATCTCCTGCCCACACAGTTAGTTGTATGCCTTGTGCTTTAGAGGACCGGCGCCTACCCAGACAGACGGCCATGGCAATTCTGCCCCTAATAGAGCTCAGCCATTTTCTAAAACAACAACATCAAAGTTAGACTCTTTATTTATTTAATGCGTGAGTCTTGCTCTTTCCTGGGTGGAGGGGTGGGGAGATTATACCTAGATTATCATCTAGCCACAGTTATTTAATTGCAGCAATTGAAACAATTTTGAATCAGCTATTTGCTTTCATCTGTAACTGTAGTGTCAATTATGAGCTCTAGCCTGTGTAAAGGGGCTGATGAGCTGGAGAGTGAGACTTTCAGAGCAGACTGTGTATATGATATTTTGGATTTGTTGATTTTGGTTCTGAAAAACATATTTTCATGAAATAATGAACGTGGTGGTACTGTATTTTCAGTAAATATATTTAGATTAGATCTTATATTAAGATTAATGTAGGCGTGACGTTCTAATGCCTATAAACTTGTTTATATAGTAGTGATTGATTCCAGTGAAGTTTGTAGAGTGTGTTAGTCTAGAGTCTGTTGATAAAGGATCGTTTCCCGGTATTGAAACCTTGTGGTTTTTGTGTGAACTAATAACCACACAAACATATATTACATCTAGGTGCATCGTCTTACCTTTAAGTCAACCAGATCCAGATGATTAATCTCTTCATTCCTGTACGTGATGTGTCTTTGCAGGACTTTCTCAACTTCAAGAGGAGCAGACGTGGTTTTGACAGGGTTTATCAATTGCATCGGCAGGTAATTTATAACAGCCCCTAGCTCTCAGAGCCAGATGATCTGTCTGCCCCTCTGTGCTTACAAACAAGAGAGGGATGCTGGTAGCATGTTTTTTCACTTCCACCTGAAAAAAAGGAGGGAAAGGGGCCATTTACATCACCACATCATCCCTTAGTGCAGGCTGTATCTAGGAAGCATAGCCCTCAAATAATACCTACAACTAGAATGTGCTAAAGAATTGGGTTTGTTCCAAATAATCTTAGAGGTATTTCAAAGACATTTTTATTTTTTTTAAATAGTGCATCAGAGGTGTAGGTGAATATCACAGTTGAATAATTCATATTCAATATCTGGTTTAGACCTGTGAAACCAGGACTGTTCGCTCAGGAGATTGACCCTTTGATTGACCATTAGCGGAGTAACAGATTGAGTACACCTGCAATTGACCATTAGCAGAGTTACACAGGTTCCCAGGTTTCCTGTGAGACGGTATGCTCAATACAAGGACATGGGTTAATAGATGTGGTACAACTTGCTATACTACAGTAATCTTACATCGACATGCTTATCGGCCATTGCAGTCACATGATGAGTTGATAAGTGAGAGATGGTGTGCTTCGATAATGGTTGGGGACCGTGGGAAGCCTCTATTGAACGCAGGGTGCAGTAGACAGGTCCTGCAGAGAGCTCTGTGGTTCCAAACCCATTGTCTTGTTACAGATTCAGGTTCAATTTAATTGTCAATGGCAGAGTACAAGTACAGAGACATTGAAACGCATTCGGCCTCTAGCCAGTGCAATCAATAGTGCATAGTGCAAAAGCCATAAAGATATATGTACAGTGTACACACAACATAACATAACATGTTACGACACAGCACTCTGGACCATTCAGAAGCCATTCCACTGTGTTTCAAAGTCATCAAAATAACATTTGAATTTGTCGGTGTGACGTCGTAGGCCTAATTATTTGTTTGTTATTATCGACGTATTGAATGCAACGTTTGATATTTCCGTTGCAATTTCTGTGTATGTTTATGATGTTCAATGTGTGGGTCTGACGCACGCACTCTGCGAGACAAAGAGACACAGGAATGGTTGCATTGTGACGGAGGTGACTGATAATGACACCGCAAATGTTGACAGACTTTACACAACAGCACCCGGCACCATTGTTCTGCATTCTGGGAGGTTCTGCTGTCTGAAACAAACACTGCTACTGCTCCTAAGAGTTTTCTGTCAGGATTAACCATAGACGGAAGAAAAACACATTTGAGAAAGCTTTCCAAATGGTACTGCTGCCATGAACAGTCTGCGTCTGAAAGAAAAATAGAAATACTGTTGCACACATCTGTGGGGTTTACATTGGGTGTGACAAAGCAATCATTTTCACTCCATATACTTTTTCGGAGGAAAGAGATGAAGGGAAAAAAGGAGAGTGCAGCTTGCGTCACCAGTATTCCAACGTGATGTAATGAAGTCAGTTCCACCCAGGTGTGTTACTACTGTCTGTGGAGTAGAGAGACTGCACTGGCCCAGTCAGTGGGTGAAAAGAACACTGCTAAAGCCTCTTTGATCACAGTTAGCCTGGCAAAAAGGTACCCTTCGGCCCTATGGTTCCTGCTCACGATGGGTAGCTAAAGAACCGACCCGACCCGACCCGACCCGACCCAGGCCGACAAATGGAAAAGCGCCAAAGAAGCAGGCCAGCCTGGGTCGACCCGGGTCAGCCCTGTAGTGGAAAAGCGGCTTTAGACAAATGTGTCACTGATCTCCATGGTCCGTGACCACACCCATACCATCGATGTCAAACGCAGCCCGGCCAGTCTGTGATGTCTGTGTCTGAGGAAGATCATAGTCCAAATAAGAGGGTGAGAAAATCCCCTCAGCGCAAGGCCAGCCATGCAGCTCTGTCACTTTCTGTCTCACCCCCTCACCTCTGGCTCCAGGCTCCTCAACACACACAGGACCAGAACTGCAGACGTAAGAGAGACTCCACGCACGTTTGGCAGCCATCTTGTTATTACAGCTTTCAGTCTACATCTGCTGCAGTGTTGCAACGCTGTGGAAGGTCCAGCAGTTTGGATCGCCGGCAATCACCTTTAGTCTTGGTGGCATAAAACTGCTCTCCTCTCTCATGAAGGGAAGGTCATGTGTTTTTAGGGATGTCAGTGGAGAGAAATACTCAGTGGGAACATTTTCTGTTAAAATGTTGGCTATTTTCCCTAAAGGATGGGAGAGAGTAGTTATCTAGGCTATTTTCACATGCCAGCTCCGTCCAACAATCCCTTGTCCCTGAACTGCAGTAACTCATCTCTCGTGTTCTACACAGTGAAGATTTATTGGACTGTGCTGTCACTTCCAAAGTCAGTATGGGTTTGTATAGGATCACTCTAACTGTTGTTGATAGGAATGGTCAGAATGACTGATAAGATGTACCACGCAGGCTTTTATTTTCAAATATACAAACTTGTTGTTGTGTTTTTAAAAAAAAAGATATGTTTCATTAAAAGATAACATTTTCTGTCTCGTTTAAATGTGATGGGACAATAAAGCTTTGTGAATCTTGAATTTCATCTCAGAGCCTTGATGATTTATAGGAAGTATCAAAACTACCATCCATTTTAAATGACAAATGGCCTCCCTGCCTGAAAGTCTTGACGTCCTGAATCCACACACCGATCCTTCACACATAGGGAACATACACATGAGAGGAGATGATTGAATAATACTCTCTACCTCATTAGTGAGACACTATGTGGTCTATGAAGCCGTCACCTACGGAAAGAAATATCATTGGCCCGTGCTTCTCTGTGTCGTCCTGGTGTTCTTGGCCCCTCGCCAGCGGGGTCCACCCTCCTCCCCAAGTTCACAACTTTAACAAGTCGGACTGGAGTGACCCGGGGAAATGGCTTAATTGCCCTCTGTGGACCCTGTTTCAACACTGCAAGGGTGGGTGGTCTGCCCCCAACTCTCCAATACGTATCATTACAATGAGCGCAATGTGTATCATAAATGGAGAGAAATATCAGCAGCAAAACTGTCCTTGTAGCCTATGTTTTCTCCTCAGAACAACATATTCATGTTGCCAGATTGTAAATCAGTTTGCCTTTTATTTGTGTATTCTCACCATCTCAGGTCATTTTCGCATATTTCAAAGATGATGCAACGCATGAAAATGTAATGTTATTAATCATATATTAGGGTACCTGTCTACTGTGTATAATTGAGTTTTGTTTTACCATGATCTATTTGTACATGTTTTATGTAGGCCTACGGCGCTGTCCTGTTTAGGTAATTACTCTTACTCTATGGCAATCAGTATGGTTCAGTTCAGTTTGGTTCCAAAAGTTTGTGTGTCTCTCTCTTTGTAAATGCCTACAGTACATACATTGCTACACACACGTCCAGTGTTTAATCAATGTCCTGCTGGTTTATGGCATAAATGGCGCCAGATCTCTGGGCTTCACACACCCATTTAAAACCAGTGACATGCAACATTGGATCAGAGTGTCACTCTCTTCATCTGCTGTTAATCAGTCATCTCTTTTAATGTCTGACTGTATGTTTTATTGCTCCTCCCTCCTGCAGTGTCCCTGGGAGTCAGGTTCAGGTGGGTTTGGGTTGTAAACCTGTTAATGCCCTCTTAATGCTTGTGATAAGACATTCAGTCTCACCTCTCTCACCTTATGTAGCTATTTACTACTACAATACTTCTCCTCCTTTGATTATTTCTACTCGTTTTTTATCAATCTATTTAAACGTTGTCTCTGACCTACCTATATCTGAGGCTGGCCATCTATAATGTGTGAAACCAGACATGTTCTGACATGTTCAGCGAGAAACTTGAAGAAGTTGTTTCAAGGAAGTCTCAGAATTTATTTTGTCCAATTAGGAGGGTATCAAATCCAGTCTAAAGGCTGCAAAGGTTGTAAAGACAGTTTAACATCCACATTCTTCACTCACACACCTTGTCTGGTTTAAGTGTTGATTGAATCCATTCTCCCACAGCCCAGAACTGATAGCATCAGAGAACAAAGAGGGATATGCTGTAGTCAGTCGGATATATCGTCAGGTATTTAACTGCACTTGCATTAATCTGTTTTATTTCTGCTAATGAGTGCCACTGTATCTTTTACTGTAGGTGAGGAATTTTTACTACCTTTTCAGACCTTTTGATCAGATGACAACATTTTGTGGGCTCAAGAGGAGGAACATATAAATGTTCTTGGTGTACACACAACAGTTCCTTATTGCACAAGTGCCTCATCTGTTTATTTGAAGCTCTTGTTTGGTGTGTATTAGAGCAACAATGAATAGAGGTTTTTACATACTGATGAGGACTATGGGCTCTTGCATTAAGACGCATTAAGGGACAGATTAAAAAGGCCAGATATTGACTCTGTTCAATATATATACAGTATATATATATATATTATTATTTTTTAATACTGAGAGCAAAGCTGCTTGTACAAGAATGAACCGGACAGCCTTTTCTCTTTTGCACATGGATTTGGGACTCTATAGAGCTGAGGTATCCCTCCATTGACATCTTAACACCTCAGACATAGTTGTTTACACATGTTGAGTTACTTCTGAAAACAAACAGACAGTGTTAAACAGGGAGTTTAGGGAGTGGATCCACAAGAGGGCTGTTACATCTGTTTCCTCTATTACTAATGACCCCATAGAGGGCAACCCCAGGGCCATGGACATGAGGGGAAAATATATCCCTACTGACAGTGACCAATGCCAGACCACCAACAGTAGCATGGCCTTATGTCAGCGGAAGCCCAGGCGGTTGATCTATGGTAAGATAAATAGATAAACACCTATGGTCAGAACATTTAGGAAGCAAGTCACGAGAGCAATATTAGTATGCTCTCCGCTGTGTGATCTCTACTGTAATCATTGCTGAATGTTGTTGAAATATATACACTGTACTCTCGAGTTTACTCAGACTCTTATCTGATGCGGGTGTTCTTTAAGAGCAGATCACTGCTGTCGTTCAAAGGGGACCGACCACCCTTACAGGAGAAGTGATGGATTAGTGAAGTTTGTTTATTTTTGAGAAAACTATTTGTGAATTGATTAATTAATTGGCCAAATTAGACACATAGACATCCTGTGTTTGGAAGTGGAAAAGTTGTCACAAGTGCGTCGTGGAATTCCCAATGGATTGGAGGTGTTTATTGTAGCCATCTGCTGTCAGTTAGAAGCCAGTGAGAGTCCACATGGTAGACATGGAAGTCCACATGGAGTCCACATGGAAGTCTCTCCTATAGTGTTGGGAGCTGCCCTCTGCGGATATCCAGGGTACGACCCATCGCTCAGGCCACTGTGACCCTGCTCACTTTCACACACCATAACACAGCGAGATCAACATGCATGAGGGGGCAGAGAGGCAGGCCTGACCCAAGCCCTAGTTGTCTTCCCTCTGTCTCTAGCATCCATTTTTTTGGTCCATTGCTATGAGTTGTTGGGCGACGGTAGCTTGTCTGTTAGAGAGAGAGGAAAAGAAGTATGAAAAAAAAAGGTATTTACTTCTAATGCCAAAGTAGCTTTGCTGCCTTCTTTAAACGCAGCAATGCTGCTTAAACAGCTGTGTTTTGAAACACACTGACTGATCTCCAGGTTGACAGCCCCTTTTTTTTTTTTTTTACGCTATTTGGACTGGTGTTCATCTGAGACAGACCTGATTTAAGATTGACAGAATACAGACATTATTGTTGTTTCCCATCAATTACACCTCCATCACCTTGTCACATATTTTGAAAATACTGTATTGATCATCTGTGTTTCATGCTATTGCCAGGGCTGACCTGATGACCTGATGACCCCCCCCTTGGGGAGTGTTTAAAAGTGAGATTGACAGAATTGTGCTGATGACATCTTGCTTTGACCTGTGTGGTCGAAAGATTTTTTATTTAACTGAAAGGTATAGCCCATAGCATGACAACCTTCTCATTTTCCTAACTTACATTTCTTTGTTTTTGTTTTAGCAATAATTTCCATGGAAAGCTTTCAGAATATTCTCATTCTGTCCTTTGACTGTGACTAGGTAAATGGTCTCATGTTACACAACCTTGGAAAAGCAAATGTAGGCCTAAGAAAGAGGAGAGAGAACCAATCAGAGGAGAGAGAACCATCCTTTATGTCCTCATCCAGCCACCCTTACCTACTTCCTAACCTTCTTTTTGTAGCATGCTTACCTTTTCACACTCACAATGCTATCTCACCAGGGGCTTCCCATGATACCACCCAAGTGGGATGGCTTAAAGATGAAAACATCCTAATCCTTGACACATCTTAAATGGACCCTCATTCAGATAAGTCTTCCTTTTGCCAGCCACAAAGTCCATTCAGTTCTGGCGATCTGGGAGGAAATGCTGCATCCACATTCACTGTGGCTATACACCTCTGTCAATACAGAGGAGGGATGGGTAGGATATGTGTGGCATTGTAGCCATAATATGAAGAGGGTGTACTGTGCAACAGAACGAGTTTGGCACAGGTACGAGATGCTTGTGGTTGAGATATCAAATCTGCAGGGGAGATACTGAATCTCAGTAAGCTCACTACTACTACTACAGTGTGGTAATACAGTACCAATCATAATGCATGGCATCAAGAGTTTGATCGACTAATAGAGATCTATATCATTGTAACCCCTGCCATATGGGCGGGGCCTGAGTTCTATTTTAAATAAGTGGCGGTATTACCTGTAATAATAAACTATTCAAATTATGACGATCAGTGCCTCCATTTACTATGTGGAAGTATTTTAAATAGGACTTCCTTTTTAATCCTTTTAATGTATTTATGTTTTAATCATCTGAATATGAATTGCCTATTACCTGTTTATGACAACACAGTGGCTTTAAAATCAAATACCAAAGGGTATATATTTATTTACTAAATGCTAAATTTAAAGTGTTGGTAGTCAATTATAATGTTATACAAAGTCAATAGACAATATTCACAATACAATGTCAAATATAGGCTCAAAGCCTATTCCAATTCCTTTCAAAGAAATAAATGTAATGTTTCCAATAAACTCAAAGTCAACTCAAAGGATTCACAATTGTACAATATATCATTCAGTAAAGTAAAAGGTGGGCCCACACTCACACACACACGCACTCTGTAACTCAGTCCATTAACTAGTGTTATCGTTGCAGCTGACGGTGCTTGTGAGCGGGGGGGCCTTGAAACTGTTATGGCCACTTCACTCGTCCACACGAGGTCCAAACAAAAGCTTGTGCGTGGTTCAGTACTCACGTAACCTCGTGGGGAACTCGTAGGTAAACGAGGGGTTTGAAAGATGGTGTAAAAAGAGGCAGAGATGAGGGGGATGAGGTCCAGCGCTCTCCCACAAGCGCAGGAGAATGATTGAAGTACACCGACGCGAAGACTCAATGGACGGTCTCGAGTTACCCCAGGCGATTGGAAACGGTCTCCGTTGTCCAACGAAGAGCTTTCCTTTTGCTGGGTCTCTCGACTTCCAATTCTGAATTAACAGAATACACTGAGCTACAAAATCCAATAGCTATTTCGTTTTGATAAAGCTAGAAACAATTTATCACTCAGCAAAGGCTAGCAACATACTAACGTAATTATGCTAAGCTAACCGCTAGCCGCGATTAGCTCTATAGTCAAATATAACATACTACAACGAGTAGATGTAGCTTATAAACAAACACCAGACATATGTATTTACCTCTGGTAGCTTCAATGTGCACCAACATCCAAAAGAATAACAATTCGTTGATTCCCGAATTGTTAATACACACAGCATACACAACAAGTCTTACTTCCCTCGACGAGGTCCTCAAACACTCTGACACGTTACTTAGTGCAACCTAACGCTATTAGTACAAAGTCCCGCCCCCTCTCTCTCAGCATACATTACAATTGGCTAGCTCTTCCCGATGGACCAATGAAATAAAGAAATGAATGAATGACATATAACCAAAGAGCGAACTCACATTAGAGCTTGTAAATAAGTACACATTATAAACTTATAACAATGTTAATAACCGTGTACATAACCATGAAATGATGCTTATTTATTAAATGGACTTATTTATTGAAATGCTCATAGCTCACTTTAGTAACTGGGCTACACTCTCCCCCTTCTAAATGTCTGATGTCCTCAGCAGACTCAATAAACAAACTTTAATTCAAAAACATAAAAGGGTGTAGCGTGAGCTGACTTTGCCTACTCTAGGTCTTTCTAATCTTAATAACCACACCTCGGTGGAAAATGGTAAGAGGTTTGTCCCTTGCTCTACCAGGCTCATCATAGGTAAGTCTCATTATTGGATTTACTAATCTTTTTGGCCTAGCTTGTTTAGGGGAATGTTTTGCCTGTGATCTAGTGGACATTCTTCTATCTCCTCACTGGAAACTCTTTCCGCTTCTGAGTCAGTTTCTGGTGCAGTCTCTGGGTTCCGGTCTTCTTGGGTGCAGTGATCTGGCTCTGAACGACTGTCACTTTCTGACTCTGACTGACTGTTGCTTGCTGAATCTGCATGATTGTCACTTGCTTCCATATGTGCTTCACTCTGTCTTGGACTTAGAGTGGACCTTTCTCTTCTCTCCAGGACCTTCTCTAGGTATGTTCGATAGGATGGCCCGTTTGGCCAGCTGCACTCCAGATCGGAAGAGTCAGAGGATTCACATTCGTGTTGTACTTTGTGGTCGGTTGTCACTCTCTTTTCCTTGTCCGTAGTCACTCTCTTTTTCTTGTTCTGAGTCTCTGTTCGAGTTCTAGGCCTTGAGGGCACGGGGTCATCATTTACTGCTACTGGCATCCGCACCAGCTCTCCTATGGGCAGGAGATGATCTCGATGTAGGGTTTTGACCCTTCCGTTCCCACTCTCAAGTTTCACCTTGTAGACAGGCAGGTTTGGCATCTTCTCTGTGACGATATATGGAGTCTCACACCATCGATTCTCCAGCTTGTGTTTCCCTTTGAGGCCTAGATTTTTGATAAGCACTCTGTCGCCAGGCTCTATATTCTGAAACCTGACTCTCTTGTCGTATGCCTTCTTGTTGCGAAGATGTGTTTTGTTGGAGGCCTCCGTAGCCATCTGGTAGGCCTTCTGAAGATCTTGCTTGAGCTTTGTGACATATGACGAGTGCTGACGTTCTCCATCATCGGGCTGTGTCCCGAAGCATACATCCACGGGGAGTTTGGCTTCTCTCCCGAACATTAGAAAGTAGGGAGAGTATCCTGTGGAGTCACATTTGGTGCTATTGTACGCATGTACGAGATGTATGACATGTTGGCTCCAGTGTCGTTTATTTTCTTGGCTTAGCGTGCCCAGCATGGACAGCAATGTCCGGTTAAATCTTTCCGGCTGGGGATCACCCTGTGGGTGGTAGGGGGTCGTTCGGGATTCCCATATGCCCATTATCCTCAGCAGTTCTTTGATCAGTTTAGACTCGAAGTCTCGTCCTTGGTCGGAATGGATTCGAGTTGGTAGTCCATAATGCACAAAATACTTCTCCACTAATATCTTGGCGACTGTGAGGGCCTTTTGGTTTTTGGTCGGGAAGGCCTGTGCATATCTCGTAAAGTGGTCCGTTATGACTAACACATTGCTGATTCCCTTTGAATCCGGCTCCATGGACAGGAAATCGATACAGACAAGGTCCAGTGGCCCAGCACTGACTATTTGGTGTAACGGGGCAGCTTTGTGGCTTGGCCTTTTCCTTAGAATGCACTCTCCGCAGTTCTTCACATACTGCTCGACGTTGGCAGCCATCTTTGGCCAGTAGAAACGGCTTCTTATCATGTCAGTCGTCCTTTCTGCTCCCAAATGACCTAAGTCATCATGCATGGACTTCAAAACCACTGGCCTGAACTCAGCTGGTAGCACAAGCTGCTGGATGTTCTCTCCTGAATGGCTTTGGCTCAAGCGGTACAGCAGCCCATCCTTCATGACGAACTTTCCCATTTCCTTCTTCATGGACTGGATGTCAGGAGAAGGCACTACATCCTTAAGCCAATCCCCATGCTTCACTGCATGAATCGTCGCTCCAATCACAGGATCTTGGCCCTGAGCCACGATGAGCTCTTGTCTGGACAGCTGTCCAAG
The DNA here is from genome assembly GCF_963989245.1 of Nansenia antarctica. NCBI lineage: Eukaryota > Metazoa > Chordata > Actinopteri > Argentiniformes > Microstomatidae > Nansenia > Nansenia antarctica. The sequence goes on along the minus strand of NC_137688.1, from coordinate 58,690,719 downwards.
AGTGTTCATGTGCACGCTTGTGGGGAAAGCGTATACGTCGGGCACACACTCAGGGGACGCTCCAAGTTGTTCTGCAAACCTTGGTGAGGCTTGGGAGGATCCCAGGACACCGACCTGCTGGCAGATGGACTTGACACCAGACTGGGGTATACTCTTCCAGTCGGAATCCTCTTCTCTGGGCTCCAGCCTTGACAGTAGGTCTGCATCGATGTTATTCCGGCCAGGTCTGTAGATGATGTCAAAGTTGTACACTGACAAGTCTGACAGCCAGCGATGTCCAGTTGCGTTGAGCTTTGCAGTGGTAAGGACATACGTCAGAGGATTGTTGTCTGTACGTACCGTGAAACGGGCTCCATATAGATAGTCGTGGAACTTTTCGACGAGGGCCCACTTCAGTGACAAGAACTCTAGCTGGTGGATGGGGTAGTTCCGTTCTGAAGAGCTCAACTTTCGGCTGGCGAATGCCACTGGCCTCAGGCCTTCTGGGTAGTCCTGATAGAGCACTGCGCCGAGGCCGGCCAGACTAGCATCCACATGCAGGGTGTAAGGTTTGCTGGGGTCTGCGAACGCCAGGACTGGGGCGTTGGTGAGGCAGTGTTTGATTTTCTCAAAGGCCTCAGTGCACGACTGGTCCCATCTCTCTCCGAAGGGTTCTCGCTCATCCAGGTACACCTCACTTTTTCCCTTTCCAGGTCTTTTCCCACTGGCGAGGTCCTCAAACACTCTGACACGTTACTTAGTGCAACCTAACGCTATTAGTACAAAGTCCCGCCCCCTCTCTCTCAGCATACATTACAATTGGCTAGCTCTTCCCGATGGACCAATGAAATAAAGAAATGAATGAATGACATATAACCAATGAGCGAACTCACATTAGAGCTTGTAAATAAGTACACATTATAAACGTATAACAATGTTAATAACCGTGTACATAACCATGAAATGATGCTTATTTATTAAATGGACTTATTTATTGAAATGCTCATAGCTCACTTTAGTAACTGGGCTACATCATTATCACACTGCCTATTAGAAAGCTCAGCACCTGCAATTAAGCTCTTGTTTTAGGCTTTTAATTAAGCTCAAAAAGATTAATGTAAACAAGGTAGGTCCAACCTGTCATTTATAACCATAAATGTTTGGCTATGGGATTGGTTAGTCTTTAGTTCCTGGCCTCTTTGCCCTCTGTCCAATGCAACCACCAGATCATTGTTCCAGGCTGTTGATCTTTTAATCCCCCTCTTGGATCGACTGGAGGAGCGGGGCTTTGAGGCATCAAGAGAAACTTTAAAAAAAAGATTTGTCTTAGGGATTAAGAGTGCAAAGCTTTTAAAATAATTGTGCTGAGGATGAGCAGACAAGGAGAGTTTGCTGTTCCGGCCACACGAAGCTCTCAGGTTTCATGACAAAGGTAAGGTAAAGCCCCTCTCCCCGGAGACCCGTATGTTCCGTGCTAACATGCTTTAACTGACCCCCTGGTCTCTATGAGCCCTTGACACTCTTACGTCTCTTTCCTACACACTACCTGTATGAACAATTTAACCCAGATCAGTTGCTATCAGTATGTGCAAAGTAACAAAATGTACGGTATACTTATATTTTGATTTTTGGGGGGCATTTAGCAGACGCCTTTATCCAAAGTGACTTACAACAAATACATTTGTCTATGTAAGTGAATCATCTATCCATCAGTCATTGCAAAAAAAGTAATCTCTGCTTGGGCCAGGGCCTGTCATTGGCAGTCATAATGCTAGAAGAAGAAAGATTTTCTTTTTGTAAATGTAAATGTATGCTTAGTTACTCTGTACCCGGCTACCATATGCATATGTAACTACCATGTAAAAGCATCCGTTGTAGGACGCATAGTGGAAACAAATTATTTACCCACTCCACTTTTCTTTTTTTTTTTACAATTGTGTACTTTACATACCACTTTTTCAATTATCATTCTCATCCTTTAACTGCTTTTTACAGACCATGTGCTAGATGTGGACAACATGGTCAGACCTACTGTATCCCTCAGACTTCCCTGCTGTCCGATAAGTCAGCCACCTCCAGCTAAGTACTCCTTACAGGCCAAACCAAGCGTGCTGAGTGATGATGACTGTGGTGCTCATTCTCATCAGGCATGTAGCAACTGGTCACGCTGTCATACGGCACGAGAAGCTCTCCCTCTGATGGTCACTGATCTCTGGGTTTATCGTTTGAGATTGGGACAAATCCTTCTGCTCGAAGTCTGAACAACTCAGGTTGATCCATGTGTGTGTTGTTAATATGTTTCTGTGGAATTATGATGTTGTGCTTCTTACATGAACTCTTCCAATGCCCTCTTGATCTAGGCTGCTTGGTGATTCCATTCTGCAGTTCAAAGTGCTGATTCTGCCTCAGTTTTTTTTTTACCTGCAAATGTAAACAAGACAGGAACAGCTATTACACCAGTTTACAGTATCAGTGTAGTATGTTGTTAATTGTGGCTCCAGTTGGTGATAATGTCCTCCTGGGAGTGGGTAAATGGTCTACATACCACAGTTTGACATATAATTCATGTGCCAGCTGTGCAACTGGGTTGTCCCGATGGCGATCTAGACATGGGGGGCAAGCCACTCACACGGCACTATCTCTAACTGCCATCGGCATGGCAACAAAGAGGTGCTGATAGGAGAAAACAAGGATCATTCACATGTTGGCGGGCCAACCCTGGGTGGTGGCGTGGAATTATTTTCGAGTATGAGGTCTATTACAGGGGCATTCACAGGGCGTGTGGCAATGTGGAAGACATCCAGATAGTTAAGATGGAATTTGTGATTGTCCTTAAAACTCTTTTCCCTTTCGTGTGATGGCTATCAGTAAGCACCATGTGTACATGCAGCTATTCATTAAAGATTATATCAGCTGGAAGAGGCATTTGAGAGGGCTTTCGGGGGCAGTAACCAAGGCAAGATCAACGGACACCATCTCCCAATCTGTCTTTGCCCTTTGCAAGTCTGTTTTGTTTGCATACAATACTGGTAACTTCAAACAAACTCTCGAACCCTGCTTAATGTGATTTGGGCAGCCTGAAAAACAAGTTGGGCCTGGTTTGGTCATGCAATATGCTCCAGCAAACTGCATTAGCAAACTGTCCTACAAAAATGAAACTGATCAGAAATAAGCAAATGGCAACATCACACACACAAGCACGCACACACAATGTGTAACATGTATATGTTCAGACCTTATTTATTGGAGTTTTTCCTGGTCAAATAACATAGTCACAGAACTTCTGTCTCTACTCATTCAGTATCATTTCGCTTGTGTTTTAATAGATTGTTAACTTCTTTCCCAACATGGTACACAGTACTGCTTAAGTTTGGCCTCTTATGTTTATTAGAAGGAAAAGCTCACATAGGGCAGTACTAACCCCGGTGCATCTTTTACTGGACAAATGTTGGCATCTGAGTCGGAGATCAGAGAACTTTCAGAGTCGAAAGGAAATGATGTCATACACGAATCCTAGAAGTGGGGGCATTCATTGGAGGGAGAGAGAGGGAGGTGTAGTGGGTGGAGCTAGACTGAGTGTGAGCTCTTGAACATCTGTATGTTACCGAAAGGCTGAGAGAATAAGAGGGCTCACATTGCTTCAGATACTATGGTAGTTTCAGGGCAGATTTCAACAAAAGGAAAATCCAACACTGGATCTCTTCATGAATTAAAACAGGATTTGAGCCTTTGTCTTCTCCCTGTATATAGATGAATATTATGACGTTGGCAATGCAATATTTCAAAAAACGTGAGAGAGTTTTCTTTCGTCTGACAGGTTAAGCCATCATAATTGATTCCTAATGCCGAGGGGATGCAACACAAAATGGTATATGTCATAATTATGTTCCCTAATTGGATGGGGTGCCGTTGTGGTAGAGGGCACTGAACACTGGAGTCTCTTGAGAGGTATTCAACTTTTGACGAACAGTCATGAATTCAGACAGAACAACGTTCACACACACAGGCAAACACACACACACACACACAGGCAAACACACACACACACACACACACACACACAGTCACACAATCAAGTACATCAATCCCATACCGTCAGACAAACTAGTAATTATTTGCCAATCTATGCAGAAATTTTGCAGTTCTAATGATGAATATAGTGATGATGATAGCTCATTTATATGAATGTGCACGTACACACACACACACACACACACACACACACGTACACACACACACACACACACACACACACACACACACACACACACACACACACACACACACATTGTGCAGATGTCCCACAGAGTTGTTTGACTCATGCTAGCAGTAGGATTATAACACCTGTGCAGATTATTTTAAAAAATATTATTTATTAGAAAGGAGGAGGAGTGGATCACCATGCTATCTGGTTCTGAAAACTCATAATGCCTAATAAATTAGATACATCAAGGTCTGTGTTTTTACTTGGGAAAATGCAGTAGGCATTACACAATGGCACAACTTAAACATAGCATTTATCCCAATATTCAAAGTCAGAACACTGACCGCTGGTTTTGGGATGTCTGGTAGACTGTGTTTATTTGCTCTCCTCTCAGATATCCGCAGGAAAGGAAGAAAAAAAGGGGATAGTCAGAGCCAAATTTGAACATTGGACATTCCCTGAAAAGGACTCAGGATGATGTGGACAGCACTTCCTCAGCACACCTGACACACACCTTTTGTTGAGGGTAGAAAATGGATGAGGTAATCCTAGCTGGGGTAGGGTCACTTGAGAAGGTGGGGGGGCTGAGGGAATGTTGGTAGCATTTCCCATGAAGAACCTCATTTGCATTCTAGTGTGTTTACTTCAAAGTTTTTAACCCTCATGTTGCAACTAGTTTAGATCGAACACTTCTTAATGCAAAGGACGCTGTGTCTTGCCTGGCTCCAGATCTGTGTATACTTTAAACAAATTCTATGATTATTGTTGCCATGCCATGCCATGCCATATGACAGGAGTTGGCTAAAGCACATAAAGACTTGGAGCCCGGCAAGAAATGTGTTCTAAAGAAATATGTGAACAAAATAAATCTATATTGAACTTAATTTGCCAAATCTCTTTGTCAGTATATTGAACAAAAAACAGAGATATACTTTAATTTTCATTTTAAAAATATTTTACAATTATATTTAAGACCAAGTACATTTTCTACAAATGTTTTACTTATGATAACTTAATTCTAGCCAATGAATGCAGATTTAAGGTAGCGTGAGTATGACTGGGTGTCCTCTAGTGTGGAGTAGGCAGCTTGTGGTTTCATGCTCTGCCTACAGTCTTACTCATGGCGCCTTGATTCTGTGCTTCGAAGACTGAGACATTTAGACCTTGTGTCTTGGAATGGAGGTGTGCACTATACAATAATACATGTCTGACATGACAGAGATTAATGTGCTACCGCCACAGGGTGTGGAGAAAAACTAATCATTGGGGAAGTCAAAACAAGTTCTTTACAATGGTACATAAAAGCACATCATCACTGATATGTCAGCAACCAAAACATAACAATTTGTTACACAAGCCAGTCAATCTTTATCTTACATTTATTAATCTGGCTATCAATCACTTTGAGACATGCTTTTAGATGTTCTCACATGATAGATATTTTGTGTGTGTGTGTGTGCAATACAAGTTTGTGTGTGTGTCTGCGTTTATGTCTGCATGTGTGTGTGTGTGTGTGTGTGTGTGTGTGTGTGTGTGTGTGTGTGTGCTTGCCATGCGTGTCTGCGTGTGTGAGTGTGTGTACGTGTGCGCGTGTGTGTTTGCGTGTGTGTATGCAGGCTGACGTGTATAACCGTCAGTGATGATGTCTTGACCTCTTTCAGTAGTTAGTCCACATTGTGTCTCGTCAAACTGAAAGCTGCTGACTCACCCCCACGACATAGCGCAGGGTAGATAATGGGAATTTTCTATGCTTGAGAGAGAGGGGCTTTATCAACATCCTCAATGACTCAAGCCCCTCTCAGAGACTATTCTAAACAATGATGCAGTGCTTCATCTCAGGACCAATGTTTGCTCTGTCAGACTTCAGGCCGGTAAGACCCCAGTAATGGCATCACTCCATTCAGCAGTAGCTGTTTGCTCTTGGATCACCTTACGTTTCTCATTACCTGCAGGAGGCTACTTGACTTGCCTCAGCAAACAAACAGTATACCTTTGAATGGTGAGAAAACTTAGAGTTGGTCCAAAACCAAACAGTTTTCTCTTGCCATTGATGCAATCATGGAGCTCCCAGAGAGATAATGCCATGTACACCAATACAGTATGTCAGATAGTAGCTTCAACACAGTAGACAGCTGTACATAACATACATTGAACACTAACATTAAGACTGGTCTGTAAGTTGACTGCATGAATTCTGCCAGTGTAGTACAGGGTTAGATATGTTGGTTAACAAATGAGCACATGTAAAAAGGTGGGATAGTCACCATAGCTCAAATTACAAATGAGTAGAATATAGTATTTTGGCTTACTGTACACCTGCCATAGGAGTATCTCAGGTAGTGTGTGTAATATGGTGGTGTTGATTGCAGAGAAGAGATATAGGACTGTGTGACAGATTAAGATTATTCCAACGATCCCCATGAATTACCTCTGCAAGCCTACTGAAGATGTCAAGTTTCTGGTTCTAAACCTCCTCAAGTCAAGTAAAACCCTTCAAACATTTTCCAAATCGCAGTTGTCAAATGGTACATATGAAATCCAATCTTGAAACATAGTATTTCATGCAATAGGGAACATTTCAGATGTGTTGACTTGCACACAATATTGATAGAATAACTATAAACAAACTCGAACAATTGGTGAACCAGGTGAATTGTGTTCAGGATTTATTAGTACAGTATAGGTAGGCTACTGTATATGTATGTTATGTAGTAGAATATCCTCTTAGGACTTAATGTGCTCTTACTAAGCTTGTGTGCACTAATCTTGTTGCTAGGCTTTAGACTGGGATACAGACACCCCTCATTCATGAAAACCAATACAATTACACTTCATTGTTTAGTCTATAACAAACTTGGAACACCCATTAATCAAAAAATTGGACACATCAAAAATGACAATCCACAATCGTCTGAGATCAATACAAACATACTGCGCTTACGCACCGTTTACATCAATAATTAAAGAGAGATTCAAGGCAAACTTAAAGTAAAGCGAGAGTTAATAATGCTACTCTTGGCCGAGACCTGCATTCATTAAAATTGATATAGGCCTATTTGGGAGCAGAAAATACGAATTTAAGCCTTGATAATTCAGAAATGTGTAATTTACAGGTAAAAAAGAAAGGGACCTCATACCAACTGTTACACCTAAACAGATTCAACTGAGACTGCTAATCGAAAGAGTAGGACTATTCACATCTTTATTCCACCCATGGGTGCTAACCAATAAAAAAGGCTGACTTCGCACAGAAGTTAACAAATATATGTTATTTTTGCAATTACTATAATTCTCATAATTATAATAATTATATTATTATTGTTGTTGTTGTTGTCATATTACGCGAGCCTGGCTCTTTAAGTATTGACTTAAAATGACATGTTAAAATGGTTATTCCATAGCAATTACCTGATGATTCTTTAATACAAAAGAACATTCTTGAGCTGCAAGTTTACAACAATATTAGCGTCTTGTCTGTTTATCATATCTCACATACATTTAGCTAAGGTCAAGGAGTTGACAACATTTGAAGCTGAATGCAGAAGCCTGGTTTGGGTTTTGGCATAAAATTAGAGCAATTTACGAATTAGTATACCTGCAACAGTACTAAAAATACAAACTGTAAAAACAAAAACATAGTGAAAGTGGAAAACTGCTTGGTTAGTCGCTTACTTGTAACAATCCTCAAACTATGGTTTTGTTATGGTTTGTGATATCAAATAAGAGTGGGCATAGCTCTTTATTTTTTTACTGATTATTTGGGCCGAGCGACCAGACTCTATTCCCAAGTTGAGTGAGAGATCCCTGGCCTTGTGCCACCTGGCCAAAGGTAGGCTACAAAGATACCATCTCGAGAGGCGCCGAAAAGTGTGCAGCATCATTAACTCCAGGAAAGCTTGGTTTGCTCGAATTTGAAGGGAAATGGTGAGTGGCACATCATCGAAAAGAGGTGTTCGCCAAAAGAACTATAGGCCTATATGAGGAAAATCACCAATCATCTTAGCAATAGACAATAGTTGGAAGAATCCGACGATGGGTAATATGTCTGATCTACTGATCTTTGTGGAAACAACCGTATTTTCTTTGCTTTGAAGAGCAGAAATATGAAACCCATTCATCCAGATAAAGAGGCGTTTTAGTTTTGCATGCCTTTATTAAGCACAGATATATAAAAATATATATATATATAATTACAGCTTTTGCGGATATAATTTACAAAATTACAAATACATGTACTATAGGCTGTTTGTTGTTCACATTTTGAACTTTCCCCATAAGGCAATATAACGAGTCAATCAAGTTCGGCTTATCTCTTGACACTGAACAATGTCTCAAGACAATTAGAATTTCGACTATGGGATGAGAACAATAATATGAGAACGCCACAGTATAATGTAATAAACACATTATAACATCCAACAACACTGCATAGGTTGCAGGTGGAGAGGATTGTCCAACATTCTCATGGGCCTACATTCGATTGTTATTCGATACTTTTTAGATTTGTATGGACAAACTATACAATGCATTGAAAGACAAAAACGTAGATTTGTCACTTACTCGTGAAATTCTTTACATGTTGAAATTTAGCCACTTTTGTTCATTGCATATTTTTCAAGTGAGCTCGATCATCGTTCATCGGGTTAGGATGCTGAGGTCGGGAGAGAATGTCCGTGGACGCCGCTCAACGCCTCGTGCTGGTGCTTGCTTAAGGGAGTGTGAGGTTTTCTGTCTCCTGCGAAAAACAAACAAGAGATATTGTTATGGAACAAATAACTCGTAATTCTCTCTATCATCATTAGGCTACAATGAACACACAAGTTGCGTCTGCAAAGTCCCAATGCCCTGAAGATGTTATGATAAGTGGTCTCATCTGGCAGAGCCAGAAGAAGTGAAGAAACAGAGCAAATAAGATCATTACATATAGGCCTATTTGGACTCTTTGACTAAAAGAGGTAATATAAAAACAAGAGGGCAATTGTTATTATTATTATATTATCACTTTATTATATTATTCGAGGACCCCCTCGAAAATGAGAAGATTCTTCTCAAGGGGCTTACCTTAATAAACAATCTCAATATCATCCATTTGTAACAGGTTTCATTCATTTGAATGCTGATTGGTAGACTAGCGGCTAGCCCACTGTTTTCTCAGCCATTTTTCTTTTTTTGCATCTTACTAAGGGTTTTTTATAAATGGACAGAGCGAATGACAGGGCTTGTTTGTAGTTAGATTTAAGCAGACAGTCCATGTATTCGTCTAATTTGCCAAATACATATTTAACGAAGTTAGTGAAATGTGTAATAAAAATGGTATGCATTACGGCAACTGAAATTTCACAACAGAAATGTTAATAGACATAATGTTTTCTACATTATTTTCACAAATATAGGCCTAGCTCTAATTCTAGGTTAATTGTTTTTGGCTAAAAAACAGTAAGGGTAAACTTCACAGTGGTCTGAGGTTATAGGAGTTCATCACTATTTTCATTTCAGCACTGTTTTTTATTAGTCAAGCCTATAGTCTTTTTTGGGCATATAGGATATTTGTCCGGCCTTTGCTGTCACGTAGCCTATTATCATCGTCGACATGATCTATTCGGGTGATTTTAGTTTCGATCTTTAATGTCTTTTGACGAATATGTTTGCCAATAATAATAATAATGTTTACAAATGTGTTTATGACAGTTGCCTGCACTGTCTGTCATTGACCGTCATGCAAATTATTGTAATAAAAGCACACAATTTGACAACTAAAAGCACCGACCGGACCTACCTTCTCGTGCTGAATGTTTGAAGGACATTGCCGTGTGGAGGTCTCCAGAGTCTTGCATCGTTGCACCGCTGTTCGGGTGGGCATGCAGGCTCGCGCTCTGAGACTGCCAGTGGTGCCCAGTGGTCATGTAGTTACCCGCTGGCCCACCATACACCCCGTATTGGTTTGGGGGGGAGTAGGCACAAGCAGGGACATAACTTGATAGGTTTGATGAAGACTGTGTGAAGAGAAAATGACCAATTTAAACCATAGTGAATCAAATTGTCCCCAGCTTGCATTGAATTCAGTGGGAAACTTTTGGTGAAAGAGTTTCAGATTTTATTCTTTTCGACAATATAGGCAGGCCTTTACAATCACAGGCCATATGGAGGCTGTTTAGTAAAAACTCTAATCAAACTCTTTAGAATCACTTTAGAAAATATGTTGTTTACCCAAATAGTCCTTACTGTTGGCATGCTTTATACCCAACTTGTTAGTTCACACATATTTATTTACCTGAGGATATTTCATGTCTGCTTCAATGGCAGATTTGTCTATTCCGTTGACACAGTGGGCAGAGGGAAACGTCGTTCTGTTGACGCTCGCCCAGTCCTCCATTTTTGGTGGGTACCCCTCGGCTCCTGCCATGGCTGTAAACAGTTTTCAGTAACAAAGTTTCAATAAATCATCACTAATCGTTTAAGCCTCTATTCGATATAGTCTGCATTCTATACCATAACCGTTGGATTCAAGATAAGTTGTGAAGTGCATTCCTTGTGTATGCTACATGCGTGCAGTGTATAGGCTAGCCTGGAATTTTATGATGAACAGATGTTTTTGATTCGAGCTAATTCTTGTCGAAATTCTTAGCTATATAGGCGCTAAATCAATCCTTATTTATTCGTATTTGAAAGCGATGCCGTCACTGAAATTAGTTCACTTAACATCATTTGCTATTGTAGCCTTCCGTTTGTGACTTGGGTTGTTGGACAATCTGGTCTTTCAGTCCTGTTTAACGTTAAATTATATCTAGGCCTATAACTAACAAAATTACCAATAGGCCTATAACATATAGATGACAAACTCACCTTTAAGACTAAAACGTTAATTGCATAAACACAAGCTAAGTATGCCTCTATCAACCAGGCGAGGCTTCATATATAAAGCCTAAATGTCATTTAGCGCATGAAATAATATGGTAGCCTATGATATGTTTACAAAGGCCTAACTAAACACACAATGTCACAGTATGTCAATAGTCACACAATGTGATTGATACATTTGCTGTAATAGATTATTTCTCATGACAAATATCTGTTTGGTTAAGGAGCCACATTGATGCGTAAAAGTTAGAAGATAGAACAACAAGAAGTGTGCAATAAACAGTGCATGCAGCCACTAAATAAACCTTTAGGATTTAAGAGTATTCATGTATAGTAAACATGATGTTTGGTCACCAACCTTGGTGGTCCATGAAAGCTCGGATGCCTAAAATGTTGCTGACCGTGTGGACCGATGGCCAGGCCCGGGAGAGGCTGACATGGCCTGCGGTGACGGGGACTCCGGGAGCACCGCCAATTTTAGTCCCAGTGGGCGACATGGCGCTTGGGTATGAGTAGGGGTACATGTGGTTATAAGAGAGCTGGGGAGGGGTTTGCTTGCTGTTTTCATATTGGCTTGGCTGGGACAGATTTCCTATTTTGTTTCTTAAAATGCGGCTTATGGAACTAACAGAGGGAACGTTATATTTGTCACAAACGGCATCTGCGAGAAGTCTGTCTCGGATCTCCCAAGCAAATATTCCAGGGTCTCCTTGTTTATAATCCCTTATGCTCTTCACTACGTTGGGTGTAGTGACCCGAGGCTTACTCCCTCCTATGGCACCAGGCAATATCGAACCCGTCTCATTGTACCTCGCTAGTATCTTGCTCACACAGCCATGAGAGACTCGAAGCTGTCTGCTGATGTCGCAGGGACGAATTCCAAGTTGAGCTAATTCCACAATTCTGATCCGAATTGCGTTGGGGAGTGGCCGTCCATTGACAAATACCCCTCCAAGCTGGTTTACTTCACCGTATGTTTGATCTGTAGGAAACACATAATGAATTAATTGGCGATATTGAAGTGAAGTAGGTATAGGCTACACGCATGCGATGTTCACTGTTTTATACAATGATGATAACTATATGTTAGCATGTAGCCCCTCTGTATAGCCTACGCATTATTCAACAAATAACGCTCACTCTCTTATCATTTTTGGCCATTAAGTTAAATTTCGTTTATCATGGTCTAGCACTTTGGCAAGAATCTGACTGCAATTTCAAAAAAATAATAAACATGAATGTACAGATACCACAATAGTAGCTAAAGGCTAAAGCGCATCTCTGTTCGTGCGAGCACGTCAAACACTCTGCCTTTACTCCTGCAGATGATCCATGCGAAATAAACTGTTACTCACCCATCGCCTCTGGTATAGATGCCTTCTTTCACCAGTTACCAATGGCCGAAAAGTTCTGACTCTCCTCACTGCGTAAGAGATGAGGAAAATGGATTTGCTGTTCGTTTTTACTTCAGCTCAACTCTTGCATTTCTGTTAAGGGGATCTAAGACGGCGAGTTTGGGCAAAGGGACTAAAACGATCTTTGTCCCATAGAGGAAATGTGTCCATCCCGAAGGCTGAAGTGAGTGCAGATTAATTTGACGCGTTCACAATACGTCAATCTCGTTGGCTGCGCTAAAGGTTCTTTCCTCCTCTCATTGGTCTCCTACTTGGTGTGTTTATGTAAACCTACTCCACAGAATCTTTTCCGGCTTTTGGAGTTCAACTTCTGTCAAGAGGGCCTTTGTCGCACGGAGAATTAGGCATATAGAGCTACACAACTCGAACTCGGAGTATGCGCTTGGAAATCCAAATGAAGCTAAAGCTGCTCTCCACGACAAGGATGTCTCTGTATACGACCTAAAGATGTTTTGTTATTGCTTATTAAATGGCTAGAAATATGTTGGCAAGTCATTGATAATGATGCATATTTATTGTATTTATTACAAATTTCGGCCGTGATATCATTTGCATTGGCAGGTTCTTATTCTCAATAGCTTAACTGTCTGCACCCTATACCCTAAACAAACATCCACACGGAAAATCACCCCACGCAGCCTCTAGAAACGAGATGGTTTGACATAGCCTATAGGCATATTCTGTAAGCACGAATATCTTTCATTTTGTATTTACTAAAACACGTAGGATTCTATCCCAATTAATTGATTACGCGCACAGCTGTTAACACTGTTGACTGTCTATTTTCAATAGTTAATGTGATCGGTGTCTTGTATCATGCACTTGAACAAACGAGTGATGGCTTTGGTCTCCTATCGTGTGATTAAGATGTCTGACAAACGGGCAAGATTTACCTTTATGTAGCTCATGGCTTGTCGTATTGAACCAAAGTCAGACTGTGCCAGGCAATAAACAAATAGGCCCACTGTCATTTCCAACATTCATTTTTTGTGAAAAATGTTTTCTCAATGCTCCCTACATATGTTATTGATCAGCTAATGCTGATCACTGTTGGTTTGCTTGTGTTATCACATTAATTTAAGCTTTGTGCTTAAATTGAGCCCAAATTAATTATTTTGTTTCGTTGCGTTATTGTCTTCGAAGGCTATAGACTAGCTGTTTTTTTTTTGCTTTGTTTTAATCACTATATTGGAATATATACATTTTTAGGCTAGTATTTAATTTACTCGGACTTTCAAATTAGGCTTTATTTAGTACATTTCTCAATTTAATTGTAGGCTAGAAAAAATTGCACATTGTTCTTGTTATTTTTATTTTATTTGCGAGACATCCACTTCGAGATAGCAAACATTCTGCTTTTGTTAAAAAATATATATTTCTCTTCATGCTGTATGGCAAACAAACAGGTAGGCTATGTTTTTGATGTTCTTTCTTTCTTTTTTTATTGAGAAAGTAGTTGGCATGCTTCTTTGGTATAAAGTTTGTGAGGATGGTGAGACGTCTGTCAGACGAATTGATCAGGGCAAGGCGCGTGCAAGTCATCACATTAGATCATATCCACACACCTGGCGTCCAAATAGCCCTGCCAGTTGCTGGACAACAGATCTCTTGAAAATAATTGAAAAGATAGCTAAATTAATCTAATTCAGATGATGCAAAACCACAACATCCTTTAGGCCTATAGGCTTTTAGGCTAGTTGTCAGTTATTGATATTACACTGGCGTGCAATCAATAACATTCTTTTAAAGAGGTCGGAGATCAGGTTTTCGAGCTCCATGCCATCACAGTGGACATAACCACGCCAAGCGTTTTCTAATACAAATAGGATAAAATCATGTAACATTCAATATACACAAAATTACAGACAAACATGTGCACATGCTCATATGTATAACATTTAATATGTAATACATTGTAATAAGTACTCTGTAATGAATAGGAACAGTAGGTCTGCCATTACATTATTATTTTTGGTGTGATATGACTCACTCGTGAACCAAGTGACCACTTTTAGACTCTATTTCTATCAGTATTACGACCTTAGTTGCTCTCTGTGTACAACACAAAAACCACCATGGTAATTTCCAGGGTAAAAGATGGGTTTGTGATTTTTCCTCTTGGCTCCTCTCAGCAGCAGTATAGCCTATTGTGTCTGCTGTCCTCGCCTATGGGAGATGGCGAGCGGTGAGTAACCCCTAACTTGAAGCTGCTGTGCACGAGACAGTGAACGAACAATCTCTTTCACCATAATTGCAAATACAAAAGAGACGGACATTTTATTTTTGACAGTTGCACCTGTAATAGATAGATTTACTGGTGGAAAGCAGGTCATTAGTCAGTTAACTCTTGCATCCACAGTGAAGGCCAATCGCCAGTTTAATGAATTGCTGATACCAGTGTCCCAACGATACCGCAAACATGTGATTCTTGCATGGCAATGACGAAATGTGTGTGTGTGTGTGTGTGTGTGTGTGTGTGTGTGTGTGTGTGTGTGTGTGTGTGTGTGTGTGTGTGTGTGTGTGTGTGTGTGTGTGAAAGTGTGTGTGTGAAACCAAAGCAACCTATTTCAAATTGAACATGTTCATTGCTGCAACAAAAATAAACTAATAATAATAACAATAATAATAATAACAATAATATGTTTGTCTTATCCTGAAACCCCGTTATTTTTGCATTGAATTGGGACCCAAGACGGTCAGAGATCAGTAGTCTTTACCTCATGCATTGGTCTTCTAGTTATAACTTAGGTGTATAGATTATTATGACAACAGCAGCATATATTAATAGTTCCCATTTAGAAATAAAACTTAAAATTCGTATCCCTAGGAACAGGGCATCTCACCTTCATAAACCTTTCATGTCCATTTTTCCCTTCAGTGTGCTCTTGTCATGGTGTTTAGAGAGGGGTGAACTCAGATCATGTCGATAAGGTAGACTAAAGTGATGACATTTCCCCCCTGATAAACCCAACGATGCAGGTTGCTAAGGACATGTCAAGGTAAGGCCAGGTGAAACTGGCTATACTGCCATCTCAGGCTGCTATGAATGTCAACCTCCAGCCAGTATACAATCTGAAAGCAAGTTACTGCAGTGTTCCGATTCACTGTCTGCAGTCCTCGATTGCAATGCTCTTTTTTTCTACCAGGCTGCTGGTGTGTAACGTATCTTTATAGTGAATTATTGATGCAAAGGCGCCATCACCTGGCCAAAAGTTTGCATTACAGTTCTTCTCAAAGGGTCATACCGCATGCTATTTGAGTCTCAGTTTGCATACCTTTTTTGCATTGCAGAGTAATAGGTTAACTGTTTGTTTACTAATGACTAATGAAGTGGACGTGTCCAGACCTATTTCAATGGGGTGGCCCAGGTGGGGCACCTAGTTATGCATGGGTGGCACAGTTTTGAGAATGTAACACTTAATTGCATTCTTGAGAATTTGTACGCACCATTTTGTGCTTTTTATTTAGTATCTCCACTACCATTTCTGTCTCCACTACCCATTGTATACTTCAATTAGGCTACTAACATTACAATCCCTGTTTAAAAGTCCCAGTGCTACCAATCACAACACAACAGAGTGGCACCATACAAATGTAATATTAAACTCCCATATTTATTCTTTAAACAAACTAGCAAATGTTGTTTTAACACTATAACATGCAGGCACTCCAATTGTAACACAAAACAAAACAAAACAAAAAATGTAACATCACGTTTGAGGCCAGTGATCAAAACACTGTACAGGTGCAAGGAAAAACAATCATTCTTAAACATATATGTTACATAGTGTATTCGTACAAAGTAACATCATCCAAACAATGCCTGTGTCATTGTTTACATCACAAAGCTTTAGGTGAAATGTTAAATAAATGGTGCGGCCAACAACAGCCCCAACAAGAGACAGACAATCATATACTATATGTAGGCTACTTTACGTTTGTTATTTCATTTATTTATTTATTTCAGCCATGAATGCAGCTGATACCACGAAGGATTGAACGACCTCCTCTTCTCACCTTGGACAGTCTTAGGAAAAATCTTTAGCCGAGGTTGAGTGGGACCTTCTGCTCTTGACTATGAAATATCTGAAAGTGACAAAAGCCTGACAATCAAATCCTGCATTCAAGTCTCTGAGACAGAAGTACTCATTGGTGCATTAATACATAGATGAAAGAATTGAATGTAGTACAATATACTAAGCGGGCTACAGTATATTTCATATGAAAAATTACATATTAAGGCATACCAGGAGGTCCATGTGGGGCAACAAGGCCTGCCACATCACTGTCCCCACAGGAAACTGCAGGGCCTGCAGGTACTGCTGGCTGGTCCTCGTTGTCAGTATCATGGTCTGAGACTGAGAGTGGCTGACTAGACACTCCTAAAGCAATGCAGGAATTTTAACAGTTGTATCAATTTAATAGTATGTCAAATGTGTCATTTGTATACTGTACATACCCTGATGTGCAGGTGAAGCTGATGTGCAGTATTCAGCATCAGTATCCTTGTTTGACTCTACAAAAACACAGAAATGGTCATCATAATGAGAAAATCAGCCTTTTTTGTAAGTACTAGTAGCAGCCTATGTTAGCTACCAAACTCAAATGAATACAATATGAATACCCATACAGGCTTAATCGACAAGATTCAGCTTTAG
Source organism: Nansenia antarctica (assembly GCF_963989245.1). Classification (NCBI taxonomy): domain Eukaryota; kingdom Metazoa; phylum Chordata; class Actinopteri; order Argentiniformes; family Microstomatidae; genus Nansenia; species Nansenia antarctica. Next base: position 58,673,605 of record NC_137688.1, on the reverse strand, counting down.
TTTGAATGTAGAGCAATTAACCACAATGTTAAATGATCATGGTTATCAAATAAGTGCTTACTAAAAATAAATCTGGAGCTATCAGAATGTTACATACATACCCATGTGTACAGCAGAAGCTGGAGGTGGGGGTGGTGGTGGTGGCGCCCCTACATTTTTTTGGGGGGGCATCAAATCATACTCGCCTAAGGCATTTAAATGCCTAGGACCGGCCCTGCTCCTGGCTGTGGGCTAACTGGGTTTACATCCTCCAGCTGGCTCTCATCCTCTGACTGACTTTTAGCTCTGGCTGCTCTGTCCTGCTGCTCTGCCGTTTTGGATTTCTTTCTTTGGAAGAACCCCTGAATGCTCTGATTTCTTTTCATACTGTAACATTAACCATCACATAACACATGCCACTTTATAACTTGCACAATTGCACGTCACCTCCCTGTCATCAGAACGATCACGCCCCCTTTTGGGTGGTAAGAAGTTTGACTGGCGGTCAATGTAAATTTGTGGTCTTTGCTACTTTAATCCGCTAAAATAAGAAAACTGTATTGCTTTTTAGATATTAGGATCTCAAATCTGATGGCCAGTCAGGCAAACAATATATAGTTATATTGTATACGATATAGTGTCGTTGGCGATCAATGATCGACATCGTTATATGGAGAAAGGCAATACGGTTTTCTTATTTTATCGGATTAAAGTAGCAAAGACCAGAAATTTGCATTGACCGCCAGTCAAACTTCTACCACTTCTACCACCCAAAAAGGGTCGTGGAGTCGTGGACATGACGCTAGCCTATAGCCTAACGTTAGCATTAGCTAGCATATTGAGGTTTAGGGTTTGCTAGCAAGCTGAGATCGGATGATGACAGACTGGTAGCCTACTACAAAATATAATGTTACAGCTAAAACGTTTTAACCAGTAGCACAACACCGTAGCCTATGTGTAGCTGTGCAAAAGTCTAACGTTATTAATGGTACTCACATTTCTTCAAGTGCGCCAAGAAAGACTAGCACATGAACCTCACCGCTGATCAAAAATGTGTTCTTCTGTTCTATTTAGCAGCCAATCTCGATCATGGCCACTCTAGCAAGCTAGCTTTCGGTTTCGTTTCTCTTGAAGAGGAAAGTTCCTCTAGTGGGGCGATGTGGCCTCTGCTCTGAGTGACTAGGCAGATACCCAATCAATCAGGGGGGTGGCACCTGGGGTGGCCAATCATATTTCAGGGGGTAGCAAAACACTGCCCACCTTCAAAACCACTCTCAAAAAACATTTACAGGAGGCTGCAATCCGTAACTGGACCCTCTAAATCAAAAATCTGATTAAAAGACCCGAACTACCCACTGTACATACTTTGTGTTTCGTCCCCCGCCCCCACCTGTGGTGTATGTCCCCACCTGTCCTACCCGCTGTACATACCTTAAGTTTTGTTGTATCGTTCTTCCCATGATGGATGTATGTTTATCTTGTAGATAGTAATAGTTATTTGTCTGTATTATCTGGTAGATAGTACTAGTTTTTTTGTCTGTCTTACATGTAACGATGAATTGAGAATCAAGGACCCCAATTGAAATAAGCCAGTGGCTTTCTTGGGTTTTTTATCCTTTTAGTTGACCTTGTATGTAATATGTACTTTCATGTACCTACTTCTGCAAATCTTCTAATAAAGTTTTCAATCAATTCAATCAATCAATCAAGCACGTGCTACCCCAGGCCACTCACTGGACACGCCCCTAACATCTCTTTCATCACTTCCCTCTTTAGCTACCCTCAACAAAAAGGCATTTGGGAACTTTTTTATTTTATTTATTTTTCTAACACATTTTCCTCATGATGGCCTTCTAAATAACAAAGCCGGGAGCTGATTGTATTTTACAATCGTAACGTGATTTTTAAAAAAATGTTATGGATATTTAGACATTTGATTTCATATAGGATACCGAACATGTCAACCAGTAGGTGGCACTCTTTACCTAGTATTGATGAAGCAGTGCTTCTGAGGAACTCGGGTTGGATTGGATGGGATGGGATGGGAGTCTTGTAAATGGAAAAAAAATGTGAGTGTCTGTTTATATGTAGGTGTGAGTTCACTGGGTCAGGCAGTTCTAAATGGAAAACCTACTCCTCCCTCATGCTACCACTTGAACCAGTAGTCCAGCTTACAACATTCATGGGCTCTATGCCGATGTCCTGTATGGCAAACGTTATGTGTATAGGGGCTATGGAGCAGTTAAATGTGGGCGGGCCATTGAAAATGCCGTTCAAAATTAAATAACTGAGAGGTTGTGAAACGAATCACACATTCAAAACACCGAGTTGAGGAGGAGGGAGGAAACATTTAGTGTGTAACAGTAGATGGAGCATTAAGCTAGAAATGTATTGTGAAGAGCTGGTATGAGAGTCTGCCATGTGCGCCTAGTCAAGTGAGTCATGTCAGCTCTACAGATAACATTTCCATTTGCAACAACGTTTCACCTCACTGAATACACTCCAGTATGGCCGGGGGTAAGAGTTTCCCTAGGCTCAGAGACCGTGATTGGAGCCTCCTGGTTTGGTCTGTAGCTGCTTTCTTAAGTGGGACACACTTTGTTTTGTAAGACACATTGTCAGTGGCTGTGAAAAGAGAATACTTTACCAATAGTGTATTTGCAGTGTTTAACTGGCGGCACCTCATAGTGTTCTACACCCTGATAACATTTAATTGGCAGGTGGCTGGTTTGGTTTATTTAATTTTAAAACAAGGATCCACCAGCATTCAGAGTGCCGTCTGTGCATGGATGTGCCAGTGTGGCATCCATTCATTTTAATGTGTCTGAACCTGGAGCATGAGTGGAACAGACCATTACCACTGTCTCAGAACTTGCCTAGAATTAAAATATGGCATAACTATGATTTTTTTATTTTTTTTTTTACTTTTTACTCATTAAGACTCACTGTTTGGTCATGTCATGATGACTCTTGTATTGTCTCTATTATAGATGCATTTTCTCAACTCCTTTGAGCACTATGACAATGTTGAAAACTGTTGAGTGGTTGCCAAAAACGCAAACCTTGTACAACCAACTGCTCAAATATTGATCCCAAACCTTAATATAAGATGCTAATATTACTTACTGTAAGATACAAACACGTGATGCCCCATCACAGTAGACCATGAATAGTTGCCCTATTCATTATCCATTCATTTATATTAATTATAAGATAGTTCTATTTATATTTGTCCTGGAGAAACCAAACTTTTTTCATTCCCCTTTTTCATACAATCACCATTTTTCAATGTGCTTTTGGTTGATTTTTAAGTAATTGCGATAAGCAGAAAACAAGGAGGTGCACCAGCGCTAGACCCTTCACTGATTGAGAGAGTAAACATATAAATACAAATGTAAGTAGTCTCACAGCTTCTCAGCCTGTGTACATTCGTTTGAGAACCCCTTTGGTAAAAAAAAATCGGCAATTTGTTGTGGCACCACTAACGTGCCAGTCAACGACAATTGGGCGTGCTAATGATGATGATTATGTGTTTATTATTATTCCAGTATTTTAGTAGCTAACGGGTTTCACGAAATAATATGACGAGGGAGACCAGAAGTCCGCTTTGTGGTGTGTCCGTCTGTGTGTGTGTGTGTGTGGGGGGGGGGGGGAGATGAATGAAGAGATAGTCCATTGAAAGCAGTTGAATACCATGACAACTAGGAGCAACCTCGGATTTATTCCAAACAGTTACGGCACATTGTGAGGGGGCGTCAATCATCTATTATCTTGCCCACGAAATAAATGCAAAAACTCAGCCTGCACAAAAACTTCCAAAAGAAGCCGGACATTTGTCTACATTTCCCCATTATCTGCAGCTTAGCAATCAGTTTGTACGTGTGTTTGCTTAGTCCGACCACCCAGGACGCCCGGAGGATTCGCTGAGAACGGGATTCATTGTCAGCCACATCACATTGGAGATGAGGGCAGTGGGGCATAGAGAAGTTGAAACACATCAGAATAAAAACATCTAAACATTTGAAAATCTGAACCTCAATTAGTCCATTGCGATGTTATATAGTATATATTGCACTGTTTCAACCAATTTGTATTAGGCTATTTTCACATTTCATAGGCCTATAGTTCGATTGTGAAAATAATACAAATTGGCTGAATCAACAGAAATGTCATTATTAAATGTCATTATTTCCTCGGATAGTAGTGTCCTTTTTTGCATAAATAGGTGTTTATGTGTTAAGCGTCTTTGAGTGTCTAGAAAAGCGCTATATAGGCTAAGTCTAATGTATTATTATTATTATTATTATTATTATTGTTGTTGTTGTTGTTGTTGTTATTATCTTGCAATAATTATGATAATGATCACGCATTTATAGACGATACAATTATAATTAATTAATTAGGATGCTACAGAGTTATTATTGTCATATTGCTAGGATATTCATTGTAGTCACTATTGTCACAATTAAGTATTTGAATTCATTATGTATTCCAAGGATTTGTTGATAATCCTAATTTAGCTTTTTACAACACCGTTCAGAGATAAGACGTTGAAAATGCAAACAAGAGTCCCTGTTTCATGCATGCTACTTGAGTTAAGCCCGAATCAAAATATTGACCTAAAAGGGTTTCGTAAATTGGCCTCCCCATTCACTCAACGAAATGTGCAACTTTATATCGCCCCATAATAGCCTACAAAGCTGTTTGATAAAGAAAAGCTTCTGAAAGTGATGTAGGCTATCTATTTTAACTTAATATTTTAAATAAGGATCTATGCTCGAATAACATTGATTGAATTGTGTTTAAGGGATGAATGGTTTATGTTAATGACAAGAGCAAATGCCCCTCCCCATCCCTGTAATTATCTGTCCCATAATACCACTCATCACATTTCTGAAGCACCAATGACAGAGGTTCGGATGTCTACAAACTCCACCATTTCACACCCACTGACGGTCTTCATCCACTTGACTCCAAGGACCCGCCTACATGCGTTTAGTCTTTTCTGCGTTTTCCGATTTATTTTCCATTGCAGATTTAGTGTGTTTAGTAACCTCATATATACCAATCCGTCTGGCGATGGTTTCCTTTTTGCAAATCCTCATAGTGCAGCATCCATGAGCCTCACCACCAACTCCTCCATGACCAACACTGGAGCCCTCTAGACAAGTCAGTCAGCGGTAGGATAGTCTCAGTTAACTTGAATTAAATCAGCGTGTACTTCCTGATCATCATCTTAATTGCATATCAAAATAGTTATCGTTCAAGTATCTGTTTAAGCAAGGAAAACGAACTCTGTTTATAACCTATCGACTTTCTCAGACCATGTCGTTTAGTAACACAAAGACAGGCTTCTCTGTAAAGGACATTTTGGATCTTCCTGACACGAATGGGCAATCTGGAACAGAGGAGACTGAATATGAAAACGAAGAGGACACTAGTGAGATTTTAGTGCAAAATCAGAGATCAGAAAAGGATGGGAATGTGCCCTTTAAGAGTCGTTTGTGTGATAATGGTAACAAACCCTACACAAGATGGCTTGCGTCCTCCAACAACATCCAATATTCATGTAAGTAACTCTGAAAAGTTATTGTTTACACTCGGTAATTTATTTATCCACCTTTCCCAAATAATTGTCACCAAAATATAATTATTTCGTTAATTTATTGCGTCTTCGTTTTGAATTCAGTTCTCCATGCGTAATTATGCAAATATTGGATTCAATGTTTCCATACTGTATTACACTGCTATAATGGTCAACCAAAATACTTACACAAATCTAGTCTCAGTCTGTCAACTACGCCGTTTCCATGCGTAATCAGTAACCCTAACATTATAGCCTGAATTATAACCTATAGCCTATACAGTCTATTCAAAGTATCGTAACCTATTTATTAGATAGATTAGGCCTACTACCAACATATTTGGTATCTTTGTTATTTACTTTTCAAGAAAACGCTCAATGATGTAAATGTTCAGAGAGCATTTGTGATGCTAACCTGACACAATTTGTCTCTTCTCAAATAGTGCATGGTCTGTCAGTTGATTCTCGAAACGAATCAAAATCTCCAGAGCTGTCCACCGATGAATCCCAGGATATCGACAGGGATGTTACAGGTGACAGCAGCGACTCGGGAAAGAAGAGGAAAAGGAGAGTGCTGTTTTCCAAGGCTCAAACATATGAACTTGAGCGACGATTCCGACAACAGAGATATCTCTCAGCGCCCGAGAGGGAGCATTTCGCAAGCGCACTACGGCTGACTCCAACTCAAGTTAAGATCTGGTTCCAGAACCACAGGTATAAGATGAAGAGAGCACGAGCAGAGAAAGGCATGGAGATGGTTCATCTCATGTCCCCAAGGCGGGTGGCCATTCCAGTTTTGGTTAGGGATGGCAAGCCGTGTGACATTATCAAAACTCAGGACCTTGAGGCTACATTCAGGGCTGGAGTACCCCTCTCCGCGTACAGCGCCTATCCTCTCCAACATCTGAGTAGGCCTCTGCGTTCTCATTACAGCACCGACGCCATGGCACACATGCCGGGTGTGCATCACTTGGCGCAAATGTACCAATGGACCTGGTAGATGATGGGCAGGCTATTTGAAACTTTACTTTAATCTCGAAAAAGTTGTATTGAATTAGCTCCTGTTTTGGATGAAAATAATGCTCTTCCTCTATTTTCATCTGAAGGAATGGGATTCGACCTAATAAGGTCTGGACAGCAGGGCTTGTGAGATTCAATTGGGTTCTGTATTTGTTTGCTAAAGGAATGTAATATTTTGTGCCCAAATTTTCTGAAAATTATTTATGTATAGTTTTTTCGTGTACTGTGTCTATATTGAACTTGAATATTTATGGCCGTGAATAAACCTCTGTCAGCTTTACCTGGTAATTATTATAAAGCGTTTATAAGTCAAAAGCCTACCTTTAATCAAAACTAAATAGCCTACATATATCTACGCAAAACATAATTTAGTTCCTGAAATGTAATTCCTGTTTGTTCGTAGGACACAATGCAAAATGGAAGAAAACAACTCAAGTGAATGTCTAAATATTGTCCTAATGTATTCGTCGATATTGTAGGCTACTATTTGCTATTTGCTAGATTCGCTCTGTATGCAAACAAACAACTGCATTATTTGTTTCCGGAGTGAAGACATAGTCCTTTTAAAGTCCTTTTTAGTAACTTTAATTGTCTTTAAAACTGCGTATTAATGGCGTTTCGTGGAATATCGCTGCAACAATTTACGTTTACCATGTTGATACCATGAATATAAACCAAATGATAATTTCCTCAACATTCTTTCACTCGGCAAAACGGTATTTTCTGTCAATTCACAAAGCAGACTCTAAATAGGCTACAGAAAGTGCAGCTGTATATTCAGGCCAGGGCTCACACAAGGAAAAGAGAGAGGGTGTTGTGACAGTGCAGAGCTGTGAGGTTTTGTTTCTATTCAGTTGTGTGGGATGGGTCAGCTCATCTACCAGGCAGAGATGCACAGTAAGTATCTCTGGGTTTTTGTCAAGGCTGTCACTTGGTTCCTTTGTGACCCTTGTTGGACACGTTGTATTCCATATGGACAGCTGGCCTCTAAAAGCGATGGGGAGGATCCCCTCATAAAACCCAACTTGTGTTCAGCTCTCAAACATGCCATTGTTGCCCTCTAAGAGGAGAGAAAATTACAAACTCATGTTCATTTTCTGGGCAAAGAAGTCCCATTCACATAGAAGAGGGAGGCCTTATATTATGAGATCTGCCCACCCCCCTTCTCTCCAACCCCCTCCCCTGAAGATTCCTAAATACTACAATACATGGCAAATTAAAGTTGCAATGTATGTAAGGTTCTCTCATGATTCTACATTACTTGTGTTGACGATGTTTATGTTGGGGAGAGAGAGGGGGGGGGGGGGGTATATTATTATGTTGCTGTTTGGAACTTCAAACACAATTTCGCCTTAGTGTCTAGAGGTGGCATATTTCCAACAGACTTTACATTTCTTTAAATCATTTGGTTACACATTACAACTCTAGGGTCGTCTTGCACTTGAAAAACATATACATAAAGCTACAGTATAGTCATATTCATAGAAGGTGGAATTCAGCATATTTTGTATTATTGTCAACTATCCACTGAGCATCAAACAAGCATGTGATGTATTTTGCCACAAGATGGCAGCACAACGCCTTGGAGAAAATCATGTCTCACATTCCATTCTTGGGGACTCATTTCGGAACATTCAATCCATATGAAAATTGTGAGTGTTCTGTTTAATTCTGTTTCATCCTTTAGAGTGTTGTGTGTGTCCCTTATTCCTCTTAACAATCACATCATATTGTGACGTTCCATAGATTTGAAATGACATAATTAATTTGACCTGGATTCAATGTTTGGAATAGAAAAAAACATGAGGATCTGTGCGTCCATGGGTGATATTATATAAGCTGGTACGTCTTCCCTGTTCTCAGCAACAACCAGCACATTTCAATAGTTAATAATAATTACATTATTTGCATTGAACATAAAATATATTTTCCTAAGAGTTGTTATAAGCAGAGAAGGTCCCAACATTCTTTTGACTGGCAATGTAATGTATCTGTTGCAATCAGTTCATGTTGAAGTTAAATCTGAGACAAATAACATTAAAACTGGTGTCTGTCAAAAGCATTTTAGCTGATTAATCTATCCATTCAGCAGAGCTGTGGGGTGGTTGGGAGTGGCTTGTCCACAAAGGGGAGCAGTTGGGCAATGAACTGTTCTCATTTAGTCCTGCAAGTAATGTCATGACGGTGGTAAAAGGGGTATGTACAGTTTATGAATATCACATGCAAGTGACTACTAGTACTAACTGTCATGTAATTTCTGTCAAACAATTTGATAATAGATCTATTATCTATTAGGCCTATTATTATTATACGATCTAATATCTATTATCTGGATTGCATCTTGATTATGGGGGATTGCATAACCTGTACATACAGACACCAAAGCCGGCTCAACCTATAATGGAGACCCCCACCTTCCACAACCAGTGTATTAAAAAAGAAGTATCGAAAGTTAATCATAAAAGCACATCACAGAAACGGTATAGGTCTAAACAAGGGCTTATGATTCAGCTGAACATGGGGGGAGGGGGCGGTAGGCTACATTTTTCTCGGGGGGTTATTCACTTTATACTGTAGTTATATTTACTGTTTGTTGACATTAATTACTTTACAGGTGAACAGGACTAATGATGCTGCTGAAGCCGAGGTTAATAATACAATTGAAAATAAAAATCCTGAACGAAACTGCTGAAAGTCAATAAAAACGTCCCGCACAGGGGCGGCGCTAGGGGGTGGCTACTTGGGCTCAAGCCCCGGATGTTTTCTGAAAAGCCCCGAATGTTTTACTTAAAAAATAAATAAAAAATAAAAAATCTCGTGAGTAACGTGCAGTACCGGAGTCCAACAGAGAGGCAGCAGCTGCGCGACATTAGCCTGCGTACTGCGTAGCCTGCCCTGCCCTGAAGAAGACGTGATCTCAATCAGTGCCTGACTTTGTAAGGATGGATATCCCAAAGTTGTTTTCAACAAAACAAGCGCCAAGAACTGTTGCAGCAGCAGTATCAGCAGCTGACAACAATGACATCACCAGCAGTGATGACATAGATGATGTTTCAGGTTTGTGAATCTTATTAGAAAGGTGACTGACTCACTGACACTACTTTTCCGGTTTGCTAATGCTAGCTGGCTATCATAACATAACGTTATGTTTATAATGAAAATGAAACATAGCAAGGTACTGTTACGGTACATGGTAAGAAATCAAACAACGGATAATACTTATACAAATAAAGTGAATAACAGGCTGATAGTCTTTGATATATGCACTCTGGTTGACTGAGTAACAAGTGAAAAAGAATGATGTAACGTTAATGTTACAGCTAGTAAACATGAAGTAACCACATTAAGTATGCCCTTATGGTAGTATGTATGTATACAGAACATGACTCAAATCTATCCTAAGATGTAACGCTAACTAACTAAGTTTGTTTAATGTCCCAGGGGGGATTTGATTTCACAGTACTATACACAGGCCAACAATACATGTAATATATCGTCATATAACACAGGACAAGACAATCAATACAATATAAGTGGTGAGCCCAGAGTCTGCCCTGATATACATACTGTAACATAACTAGCCTCAGCCCATCAATTCTGTAATTCTATACAAATATAAATGATGGTGACTGACGTGTGTGTGTGTGTGTGTGTGTGTGTGTTTACTGTCTATTTTGTAATACAGCCTTTGTCCGCTTTAAGGTGGTGGTAAGTCGAAGGTTGAAGGCAATTTTTTTCGCCGCGCTCCGCGCGCACATTATATTCTCCCTCTGGGCTAAGCCCCGGATCTCCTACAATCCTAAATCCGCCTCTGGACTCCCGCAACAAAATAATCGTATTATTATTGAGGGGGACAATATTGCCTGCTTCTAATAATATCTTTCAAGTAAATAAAACGTTTTCATTTGTTATTATTTGTTTGCGCATAGTCCATGTATAGGAAGTCATCATCAAACATTCAGAATGCATCCCAAACTACAGATAATTTGTCTCCACTTCCAGTAACACAGTCCGGTCCTTGTGACCAGACTTCCAACAAGGAACAACAACAACTTCAACAACAACAACTTCCTCCAAGATTACCTCCCAGGATCGATACTAGTGCTTTGCTTAGCGATTAAAATGCTTAAACCATAATGATTTCAGTGTGGCTCTTATTGTTTGAGGTCATGATTGAGGATATCACAAAAATACATAGTGTTGAAAAGTTAATAAGTATAGGTTGGTACTTGCTCCATATAAAAAATGCCATGTCTAGATTTATAATGATACATTGAAGAAAATTAATGTTGCAGACAGTGGGTGATTTGAAGGACAATGGATATCCTAGTAAAACCATCTACCCTGAAGCCTCAATGTAAACTGCTGACCTCCAGGATACATTGTGTGGAGCATTATTAACCAGAGCCCTCATCCGAGACTCCCATGGACAGTTGCAACCTGGTGTTTTCACAGTGCCCTCTTCACCTCTTTCATAGCCAGACATGCTCTCTGAGCTGCAGGTCTCATCCAATTGTCAAGTGTGGCCTTGCCTGGCTGCCCCCCCCCACACACACACACCGTCTCAAGAGTTTTTTCCAGCAGGATCTGACCTCAGTGTAGAATGTGTTCACTTCTTAGCCATCACTTTTAGCAATTTGACATGAAACTCTGTTTGTGATCAAACATGAATAATTGCATTACATTGGTGCGTGCATTACATTGCAGCCTTGAACTCAAGACCTGATGAGATTAATGAGATAGCAATTGCACTCCTTCTTTTACTCCCACAAATGTATAATGTGTACTGTATTTGGGTCGAGAAGCTGTTGCTTTTCTCACAAAGAAGCTATATGTATCCTTGATTGTGTATTATGTGTCTTTAGGGACAGAGTATTGATAGACAAATGCAGGATGCAACAAGCTTAAAAGGTAACAATTAAATGTATTAGGCCATGTACTTTCCCCCCCCCCCCCCCCCTCCTTTTCTGTGTGGTGTAATGCGTTGGGGTACACCCAGGGTGGACACTGTAGGTCAGAGGTCAACAGCCACACCCCCCACTCTGAGTCGGTGCCTGGCTTATGCTCTGCTGGGAGCCTGGCTACCCAGGAGCCAGGTGGTCTGGACCCCTCCTGTTAGTAGCTTGAGTGGCTGCCTTTCCAAGAGCCTTGGGAGCACAGCTGCTTGTCCTATTGCTCCTCACAAGAGCAGGGGATTAAACAGGGAAGAGAGAGAATGAGGGACATGGAGAGAGTGTAAGAGGTAGAAATGGAAAAGCGAAATGGAAACAGGGGAGAAGGTCAATCAAGATCGGTAGGCTGAATATAGTAACCCATGGCAAACAACATGCACAAAGGATCTTATTAGGTTCATACACAAAATAGCATTAACAAATTTGAACTAACAAAAATACATGGCCATTTAACATGTTGAACTTATAGTTTATAATGACACTGTGTGAGTGTGGCTCTCTAACATTCTTTAATGTTCTGTTGCTGTTGTTTTGATAAAAAATGGAAAGGCTTAATATATATACTCACTTTGCTGCTAGGTGTTCTACAGTAATGATAGATGAGTCATGACATAGACCAACACACAAAATCTCAGGAGGAAATAATGGAGAGCGTTTAATCAGCAAGAGTGGTTGTCAAGAGATAGCTTTAATATATACAGTAGAAAACATGGAAACCAGTCAATAAGGTCACCTTATAGGGCCCATACAGCATATGTCTATAGCACAAGTGTTAATGACCAGTGTCAGAGGGATAAACTGTGTGGAGATGTGCTGCCAGGTGGGTGTAAAACATGTCGTTTCACACTATAATGACTGTGTAGTGCTTTCAACACAAAAGAGTACAGAGCCATGATAATATCGAAGAACATTTTACTTGCAATCCTGCATTTTCTGAGATAGAGGGCAATTGTCTCATATTATGTGGTACAGAGATATGGGTTATTTAGATGAAAATGCAATCACTCCTGTGTTTATGAGGTTTGCTAAATTAATTGTGAAACACGCTTCAAAGAATAGGCCTGAGGAAATCAATTTAATTGAGATACCAACACTGCAAAGTGCCACTTATCTTCACTATAATGGATACTTTGTTTCCTGATACTGTGTTTTTATGTCGGAGTCTACTAAATCTAGCAGTGAAAAATCATCATAAATCTGCATAACATGATTAAAATATTAATATTTTCAAACATTACACAATCAACAAAATGACCGTATTCTTAACATAATACCAGAAGGCTTGAACATTCATGCACATCATAATATAAGATCATACAATGGTTCACATAAAAAATGTCAAGTGCACAACAGTGAAAGGATCAGCTATGTTCAGTGAAGTGATCTCCCCGGAAAACAACATCTTTCTTGTTCTTGATGGATATCTTTGCATATTTATGTATTTCCAAGTGGCCCTTCTTATAGATTGCATATTCATATTCATCAAATCATTCTTTTTACAGATTTTTCTGTCACGTACATAGGAATAAGAATTAATAACACATAGTTTACCTCAATACATTTGCATTGTCTTGGAAATGAGAGACAGAATCACAATAGTGCACAATTACAGTTATTCATACATATCGCTTCACTTCATTCAATAAGATAGTATATGCTTATGCTACAATAGATGCTTTGGCTCATGGTGTCCAAAAAAACTCAACAGTCTGTGATTTGAGGATCTGCTGAAAACATGTCCATTTGTCTAGTGGGGCCAGGGGATGTCCAGAACCCGGGACAGAAATGTGAAGAGTTATATTCTCTGAAATCTTACAAATGGTGGCTTGGTGGTTATAGAATTGTTATCAGAATGTGTCCTTGATATGACCTATTGGTTTTATTATCATTATCTAAGTCATACCTCTTTTCACTCTTCCCTATTGCATTTGAGCTCATATACACTTGTCCATAATAAGCTTATGTATGCCTGTTGAGTCCAATGCTTACAACTCCCAACCTCCATACAGTCTAATATTCATCACATTCATTGAAAGACAAAGAATACAGGGTGGATGACATGGGACCTGCACAGCCTTGCTCCCACTTATATCTCTTGGATGGACCATTATTCTGCCAAGGAATGCTGCCAGGGCCACATCTGGACGAATTCTTCTGGAAGAAATTATCTGAATTGAAAAACGTAAATAATTAAAAAAAGAAACTTAATCAGAAAAAACGATTATATGGTCATATTAAATTGGAACTATTGCAGTATGAAAAAAGGATCAATGCTGCCGACTGTGCAGAGCGGTGAGCGGATGAACAACATATAGCGTAACTGTCAACTTTTCTTCCCAACACGTCCGGTTAGGCTTCATACTATAGGCGACCACCAATGGTGGAGTTATTTAACCATTAAGTAGTCCTACGTCTATTATGTCAATTTCCTAACGTGATACAGAAATATAAATTGTGCATTAACCTATTCCATGTCTCTTTTGTAGGCCTTCAAACATATTTTCAGATAGCTTTGGTCCACTCATAACTCCTCCACTCATAACTTTTAGTGCTTGAAAATCTAATGTTTTCTTACTTGATGGGATTTATTTGATTGCAAGGCCGAAAATCGTGTCGTGATATCTAGGCTATCTATCGATCTGTCTATAGGCTACTATATGAATATGCCACATTCTTCAGTCAGACCAAAAGATTTGAAAAATGTTTTGCTCGTGCAATAAAAGAGCCTTATTTGAAATGAAGTAACTTGTTTATAAACAGTCTTGTCGTTTTCGCTTATACTATGTTGTCTCGTTACATCCTGTCAGCTTTCGGAGACACATCGGCTCTCAGTTACGCAAATAGGCCCTGGGGTTTTCGAAAGGGGCTAATTGAAATGTCTTGAGAAGCTTACATGGCTTGCCGTTCTCTGTGTCGGACTTAATCGCTAATACGGAATTGACCAAACATAGAAATATTCAGGTTGACTGGACTCCGTCATTCTGCGCGCAAGGAAAGTTGCAACAAGACGTTGCGCTTTTAGTCGTGATAGTTGCACAGCTGCATGGCTCTCATCCAGCTTTGTCTTGTATAGGGCGTCTCCCGTTGGAACCAGAGAAATAAAATAAAAACAGTACAACTGTCATTTGTCCACATCATCTCTGTCGCCCCAAATGCCATGGAAGTTCAGATCACTGCACGTTGTGTTGTATTGGGTTAACAAGCACAGACTCCACACAAGCTCATTTGCTTCACTTACATCTCTGGTGCATTAGCAGGAGCGGTTCAGGACCCGGGCCCTCACTCTAAGCGCGCAAACCCTTTACTGACCTCTCCAAATCTCTCTCTTGTTATTGAGCCGGTGATGGCGGAATGCATTAAGTGCTCCATTGAAGCAAATATGCCATTCCTCGAACGACGTATAGTCTTTACAAATTATTTTGTTTTTGTTTTAGAACAATATGTTAGTATCCTAATCCGTTCCAAATGCAGATCAAGCTAAACTATTATCGAGACCAGGCTATTCGAATAGGTCAGTGCTTATAATTAACAAGGATATTCGTTCGTCTAGATATTATTCACATCAACAATACGTTTATATTATATACATTATTTGGTGACAAATATGATGATTTGATGTCATATTACTTTATAATTGCAGGTCACTGAAATAGAATGGATTCATAATGATTAAAGCGTTTCCTCTCTCAGAGTCAAAAGCTTCGTTGTGCTATATAATTCATGAACAAATTAATTTTCATCTTACATACATCACCAAATATTGCCACCGAAAAGGCTTATTTATTCAAATAAAATATCTACTTTCTAAAGGCCTATACCTGTAGGCTATGAGCTATTAATAGCCTATATTTAATCTCAGGAAAATAATAGGGAGAGGTAATATAGACTATTATTGTAACGAAGCTAATAGCTGTTCCAAGACAAACGTATTGAATAAATAACACACAACATCTATTTTGGATTTAGGCCTATACCATAACTGTGTTAAAGGCCTATCTCTGACTATCTCTGAGCTGCAACATTTGCAGGAAAAGCGCTATACAAATAAAAAGTTATAAAAGTTATTATTATTGAAACAGCTTTTAGTAGGCTACGTCAACAACTCAATTGATAAACCAGTTCCAGGCTATAGTGGGCTATTTCAAACGATTCTCTTAGGCTAATTACATAACGCTTAGCTTTTGAAACACCGGTCATATTATGCTTAAATAGCCTATAGAGTTAAACACATTAGGTAGGCTTTGGATTACTCTCAATAAAAGTAAATAAGACAAAAACAGTTTACCTGCATTGTTCTGCAATTCATTGTAACCGAGCTGGATATTCATTTTTCACGGATATAGAAATATTTTGTGGTGAAGGGCTACATGGGTATCGATTTCCCCCCATAAATGTACGTTTTAAATCTATAAGGGCCCATGTATTTTTCGTTATCGAATGATTCTCTTCTCCGTTCATGATAATAGGTCTGCCAGGGTTTGAATGTAAGTAATGAGAGTTTGTGGCCCCTAGCCATACCCTCTGTCTAAAAGGTCCCTGAGGTTGAGAGGTTTTGCTATTTGCATACAGAAATGCATGGCACGGTGACTAATACCTGTGATTGAATAGGCGGGATCCATCAAGACATTTTTATTATAAAAAGTAACCCAGATTTTGTACACATGAAAAGCAGTACATTTTAACAATCAATACTGTTGCTAACTAGCCTATAGGGTTACCAACAAAAGTGAAAATGAAATGTAGAACAATATAACTATTACACTATAGCCCAAATCGCTGCAGTTAAACAATTGCAGTCAATCGTAACAATAGCAAAGGCTTAAAAAAGATTTCTGAAGATGACGGCAATGACTTTCAATGAATTGAAATTGTAATTCATCAAGATATAGATTCTACACAAAAATCAGAACGCTAAATACAAATCACGTCAAATCTAAAGAATCAATCATGATCAATCAATCATTAAGTCATTAAGCAATTAAGTCATTAATCATTAAGCAATATAGGCTAATCTGTTGCAAATGCAAAGCAAGAGTCAATGCAAGAGTAATTTCAACTTCACTTTTGAAATAGTCTCATAACACACTAACCGTATGTGGCAAGATCTGTTCTATATCGGCTGAGGATTATTTCCCATTAATAATGGTTAGTTATTTGAGTTGGTTAGCCTACGAACTTAATGACCATGCACACACAGGCTTATGAGGCTGGTTTTCATCTTATAATTAACCATGAATAATAAAACATAGGCCTATCGTCTTTAACCAACCTCGTTAGACATACACTTTTAGGATATATCGCATAGAGCTGCAAGTTGTTCGAAATGGAATCATACAAATTGTAAGTAAGACAATAGCCTAATAAAAAAAACAATAGTGGAAATAATGGGGGGAAATACGATAAGTGCAAAGTATTTGAACATATGATTGTTGTGATACAAATGTTCTAAAATTCGTGCGCAATGTTCATGATAATCGTGAAGTGTAAACAAAATAGCTGGCCAAAAGACAGACTCACTAACATCAACATATAGGCCTACATCGAAATGTAAGACAACAGTTAGATGGAAATAGGCATTGTAGTCATTTTGGGGACACGTCTCGTGTCTGGTCGAAGTGCTCTCAAGTCCCTAAAATGATCTGGTATTTCATTACAGAGCAACAATCCCTCAATTCCCCCAAAACGAAATGCCACACTAACCATCAGACATTATGAGCCTACTTTAATCAGATCTATCATCCATAATAATAGACTAGCCTACATTCCAGCTATTTATGAAGAAGTTGATGATTACAACAACTAGGCTATGGCATCTTGCTAATCTAAACTATCGTAAACATTTTCTCAATTACACCGGTAACATGTCAACGGCCATTGTTGGCCAGTTTGGCGCGTCGCTCCGCCCCCTCTGTTTGTCGTAAACCTGGCATAGCCTGGTTCGAGTAAAGCCAAGATAAGAGCGTCCGCCGCTCGCCTCCTTCTCCTCCTTCTCCAAGGCGATCAATCGGATTTCTCAAACGAACTCTCTTACGTAGGTGTCCTGCAGCAGTGAGGGGAACACAGCACCACGGGCTTGTTCCGCGCTCAGCAAATTCACCTGCGGGCTAAACCATGTCCTTGAGCCCAAAGCACTCAACTCCTTTCTCAGTGACAGATATTTTGAGCCCAATCGAAGAGACCTACAGAAAGTTTGGAGGCATGGACAGCACAGGTAACCTCGCGTCTCCGCTAAGCGCATACCGACAAAGTCAGGTGTCTCAACCGGGCATGCAGCAGCACTCCATGGGCCATAACACCGCAGTGGCGACGACTTATCACATGCCACACGGTGTTTCTCAATTCTCCAGTGCTATGGGGGGATACTGTAACGGAAGCATCGGTAACATGGGCGATCTCCCGTCGTATCAGGACACCGTGAGAAACGGCGCAGCGGCAACTGCTTGGTACAGCGCAAACTCCGAGCCCCGCTATCCAACAAGTAAGTTGATCGACTACTCTTGCTCTTAGAATAGGCCTACTTTTAATAAATGAAAATGACCATTTGTTTAACAGAATAATTCAATTGAAACTCTACAAGTTTATTAGTTATTCTAACTAATTATTCTTATTTTCTGAAAACATTTGTTGTGCAATTAGAATATTCGTCTAAACGTATATCTGCATGTCTTTATTACAAGTTTCAAGATTCATGGGGGCCTCCACTGGGATGAACATGGCCGGGATGGGGAGTTTGGCAGGAATGGACCCGACCAAGTCCATGGTGACCTTACACAGTGCGCCCAGGAGGAAACGACGTGTGCTCTTCTCCCAGGCCCAGGTGTACGAGCTCGAGAGGCGGTTTAAGCAGCAGAAATACCTCTCAGCGCCCGAGAGGGAACATCTGTCGAGCATGATTCACCTCACACCGACCCAGGTCAAGATCTGGTTCCAGAATCACAGGTACAAAATGAAACGACAGGCGAAGGACAAAGCCTCACAGCAAATACAGCAAGAGAACGGAAACGTATGCCCTCAGCAACAGTCCCCGAGGCGGGTGGCAGTGCCCGTTCTCGTTAAGGACGGCAAGTCCTGTCAGAACGGATCCGGCACACCGACGTCTAGTCATCAGCAGAACGGCTCTGGGGGAGCGGCGATGACGGCATCGGGCAGTTCGGTCAACCACCATCAGAACCAGCAGGTTAATCCGTTATCCTCTGCCGAAGAACTGGAGGAAATGTCTCCCAGTCCCCCTATTCTTCACAGCCAAATAAACATGGCTCAGACAGATGCGGCTCTAATTGAGTACACCAATAACATGGTTAGTTCAAACCTGCTCTATGGCAGAACATGGTAGGAGAACATTTACATTTTATATCTTTATTCTAGACAATGTCAAGTGGATATCAAATGAACAGATGAGACCCGTATTGGGACCGCAAGGACAAGCAACACCATCATGTCTTGACATTTCTTAAATGGCATGGTGCACTTTTTTTTATTTTTTTTAAAGAAATGGTCGATCTTGCATGTTCACTGGTTTTGGTTCGTCGGTTACCGAATGAAACTCGCTGCTCAGTGGGCTACTTACTGGGCTTGAAGAGCTTGGGCATACTACATTTTACATTGTCGGAACTAACATTTTGGAATCATCACACTGAGGATAGTCTATATAGGCTACATACCGAAGTATTGTAAAATATTTAGTTTAACGAACCTGAACTGTACATATAACAAAACTACTGGACTTTCATGTGACTGTATATTTTTGTTTTAAACGAAACATTTGTCTGATTATTTTGTTAATTACAAGAAATGTGATTGCTGCTCCATATATAAACAAAATCACAATCCAATAATTCGATTGGCAATTCTGCGAATATTCATTTTGATGGAATGATTAGGAGGCACATTGACATTTTAATTACCAGTGAACTTCATTGTTTGCATCCTCAGACAAACGGCCTAATTAAATTGTATTATGTTAACTTGTCTTCATCCTTATCATTTTGATTCTTTTTTTCTTCTTCATTTTTTAAATCATTACCTCACAGTCGAGAGAAAGCTGACGGGAGATGCTGCATATGACAGGCCAAATATTATATTCAAATGTAATATAAAAATAATATTCCAAACAACAATATTAAAAGGCCTATAACCTTAATAACGAATGTACTGAAAACAATCATAGACATTGCTTGAAATGCAACACTATTCAGATGCATAATGGATTTTCAGAATTGCTGAAAACTTGGAAACAACAAGCTTCATTGTTTCACATTACAAATAAATTTGCTCTCAACAATGTTCATGTTATTTTCCTTTTGTTTCTTGAAATGTTGTGGTGTAGACCTTTTCAAATATGTAGGTTTTGATAGGCAGAAAGAAATACTCATTACTGACATAATTGAGACCTAGGCTAAAACATAGAGAATATTATTAAAATCCATTTATGAAAACTGGCCACAGCAATGTAATAAACCAAGATGCTCATTGGAAATGAAATTCAATGGTTTGGGATGATTACAATTAAACCAAAGACTTGGTATACCCACCAGTTTGGTAGGGTAGCCTCCTAAATGATTTAAGAATATAAAGTTGAGAAACAGTAGCAACAAAAACAGCAGGGATATGATTTGAAATCACACTAAGATAAATTAAGATTTTATATTTCTACAGAAAAAAGTTATTTAGGTATAAGATTATTTAGGTGATATTTCTGAAACCAAGCTGGATTTAGGGGGCTCATTTTCTACTTTAAAATCAAAGTGACAATGACACAATTGTCTTTTGACTCACTTGTATTTCACTTGTATTTCAGTGTAAGTTTTACAGGCATCATTCTTAAAAATTCAGTACATAAGAACATGACAGGTAAATGTAAATAAAAAAAAAACATTTTCCAATTAAACAGTCTGAAAAAGACAAGTACTGAAAAAGAAAAAAAACATTTCAGCCCAATTACTTTAAATTTAACTCCAATTGTTTCTTCTTGCAGGGGGTGGCATGGGGTAATTCCGTCCAGATTTGTATCCCTGTAAAATACCAAAAAACAGGGGGCAAGAATAAAAAATACGTCATTAGAGCTGTATTTGTGAAGATTAGTATAAGAAGAACAAATATAGCAGGAATTCTAATCAACAGTATAACCAGTCGCTGGAATATAGTTAGCAATCTATCCTTCTATATGCCATTTATCCCAAGTACTTAATAGGTTATCAATATTCTAAACGATGTGTCCCCAAATAAGCACATCTATGACCTGGCGGCGTGTTCCTTGTCCCTGGTGGAGTGCTATGAAGTTAGTTACCTGCTGTCCTTCAGTGTTGTCTCTGCGGTTGTCGGGGCGCTGCTGATAGTTGCCTTGGCCCTGGTGATAGTTGCCTTGGCCCCCACCGCGGCCCCTGTTCGCGTTCTGCTGGTAAGCAGCTCCTTGTGACTGCATCGACCGGTCCCAGCCATGCCCACCATACTGCTGCCTGCACAGTCACACACATATCCAAGATCAGGCTTCCAAAATCCCTCATCACATGCTTGATTCTCAAACAAATCAGAATTGTGCTTTAGTTGAATTTAAGAAATGAATATAACTTCCTTCTAATTGACAGCCCCATGTGCCCATACAGAGCATTTCAAGCTGTAGGCCCTTCCATGCATTTGTCCAACCCATTATTCTGTCAGACTGCTTGATCAGGAGCAAACCCCCCCCCCCCCCCTCCGCCCCAACAAAACCACACTTTTTCAAGTTCTATTGATGCAGGCTTCAATTGACCGTGGTGACCCAGCAACATCCCTGCTAATTGGTATAGAGCAGGAGATTGTAATTCATAAAAGGATAAAATGGCCACCAATTTCTCCTGATTTCATGTATAAGACGAATATGAAAGAATGCAACAGTGTGAAATAAAGCATATTTCCACTGTTTGAATTGCACTCATCCCTGAAATGAGAACACCACATTGCCACTGTGTGATGAGCACACATCCAACACACTGTGGCTCTCCATGAACAACAGCTCAGCAATGTGTTGATCCATAAGCAAACCCACCACATTAATTCTCATCTTATTTACAACAATGAAGGAGGAAAAAAAAAAAAAAGTCGAAATCAGCCCATCCCTCATTATTGAACCATGTCACATTCTGCCCAATGCCAGACTTAGCAGAGCAGTGGAATCCGTAATCCCTCCTCCAAGTTCCTTATGCATTTCATTTGGTCCGGTCACAAGTAGTTAAAGAAACTGTTTTCAGTTGCCACTAATAACTACTGACCTAAGGTGACAGAGAGCCACAATGGGCCTGGAAGGCCTGAAAAGTTGAACCAAAGAACCTGATTAGTACTTCAAGAGGTCTGGAAACCAGAATCAATGGCTGGTCTGTGCGGACACGGTCTGCGGTGCGGAAATGATACCGCTGGAACAGCATTAGTGATGCCTCATTAAGTTATGCAAACCTCCTCAAGAGAAATTGTTAAGTGCACCCAAAATCTGGATTCAAATCAAAGCCCCCCCATGGTGCAGTAGCCTCAGCCTCAAACAACAAAGGGCAGTTATCTGTACATTTCTAAGTTGACTCATAATGGTCAATTTATCATTAACCCCCCCCCCCCCCTATTTGTTTAAATCATGGAATATGCATGTGTAGCAAGTTTAACATCCAATGCTACTATGCCCATGTGGCAGTGCAACAACACTATAACAAAGTACATAATATTCAATGCAGCAGTTAATGCATTTTATATAAGTTAATGAATCCATAGCAGGATGGAGGACAGCTGTGGGACTACTAGTAGGCTATAAGACATAAGTGGACAAAAGCCCCAGACTCACCTTGGGTACTGCTGCGCTTGAGGGTTGTATGGGGGAGGTGCCCCTAATAACCCATCCTGCCTGGAATCTGTTGGGAACAAGAGACATTTTACTGAAAAGCAGTTTGGTTAAACCTGGTCAGTTTTAGTATTATTCACAATAAGCTATCTTTACAGGAGCAATACATGGTACTTTTATCTAAAAGTATACAGCAAATCTTCCCGTTCGATAATTACATGAGTGTACAAAATATGTTGTTCAAATAAGTGTTCGTTGGCGTAGTGTTTACACCCTCTATCATCCCCCTCTCCTCTCCTCCTCCTAACACCCTACACCCTCTATCATCCCCGTTAGCGTAGTGTTTAAACATTCCTTATAGATTTCTGAGGATTGGCACAATTGTCTAGAACACTGTCAAACACTTTTATTGCAAAGTGACCATATGTATGTATGGGAGCCACTTTCACTGCTGTGGGAGAACCTAAACCTGTTGAAAGTGATGGACAACTTTAGTACACAATACTGAGACAGAATGACACAAATGTGGAAGTTAATTAACCCAATTCACCCTGATAAAACCCCCATATCACAACCCATTTCTATTTTAAAACTGATGATGAGAAAACAGTTGGCATGATGAAATTAAATCCATTCAAGCCGCAAAACACAATAGGATTTGAGAGGGGCGGAAAAGAAAAGGGAAAAAAATGCTGCATTTGCATTTCTTCTCCAGAAAATGAAATAAGCATTCAGCAGACAGCATTGTGGATGACTGAAGTACCCTGGTTTCATCGCTGCAAGCCCTTCACAAAACCACCCTTTAAAAAAAAAAAAAGGAGTAGCGAACGGCTTCTTCCAGATCCGCTGTTGCCAAGGCAATGACCAGCTGCAAGCCTCAGACGTGTTTGTTTATAGGGGCAGGCCTAGTGAGTGTTTTAGATGGAGAAGAGGGTGCTGGGTGGGGTGAAGGGTGGGGATGAAAAGAACTTCAGCAAAGAAAAGGCAGTCATTTAGAAACCTGGATTGGAGCTGGTGTAAAATTGTTTGATGGCAACAGGATCTTGGAAAGAGCACGTTTGGCCTGGTGGTACGCAATGAGATTTTGGCCAGTGTTTTCATGCTTAATATTAAGAGAATGGTCTTGTACGTGACGACAACAGGAAAATATGTGTCAGTGTTACTTGTGAATGGAATGCAACATGTTTTAATAAAAGGCCAACTGACTGAGGAAATGGTTTTGAGATGGTAGTTAGCCAAATAAATTCCATAGCCATAGGATAAAAAAAGCAAAAATAAATGTACTGAATTAGATTTGTCGATTTTGGTTTATAATAATGTCCCCCCAACCAACAACCTTATAAGGACCACCCAGACTGGCTCCAACTATAATCCTGTCACTTCCTCTGTCTTCTCTCCTGTTCTGATCACCACTCAAAGGAGGGAATTGCAATTAGACACCTGTCCAACTCTTCTATTAACAATGATCTAAAACTCTATGAGCTCTGAGCCATGTGATACAAAAGACAACATAGGATTACGCTGTAAATCCTTAAAATACACTACGTTCACTGAATTAACGCAGGGATTACAACAACCGCAAACAACTTACATTTCCCCCCAATTCTTTTCTTTTTCAATTACACTAGAGGTGTTAGAACACCAGAGTAGATGAAGTTATTGTCGCCATTCAGTCCATTTTCACTGACACATTAAAAACAGACACATTGCAACTTCAGTGACGCAACAAAGTTGATAATACAATGTCACTACATGTCAACACAATAATGGCCACCAGCAGAGACTCCCCAGTTGGTCATTACACACCAGCTGTTTTGATTAGGGTTAACAAAGCCCGGCAACATGTTTCAGAGGCAGTGAGTAGACGCATCACCACAGGAGGTAGTAGCACAGTCAAAGGGGAAGTTAACTTTGGTTTCAACCCTCTCCAGACTATACCACACATCCAATCAAACGGGATCCTCCGAAATGCTTTTATCAGGGGGGCCGGTATGCCCAGGCCCACTCGACAGCCTCATTACCACCCCTAGTCTCCAGCACACTAATAAGCAAACAGGGACCTAGGACCCCCCAACACAAAAGGCCCAGCCTAGCCAGCCTCTGTGATTCCTACCAACCTAGTGGTCCCACCCGGAGAATAACAGTTAACAGCACAAAAGCTTGTATTTGAGCTCCTGTTCCACAACTGGCAGATTTGTAGTCTCTTCTGAGAATAACTTGTCTTGCTACTTGTTTTCTATGTTGCATTTCGTTACTCAACTACGCAGAACAATGCACCAGCTTTGGTGATATTCCACAATCACAAGAACTCTCCATAAAACAGTTGAAGCAAACATTCTAGATGTATGAACTGTAACATTTCCCCTTACTGTTTAGACATTTCCAAAATAATTTCATACAAATTGTCTTTAATGACTAAGAAGTGTGTGCTTCCACTCAAGCCATGTCAAAGGCATTCTAGTTAGCGAAAATTAAGCAGTAAGAATTCACTATACATCAACTTAATTCAATAGTTAGTTCTGCAGTAAAAATCCAGCCAATGTTAAGTGATAATTCAGAGAGAAACACACTCACAATCACAGATGGGCAAGAGTATTAACCTTGATTGCCTTAATCAAAACAACTGGGGGAAAAAATAAAGAAATAAAGTCCTACACACGGCTAATTGGCAAGTTTGCCACCAGGAACGAACAACAGAGGCCAAGGGAAGGGCTACCGCAATCCGGAGGAGCCAAAAACCCTTATTTGCATCAAGTGCCACCAGAATAGAATAGCCTCGACTGCCCCACAAGCCATCAACAGCCCAGATGAGATTATTCATCAACTTGCAAATTGGCACATCAAAGTCAAATTGGAGAACTGCTGTCAGAGGACCACAGGGCTGAGGCAAAGGTGCAGGCAGAAGCCCATGATTAGATACTGGGAATGAGGATTTTCCTCTCCAGATGTGGGTTAGCATCCCCAACTCACCAGTTCAGTAAACAAAGAGGTGTTTAATAGTATAACATTGTACATTTTTTGGGGGGGAGCTTCACTTACGCTGCCTAGGACAAAGACAGTTGAATATAGCAGCGTGTAAGAGAAGATACTACAAAAACAGCTTTTCGCAAAACAGTTATTGATCGGTTTCTGAGCTGATTTACAATCAAAACAGGTCTATAGGTGGATATTTGGCTGCAACATGAGGCCTGAATTTCGACAATGCAAAAGGCTATATTTCAGTAGATGGGAGATGGGATGAATCAGTACAGGTTTGCCCAAGGCCTGGCTGTGAATGAGTGAGTGAGTGTCAGGTTCATACGTTGGAAGGATGGCTGACCACCACCACTGTTGGGAGCGCGGTAGCTTCCTTGGTTGTAGTTGCCAGGGGGTGGGGCATTGCTGTACTGTCCTCCTGCTTGCTGCTGGTGCCTGTTCAGGGTGTGACTGCAACACAACAGCAAAGAGCAAGTTAGACACACCAAACAGGTGGAAATGGTTTATGATTGAAACATGTAGCCTATTCCAATTGAAATTCAGCACAGTGTCACCCCTGCAAACAACTGTTAATCACAGTTACACACGTAAAAAACCCTGCTCCGGAAACAATTCCGTCGTGCCAAGTTTTCCTAATCACCAATCTCTGAGCACCTGCCCGTTTGGCCCCATCAAGGCAACTAACTGCTTAAATTACAGAGTTAAGGATTTGGTTGACACAAAAAATTCTGAATACATCATGTTTCTTGGGCGCCATGCATAATTCATTCCTGGACGTGCAACTCAAAAATGAGCCAGATGTTCAATTATTCAGGTTCCTTAAATGATAATTCAGTCTAACATTAAATGTCTAAGTAGTAAAAGAGCTTAGATCACAATCAAACACTGGCATCTAATGGTGACCTTTAAAGTGACACAGGTAGATCTGACTGAAAGTGTTATACAACGCTCTGTAGACTAGAACTACTCTGGGGAGACCTACCCCAGAGCCCTGAAGCCTGACTGATCCAGATGGACTTGCTGTCTGTTGGGGTTGAAGCCCAGCTGGGGCCTCCAGCCGCCACCCCCGCGGTGGCCGCCACGATTGCCCCTCTCCCAGTCCCCGGGCTTCAGCACCTTGACAGGCATTCTGACAGGACAGGGCAAACAAATTAGAAAAAACGAGGTCCATGTTGCATCTGTGATTTAGACCATAAATGTAGTAGATGCCATTCTTTATAATCAAGGATGTGGTGTACAAATCTAATTAAGATCCATTTAAATGCACTATAGGAATAGTGAAACAGTATTTCTTATAGCATCTCAAAAGAGCTCCTTGATTTTACACGGGATTACAGTGAATTTGAAAGCAATTATTCTAAGCACATGTACACAGTACAGTATGTGTGAAAGATGAACTAATATTTATGGCAATCAAAAAGCACACTGATGAAAATTAAAGTTGTCAATAAAACAAAATGATAAACACAATGAACTCACTTGGCTCCAGGAAGGACGACAGACTTGAACACAAAGCCCTGTCCATACTGTGGATCCATATAGTTTATACTGCAATTAAGAAAATCAATTAACAAGCCAATTCTATTTTAATAATCACAACTAGAACCACTGAAAAGATAAGAACATTATTTAAAAATTCACCAGTGCCTTGTAATGACAATAGACCTCGCAATGACAATCACCAACCTGCACCGAGGATGAAATGAGCAACAGCATTTCCTCCTCAGACACTTCAGTGCAGACCATACTGTACAAATTGTATCAATCCACAAAAGGTGTCCTCAACCTCGTCCTAACTGCAGTCTGAGGGTAGATGGTACAGCTCCACAGACTAGCCCCCTGGAGGGCCATAGGGGTCATTACACCCCAAGGGGTGAGGTGCAGCTAGAGCCAAACACTCTTTTGTGATGTTACTCTGAGATGTCATATCGAGGCATGAAATTCACATTCTGACCTTACTTTTCTCCGTTCGTCAACACCAAATCACGTACTGTACATTGAGGAATGTGAACTTGGAGACTACCCCTTTCAACGTCAACCCACCGGCCCTCAAGGTTAATGCAGTACAGCCATTTGTACCGCGAAATAAGGTGAGAGGCTCAATTGCATTTAAAACGTGTAAAAAAATAAATACAAATACAAATAAATGGTTACAATGAGAGCATAGACATTTAGGTCTGAACATCAAAACTGGATGCCTTTTCAGTGGCCATGTGGCCCTCTTGGGATCCCCTACTGAATCAAAATGGTGTTTGAAAGCAAAGAGATTATCCTTACCCTATGGCACTGTTCTGTGCAATGTCACGAAGCATGGGGATTGGAGAGTCCACTGGCCTGAGAGTAAATTACATTTCAAGACATTACAACCAAAGGATAGCCATGAGCCTTCCAGTGAGGCATGGATAAATGGCAAAAAGAAGAACCTGTGTCAAAGAGTAAAAGCATATTCTCCTTACTTATCTGGTAGGATAGGGTCTACGGTCTCAAGAGTTAATATGCCTTGGATTCCATGGCATAGTTCTGCAGGTATGTCAGTGCCCTGTGGAGATAAGCACAGAGTTTCAGTAGTGGCAAAAAATGTAGTTCATGGAAATTATTGCAATTATTAAGTTGCATGGATGCGGGGGGCTTCGCATACCTCGTGAGATTCTCCACGGTAGAGTTCCTGGATGAAGTCACAGAGGGAATGGGACTTGCCCACAAACAACACATCGCTTCCCAGGCTGTTTCGTTTGGCTAAAGCAAAGAAAAAAATATAGTCAATATCTAAAAGTAGTACCTCAATTCTCTTTTTTTTTTATGTTCTTTTTTCAGAGGGGGGCAGTCCCACTCATATTTTTCATTTTATTGGACAGATATAGTGAAGACAGACAGGAAAGTAAGGAGAAGAAGGGAGAGAGGGCATGTCAGCAGGGCATGGGCCGGATTCGAACCCATGCCAACATGGACCACCCCAGGCCACCTCAATTCTCTTTTACAGGGGATAACAAAAAGACACCAATAGATCAGGTCATAATAGGTAAATGAAGATGAGGAAATGTTACTGACTCCTGTGTTCAGTTGGCTCATTCGTGGCTCATTCACGCATGAAACACCATTGTGTAATAACGCGGTGGTTTGGGAGCTGAGGAACACAACGACTTACTTTCCTCTGAGGAGAGCTCAGGGTAGACATCTGCCAAGGCTGCCCTCAGCCGGCGCTCGTCCACGAAGGGCAGCAAAGCCACTCCTTCAAAAGGAGGGGAAAACACACCCATGATAAGCAGATCATCCTGTATTTACCACCACAGAAAGGTTTCAGTTCAACAGTAGATTATTGTCATGACTTACCCTGCCAAGCGAACTTCTTTCCATTCAAATCAATGGCAAAGTCATCAGGGTAAAAGTCGATGATGGAGGAGTCCTGGTGGAGGCAACAAGAGTAGAGGCAAAACAATCACACTTTATTCATGTAGAAGTATACACAGTACTATATTGTATATTGGGGTGGCTGTGGCTCAGGAGGTAGAGCCAGCGTCTAATGATCACAAGGTCGGCTAAATAAGTGCATACAGTCCATTTTGTGTGAAAATGGTAATCTCGAAAAGGTCAATTTATTCCAAAAACTACCCCAACAGTACGCCTGACCTTCAGTATACCACAAAAACCTGTGGTCACAAAATCAATTGTGATGAACGAATTAATGTATGCTGAAGTAATGCTACTACTGAAGTTTACCGGGTCGCTCATGAGTGACCTCCATGTTGTGGGCAAGAAGTTCCCACTGGCTGCAGGAAACACGCCCATCAGCTGCTCCAGGGGCTTGAACTGCACATGGCACAAGCACACAAAGGGTTAAACAGGCTTAAAGAGATTCACTATTCTTACAATGGCAGACAATTTTCCTATGGCCGTAATGTCAAAACAAAGTATGTCTACTAAGAACGTAAGTAAGCACAGAAGAACTATCTGGGGAAACTGCCACGGTAAGTGGAAAATTGTCAATTGTAGAAAAAAATAGTGAACCACTCCTTTAATAAGAGGATGGGAATGAGAGAAAAGAAAAAAAAGCCTTCTGTTCATTCTTACCGGCTTGGTATCAGTTTCAAATTCTGTGAACAATCCTTTGATGTCTTTGAAGTCAGACGCAAACGGGGCGTAGTGGAAAGGGAAGTACCACTTCCAGGACGCACACCCCTGTCAATCAACAGACGAACAGTTAATGAGTTTCTCACAGAAATAAACCTCTGATACCACCAGCTCAACAGGCTCGCTGGGGCACACTAAATATTCGGGATGTGGATTGATTTACATAAAGTATTGGCAATTCAACACAAGTAAAATAATAAAGCCTACAGGAAGAAAAAAAAAGAGTTGGGGTAAGTACAAAGTACAAATACCCCAGCCTTATATTCCAATCCTTTGCCTGCATCACACTAATCAGGTGACATTTGGCTATGACTGACATTTAAATCTGAAGATTGCATACTTCAGGAAATCTAGATAGTAGTGAGGTAGAGATTGACCATGAAACCATGAAGTTTAATCAGTATGCCTATAAGGAATGGTGGACTTGAATACGGTTTGGGAGGTGGGCATTAGCACTAAAGCAATCAATGCTAGCATAGTACCGCTTCATTCTTACTACAGTAACAAATGAACACATTCATTTCACTCCCATCCCTAATGTAAATTCAAATTATATTTGTGCTGTATCGGTAAAAATAACATTAACCCTGCAAATAGAGCCTTGAAACATTTATTCTCCACTAGTGAATTACCATTACCAATGGGTGACCTTCACTATTGCTGGAAGGAATGCTCTTCGAGAGAATGAGATTTCTTTATGAAATTCAACAATTCCTACACACCTCGCCCGCAAATCTAATTTAAATGCCAACATGTCTACTACTTAAAATTCAATCAAATAACAATGGGGTTCAGAGAAACTGTCCAAAAATCATTATTTCATATTACATGCATATTTCAAAACACAAAACCTTTTTAACGACAATAACCCCCCCCAAAAAACGTGACAAATCATGGTAATATTATGTTATACAGAGGGATCTAAAAAAAAACAGGTGTGAATTGCTTTGTGTTCTAGCTCCATGTTAGCCCTGATCCCTTTCCCAGAGCAGTTGGCGACGTGTGTACGCTCATAACTCTGGGCACAGTGGCGAAACCCCTGAATGTGTGGCAGAAAAGAGCAGACACGTCCCCATCGATGGAGGGCCTTGGTAATGAATACATTTAGCCTGTCCCCCTGGGACGACTTTCAATTGCCGAGCATGTGGTGTCAACACAAGAGCCCGCATGCACAGAGCTCACAATTACCTCAGACAAATCCCTAAGCTGCTGTCTAATCAGACAAGGATCTACTGGAGAGAATGGTACAGCTAATTATTGAATTTAAAGTTAAAGATCAAGATCTGCCTTTACAGCTAACACATAAAGTGATGCATCATTCTTCATCAACAAAAGTAAGGCAGCTTGATCTCTCGAACTAAACAAACAATCCCAGAGGCTATTCAGAGATCCTTTGATGTCCAAAACCAGGGGAAAAACTCAATTGATAAATCAGTAAAATAATTGGCTGTTGATTTTTTTTTTACCCATCTATTTTCTACCAGACATGTTTAATTGGCTATTTGGAGTGGACATATGGTAGACAACTGTCTAAACAAGTTACCGGCCTGCCTTACCTGGTAGTAGTATCTCAGGACCCAGCAAAGACCCTCCACGTACGACTTGACGACCTTGCGTCGAAAATCATCGTCAGTCACGTCGACGTCAAACTTGGTCTTGTAGTACCTCTGCTTCCAACCATCCTCCCACAACCTTAAACATGAACATACAGTAGTTGCGTCACATTCATTGGAGTGAGAGATCTAATTTCAATTATTAAAGTTGGATGGATGACAGGCTAAAGACAACAAAACTATTATAACTAGCTAGGAGTAAGTAAGTCCATCTCAACAATAGTACTCAGTGGGACAACAACTGTCATGGCAGTCTTGTATGTTTGTAACGAGGCATACCTAATAAAAAAAAACAGAATAAAAGTATTTATCGATACACACGGTTTCCTCACCTTAAATACAATATTTAAGTATTAGACCTACCCGCATATTCATCCTCTATGAGGACATTATTTATGTTATCTAGGGCTTCAGAAATAGTTTAATGCTTTCAACATACTAGTAGATTTGCGATGCAGTGCCATTCTGCACACATAATCAAGGATGAACAACATCTGTCTAGCCAATCCTCCACACTGGCCCACGGGGAGAGCAGACTTGTAACAGGAAAGCCACCATGAATACCAATTTAGCCCAATGGATTTAACAGCTTTGGCAAGCACATCACAGAGGAATTTATGAGAATATTCTGCCTTTCCATATTAATCACTTGCAGGGGGTGAGGGGGTGGGGTGTTAGGAGTGGAGGAAACCACAGAGGAGCATCTCAGAAGCCCATGCTGCAGTGTTGAGGCATAAATCACTGTCTCCCCCTGGCTGAGATGCATGCCTGGCTGGCCAGGACGGGCGTTTACCTGACAACATCCTCAGGCTCCGGCTCACTGTCACTGTCCCCTGCTTTCCGCTTCATACCTTTGCCGTCCGGACCGTCACTGGGCCCTGCAGAAGACTTGACAAGAAGATTCAAATCATATGAGATTTGAGGAATGAAGAAGCGACACACAGCAATTGAAAAAAAATCGAAAACATTTAACAGTTTTAGGATAAATGGTCCCTTGAAAAACCCATTTACTTCAATTATAAAATCAAAGCTTAGGCACGATATTTCTACCATAGCGGAGGACCTAAAGGGGTGGACTGATTTTCTCCTTTTGTGCGAGGGCTTCATACTTCATAGAAGCAAGGAATCCTAAAGAAATGTAACAACCTCAGCTTGGTGTGCAGACGCTCCCCTTTGCCATGCTTCTTCTGTGTACACCGTATTCATGTGCAAATCATCATCGTCAGTTTGCGCTGTTGTTCATTTGTGCATTTATGAAGCAAAGGCCCGAACACAGAGGCTGCTTAACAGCTTCTTACAGTACATTAAGAAACCTTGACATAAAAGCATCAATAGAACACAGAACAGCACTGTGCCCAGACTTGACACCCTGTAAATATGAACATGACCATGGACCTCAGTTGCATTTGATCAATATCAAACGCTGCAAAGCTGTATACGATGCGGAAAACATTTTCTGTAGCACAAAGAAAAAAAACGCCATACAGTCAAAGGGAGAACTAGTGAGACACACCTGTCCACCATTCTTCATCATGGCCTTCAGGGACTGAGCGGCATCCTGGAAGGAAGTAGAACTGTTGTAGCGACATACTAGGGGTGCACTCCAGATATGTTTCAAACATCTGTAAACAGACCACAAAATAAGCATACCCTGTTGTGCTGGTCTCTGCCCTGCGTCCTCATGTCGGAGGCCTGGTGCCGTGCGTTCTGAACCGGTTGGGGTCTGTCTCTGCCGCCAAGAGCATGGGGGGCAAACTGACCCGTGGTAAGGAAGGCAGGGCGCTGCTGCTCAGCCTAAGACACACACAACAATAAGGGGAAAAAAACAAGGTTACAGAGACACTGTGTGGACTAAACATTCCAGCGGTTACATTAACTCGGTTTTAATCGTAAACACCTTTTCATGAAATGGACCATTTAATATGTGGATGATGCTCCAGTCATAAAATGGCCACAACACCATTGATTAAATCATCATCTATTACCGTGACACCCTTGTTTTCCCAGTTGGAAACCAGTCACTTATTCAGAACAAAACAACAACCTTGCACACACCTTGCACCCCTGCAGTCCAGAGTTATGCTCTGATGATTGTAAAGATATCAAGATGCAACCTTCATCCTCAGTTCAGAGCATCCACACTGACAGATCAGAATGAATTAAAATCATTGAAATAAATGGCCTTGCTTAGCGTCATCATTCAAAGAAATAGAGCAGAGGAGTTAATTTGTGACATCTTGTCAGACAAATTACTATATTGGCTCCTCTGTTTAATTTTAATGTTGTATCATTCTTAAATCACCTAATAAACCAATGTGTGGAAGAAATCATATTTTTCTGATCCTCTATCTCTTGGAAATACAGTCTGCCGCTTGTACATAACTCAGATTAATGTACCACAGCCCTGATTGGCAGAATGGTCATTGCCTTTGTAAGGAGCAAGGATAATTGGCTATTCAAATGAAACATACACTACCAGACAGAAGTTTTATAACACCTACATTTTTCCAGTTTTTATTGAAATTTAGCTAAAATGCAAAAAGTCATCAACAAATCACTCAAGTTGAATTGAGTCCATCTTAATGCAAGGGTAATAGTTTATGTAATTTTGGAATTAATATCTGTTTTTATAGGAATCCATTACAAACAGTGTGGATCAGGTTGTCATTACATACTGTGCAAATGGAGAGGAACAAAACTGCTCAGAAATGCGACCCTGAAGCCTGAGGAGACTTGAGGGAAAAGCACAGTCAATGGGACAACATCATCTCAGTCACTCTACAAAATCCAAAAAGAAGTGGCCAAAAAGAATCCCTTAATGTAAAATAATATTTTTAAAGCAAATATACATTATAATGCTCAGCTGGAAATGTTTATTTGGCTACATCATGTTATGGGTATGTTTGTCACAGGCAGGGACTGGGGAGTTTGTCTGGATCAAGAGAAAAGAGTTGGTCCTAATCTAATCCTGATCTACATACTGTGTAATTGATTCCTATGCAAATCAGGAACCCTATAAAAACAAAGATATGAATTCCAAAATTACATTAACTCCTTGCATTAAGATGGATTCAATGCAACTTATTGAGTGATATGTTGGGCCCCATCCCATTTCCCTATTTTATGCCTACCCCTCGTTTCGGAGTTCCACTTGCAGCTTACCCCTCACAAGGGGTAGTGGTTGAAAATCTTCCCCTATGAGATGGGATAACCTTTCAAGACCCTGCTACGTCATCAGTAGTATCATAGAAATTAATTGACGCTCGCGATTCATTCACAACTTAAGTTTCACACTATCAATTGATCAAACACATGACTCAAAGTAATAAATAAAAAAGAACAATGCTTCATTGTCAGGCCAGTTCATGACAGAATAACAGTGTTCTGTAGGCTAGCAACCCATGCTCATACCCTGCCAATCTTCACTGATATAGGACAACAGTGCAACAACTTCACGGCTGAAATTTTGGGCGTCATATGCCATCAAAGGGGGGAAATGTGACATGGAAATGCGTCAAAATACGGGACTGTCATGCACAAATCAGGCTTAAACATGTAACATTAAGACACACAGCTACTAGCTGCTAGACATTTTTGTTGTTATTATTCCTGTTTTTTGCAGATGATAAGGCATTCTGGGATTTCATAACAGAGCGTTGTGGCTCTCTTCAGAGTCTGGTACCTCAGTTTGGAGGGCTATGTAGCCCTACCACTTGGCCCTAACCCTACATGAAAACAAGAATTGGGACACACCGACCCTACAGGTGAATGTGCAAAACGGAGGGGTAGGGCTAAAATGGAGGGCCAAGGGGTGAAATGAGATTGGACCTTGGTGGCATTTTAGCAAAATTTCTATAAAAACTGGAAAAATGTGGGTGTTCTAAAACTTTTGTCCAGTCTTGTATACCACACCTTATAGAAACAGTTCGAAAAAAGGAGTGGGGTTTTCAAATTGTAAGCGTTGTTAAACTATGTAGAGCATATGGTTGGTTATACTGTATACCGCGTTTTAAAAAAATTGCTACGGTATTGATCAAAACAGTCATAAAACCGTCCTAAATTGCTATATATAATAAACGCCATAATAGCGTTTGTCCAGCACCAATGTCTGTGTGGTTGAAGACACTATGAAAGTGATGACAGAACTTTTTGTAAACAATGTCATTTGTCAAATAAATAACCTGTCAAAAAATTGTCACGTGACCACTTCTCCTCAGACGAAGGATACACGATTCACAGCACTTGTCTGCTGTAACACGCTCTGTGCTTTGTACTCGGGTGAGTGTTTCCCATACATATTTCCCATACATAGTCGAATTAGTCCCCACACTCTCGCTACAAACCTAAAATATATTTAGAGCTGTTTTAAGCGCATTTTCAGCACTGCTCGTGGAAAGTGTTCGAGCAAGTTCACGGAAAGGATAGGGCTTTGGTCCATCTTTCACCAGCCGCTGTCACAAATTCCTCATTTGAAATTGGCGGCTCCGTCAAAGCTCTACAATGTCATTTTGAACCCACGGTTAAATTTGTGGGACGAACATTTTTTAAACTGCCCAACCCTAGTAGAGCATATATTTCACATTTTAATTGAGTTTATTCACCACTCCTACACCACTGTGCAAAACACTACTGACAATTTAGACTGGAGTAACACAGTACACACAACATTAACATGCGTTCATGTATTTCACTTACTTTCATTCTCTTCTTTTTCTCCTTCATCCTTCTTTTGAAGCCCTCCTACAAGACAAACCCCATTATTTAAACAAACATGGAAACTGAAAAAGGGACAGACAGAAAATTGCAGTTCACAGGGGATTAATTTCCCCAAATTGCCACCCCCCTAACCTTGGCAAAATGATCTGTGTCAATGACAAATACTGAACACGAAGAGCAATTTTAATCACACAACCTAAGAGGTGGTTCAAGTAGTTAATATGGACAATCTCACATCTTACAATTCAGCCAGAGGAAAAATATGAACTGTCAAATTGCCTGGTAAAAAGGCACTGCTCATCCATCATCTTACATCATCATCCTTGCGTTTCTTAAAGATGTTGTCCTCAGCCACGCCAACTGCCTGCATGATCATTTCAACATGCTCCAGTTTGACAAAGCCATTCTCTGTGATGTAACCCTGTGGAGAGAAAAGGGCCATGTCAAGACCACGGCCACACAAAGTCACCTAGGCAAGGAGTCACGGCAGGAGGACATTGGAAGACAGTTCACAGTTTACACTTAATCACAATTAGTTTGTATTGTGATAACGCACTTGGAGCTGTGATCATCAATTGAACGATTTAATGAATAATAAGACATTAAATCAATCCTGGTGCAAACAACAGTGTTGATACTGGACAGAGCAGTCGCTCTGCGAGTAACACTCACCCCAGTCTTGTGCACAACATCTTTGTAGATACCAACCAGTCGATCTATAGCGCCCTCCCTAAAAAGAAGATCGAAAGTAAAAACCAAGTGTTGAAATGTAAAGGCCAATGCACACGGCGTGCGATTTTGTTGCACCGCCGAATTCGATTCCATTGTTTTGAATGAGACCCAATGAGACAATGCACACGGCGTGCGATGCAATATTGTCGCACGACAACATTCGATTCTCCATTCACATTAATTCATTCATTGGTGTGAATTGAGAATCGAATGTTGTCGTGCGACAAAATCGCACGCCGTGTGCATTGGCCTTAAGGATACTTTCTTTTTGGTAATGTGACAGTGTTGAGTGTTTCAGTTTCAGTTCAAGCTCACCTAATTTCTAAGGACGGTAAGTGAGGCAGGAAATCGTTGCCCACAAAAAAGCACATGAAAACCCAGTCATCAATACTTCTCTCGAAGTCAAAAGTAAAAGGCAGACTGGCCATTGTCAGCTCTCGCTCCAGATACTACAGAAAAGGAAGCAGACCTTGGTTAACAAAACAACAGTAGACACAGGCAGAAATGGGCCAGTGCTTTATATCATTCTGAACATGAAAGAGTCTCATGCGCGTACACATTCCACCCTTACTACCAACACTATGTAGTAGTAGTACCGTATTTTCCGGACTATAAGTCGCGCTTTTTTTCATAGTTTGGCTGGTCCTGCGACTTAGTCAGGTGCGACTTATATGTCAATATATATAATTTCATACTGACTGACATGAACCAAGGAGTAAACATTACCGTCTACAGCCGACAGAGGGCGCTCTGGGCCGCTCTGGGCTTGTGACAACTATTCTGCTGCTATACCCCTGAAGAAGTTATCTAAAACATTAGCTTGTTGAAGCTAAGCAAACGGTAACTTGGTGAACTTGCTTACTGGTAACTTGCTTGTTGGACTCGCTGGCTTGTTATGTTCATTCAGCCTATTCAGCCTCGCAGGTATGTTCTTTATGCTATTGTGTAGCTGAATAACTGTTAATGTGGCTTGTTATGTTAACATACCGGACTTCTATTCAGCCTGTTGTTCTGTGTGCTATTGTGTAGTTGAATAAACTTGCCTTTCCAGATTAAATGTCTGTTCTTGGTCTTGGATTTTGTGAAATACATTTCTAAATAAATGCGATTTATAGTCCAGTGCGACTTATATATGTTTATTCCTCTTAATGTCGCATTTTTTGACTGATGCGACTTATACTCCGGAAAATACGGTAGTAGTAGTAGTAGTAGTAAAGGGCAATACATGTGTTCATATATACGTCTGACCTAACATTCTATACGAGGACATAATGAATGTAAATGTTTTGGGTGTGGGGAATGGCGGCAGACAAAACATACCTCGCGCAGAACACAAAGCCTGATGAAGATGAAGTCCTGTTCTGAACCCGGCAGAGTGTCAGCAAACTGATCATGCTGCATAACAACAAACGGTAGTTCTTTGGTCATACATGGAGAGTAAATGCAGTCAACCGTGTTTCTTTATTTTAAACCAAAAAATGTACATTTACCTCTCCCTGTTTCTCTCTGGCCACTCCTTGGCAGTCTTTGATCTCATGGCCCACCTGTCCACAGAGTGCACATGGCCTGGGCTGGTTGGGTTTGAACTCCTCTCTGATGATGGTGAAGTTGGGCTCATGGGTGGCAAGTCCCAGCATTATCAGGTCAGCTAGTGAAATATAAATGTGTTTATAAAAAGTGTACACACACACACACACACACACACACACACACACGGTGTTGTTTTCTTGGCATGCATATATATGTAACAGCCATAAATGTTACAATGAATTGAACGGTTGAAAATAGATTTGAAGTGCAGTGAGTCCATATGCATTGTCATCAGACAATGACACTGGGTTTCTAACACTTTTTGTAAGTGAAAATACAGAGCCAGAGTCATGCATACATGATGCACATACATTGTTAATATGCACATTCAATGGACTAAATCATAATTGCTTTGATGCCATCAATGTACGGATACAAAGAGAAAAATTCTTGGAAATAATTTATCCATTAGGGGGGGTAAATGTATGAAGCTCCTCTTCAAGCTAATTAAATGTACTGTTTTTCCTCATTCTCCCCCCCCCCCCCCCCCAAGTGCATCATAAACCATTGAATGCAGCAGCTTTTTGTCTCGCTAATTGCAACTCTTCAAAATGCTTTAACGGGCCATTAATAAGTAAGACAAAGCCTCCAATAAAAATGACCCATATCCTCTTACACATCCAAGGTTGGCAAATTGGATTTGTTTATTCACACAGTTTCTGTATCACATTTACTGTATTGCCAGACGTACAATTTGGTCATTGAAAAAAATTACTCTTTGCTGCTACCTTGAAACAACAAAGCTATATGTGACATGGTTTGATGAAAAGGTCCTCATGTTGGGAATTGTGAAACTGTTTTTTGGCATAGGACGAAAAGTGAAGCGATGAAGAACCCACTCGATATCATAACCAACAGTTTTACATTCACTAAATACCTACACGTTATTAGCAAACTTGGGGGGGGGGGGGGGTATTATTATTATTTTGTGGGTGAGTCGCTTTCGCTACTCCCGACCCACTTCCTCTTACATAGCTAAGTGCGCTTGTCTGTTTGTTGACAAGAAGGACGCTGCATCAAGGACTATCCACAGAGAAAGTTTCACCGATCAACATACTATTCACGGGACTGTGGTCTGTCAATACGCCGTCTCCTTGTTTTTGGGTAAGTGGGTTACATGCATTGTTTACTATGGCATAGCCAAACGTGTTAGTTTGTTAACTAGTCTACTGAGTTACATGCTAAGCTGTGTCAGTGTTTACAAGGCTAGCCACACAGGTCTTAGCTTGTTAACTAACTAGCTAGCTTTGGTAGAAGCTTGTGTGTTTGTTTGTTTTTGTTAGCTGACTTAAGCTGCGTGCACACAGGGCCATTGGGTTGCGTCGTTCTGGCGCAACCTGTTGGGATGGACTTGACGTACTTCAACGTGCGATGCAGACGCAACAACTCTACTCGTGTTGCTAGCGAAGTTTCCCACAGAAGTGGGGAAAAAAACGTCAGATCAGATATATAAACGGGTTATTTTGATAAACTGGACACATTTTGTGAATATATATGGTTACTTTCTCGCCTGAAAACATATAAAAACTTCATAAAATGACATATTAACACTTGTAGAGCAAATTACAGATTTTAGCCAATGGCGGCCAAAATTGAGGATTTAAAATCTGAGGCGAGAGCTCCGGGCAAGAAACTACTTCCGGATCCAACGCAATGCAAAAAGCTGCATTTTTTTGACTGATTGCCGCACCCTGACGGTCAAGAAACGCAATGCAGAGCAAGGCAACTGATCAACGCAACGGCCCCATTGAGATGAATGACTTCCGGTGCAACGCAATGGCCCTGTGTGCACGCAGCTTTAGCGATTTTGTTTCTGTGTGTATTTGTTTACTACGCTAGCCAAACAAGTGTTAGCTTGTTAGCTATCTAGCTTTGTTAGAGATATAATAGATTATAGAAAAGGTAAATGCTTTTGTAATGAACGATAATGTTGTGTGGAATAAAATATATTCATTCATTTGTAGATTTTCTGTAGAATAATACTGTGGATTGAAATTATTTCACTAGCCTACTTCTTACAGTACAGGATGACTTCAACAAGTACAGTACACTATGTTCATGAGAGTCTATGGGAAGCATGCAGGCTACACTATAGAAGTGTCCACACCTCTGACCTGAAATTTGTGTTACAGAATGACGAAGATGAGAGGTTCTGAGAGATGAGACCTTGATGTGAGTCACCAGCACTTACGGTATTTGTCATTGCATTAGCAAATCTATTTTATCAACATAGTAGTATTTCCTAAAAATGGTGGGTTGGTAACAGTGAGCAATCATTTTAAATGCACTGTCTTCTTTTTTTATTACAGCTTTGATGCCCAGATGGGATGGGAAGAAACTACACTGAAGTCCCACTAGATGCTTTATGGACTATAATGATAAATCCATACACACAGACACAAAAAATAAAAATGTTTTACCATTCTATTATTGTATCTTTCAATTGTATATTGTATTTGGTTTTCTCTTGCTGCTGCAATGTCAACTGAAACCGAACCCATAAGAATTGTATTCTCTTGTATTTATATAATGGATGTAAATAAACTTTTGGCACACATGGCAATAAAAAAATCATGAATCTTGAATTATTATTATTATTAAGCAATTTAAATGTCAGCCCTGCATGTTTGTTTTCTGAGGGTTAGCTGACAACCCCACTGATAGATAATGACAGATAGTGTAATGGGGGAGTGGTTGTCTTGAAGGAGTGGTTGGGGGGGAGTGGTTGTCTTGAAGGAGTGGTTGGGGTGGAGTTAACCAGCTATTGTTCCTACCCATTACCTACCTGTGAAAAGAGGCTGTGAACACTTTGAGGCCGGATTTCTCGGCTTGCTGATTTTGGGGGGTATCAACTTATTCAACTTGTTTCAGATTTCAATGTATGACACATCATTTGAAAGAATCAAAATAAAAAAATAATACAATCTACCCTGTCATAATCGGGAAAAAACTTAGCCTTGACCGTTTCAT
Source organism: Nansenia antarctica (assembly GCF_963989245.1). Lineage (NCBI taxonomy): Eukaryota > Metazoa > Chordata > Actinopteri > Argentiniformes > Microstomatidae > Nansenia > Nansenia antarctica. The sequence continues at coordinate 58,632,544 of NC_137688.1, read as the reverse complement.
CAAAACTGTCGTTTTTTGGTCATGATAGGGCAAGACAGTTGTATTAACCTCATAAGGGTATCTAAGTCATACGTTAAACCCATTGTATTATTGTAAACCCATATATATTGTATTAGACCAAATACTACAGCAATTAGGGAGTTGCAAGTAAGAGGCTCGCAAATAATTTGTTGATTACTCTGTCACCTTTGAGTGAACATTGTGTTGTAAAGCTTACCGTCAGCTCCACAAAGACAGTGATGCGTGTTGGGGTCATGGTGGGGCTGAGCTAAGAAAAAAACATAAATAATACATAAATAGTTCCATATTTTATTACACGTCTTGAAAATAAAGATAATGTAAAGGTCACCCGAAACATTGTAGCCTAATATGTCTGCCAATTGTGGAGCATAGTCAATGAAGATATCAAAAACCCTATGCACTCATACCTCTCTGTTTCCTGATATAGTCCATAATCTTGTGCTCCCCCTCACCAGGAACACTGGCATCAGATAAGACCACCTAAATATATAAAAGAAAATACATTTGCTTGCATGTGGGACATTCAGTTGATTTGAGTACATCAGTTTTAGTCATTGTTTTTATTGTTGACATCGTGTTAATTACTCTGAACATAAAACTAGTCTTATTCAAGGAACATGCCAGCATAATACTTACGGTAATGTTACACCATCCAGGGTCATTACTGAGCCTATCTGCAACATAGTATCTGAGACACTTTGCAAGGTTGTCCATGAACTCTGTGCCCTGAAAAAATAAACAATAATTATTTTACAAGATGAACAACTTAAAACGACAGTAAAACAAGATTTATATTTTCATCCAATTTCTTTGATGACGATTTCACTGCAAATTAGTACTAGGTACAAAACAAATGTTCAAATTCATGCTACGACCAACAAGGACGCATAAACAAAGGGGCCTGCTGTGACCAGTCATCAATGAATTCCAAGGTAATTATTCATAATTATTATGAAAATGAACCATTGGCGTGTAGTTATACTTACTGGCGTGATACAGTTGCTGTCAAACCTCTCCGTAATCCCGTCAGGTGGAAGATACCCTCCTAGAAAAGACAAATAGAGAAAACTGTTTGAACATCAAACTTTTCTATTCATTGGTATATAAGAAAACTTTGCCATATAAATATACAGTGTTTTATGGGCATTAAACAATGTCCCCTTCATACAGGCTATAGACATTTTTTAATTCCCCGAAAGTATGCACCTCTTTCGATAATCTCATGTCTGATGCGGTCTTTCTCCTCAACCAGTTCCGCTCCTTCCTTGGAGGCACGGAATCGCCTGGACCTCTGCTGGTTCATTTTAGCACGCGGGGCCTGTTCATAGAAACAGCATTAACAGCCAACCCCTCCATGCTCTGGCTCACCACTTTTCGCTGTTGCCTTTCCGGCCGCCGTTTTAATGTTCCTCGGAGCAAGACCAACCGTCACTCCAAATCTTTTATCCCTTCAGACTACTTAAATCACTTCAAGTAGACTTACCATGCACTGTTCTTAGTCGAGTAGTTTTGTATTTTTCAGATTTCTTTTATTTATTTATTTTTCCACATCTAAAAGGTGCCCTTTAATGATCTAGTTGTCTGTTTACTGAACTGTGCTTGACATGACATTGTACTGTTGTATGTTGTTTGTGTCTGAATGAGGACAAGCTACAAATGAATTGCCCCCAGTGGGATCAATAAAGTTGTCTGAATCTGAATCAGTATGTCACACTTGTGACAAGGGTAATTGGCCAACATGGCTGCAAAATCTATTCCAACCCTGGAGCCATCTTTGAACAATCTTTGTATTCACAAAAAAAACGTTGCTGGGAAGAGCTATTTAACTATAGATATATTGTGCAAAATGTATAAGGGGTGTGATATACGATTCACTCTGAGATGTAGGAGAAGAACTTACCACTCCATCAATGGCCATGTATAGAACTCTTCTGGGTCGCACAATATTGAATAAACGATCAATGTATTCAAAAATGGCAACCATCATTTCATCCTCATTTTTGGGGGCAGCCCTGTTGAAACATTAGTTTTAGAGGGTACACTTACTTTGGACATCACAATTATTTAAAAAATAAACAGGAGTGGCACTAACTTGTCTTCTGGATGTGTGCATGGGTGAATGATCCCATTCATGTCCAGGTACAAATTATCAAACTCCACTTCATTTGGATTTGGTTTGCTGGTGTCAATAGGAATGCGTACTCCATTGCATTCCTTGGACTGAGAGTAAAGGAAAAATCAACACGTCTGACTGACAAATACACTTATGTTGTTATTACTTGAAATGGAACATATTTCTTGGGGTTACACCTCCAACTAGCGAAATATCTAAGGCCGAGAATTGTGGTAATTCCACCATTCGTAAACCGAATTACATGGGATTTAAGAGCGGCAGCATTGTGTTCAAAGCTGAAGACTGACCTGGTTCAAAACAATGTGACGTATGACAAGCACGTTGGGTAGGTACGGTAGGAGGATTTTCTGATTCTATTAATCATTTCATTCCAATGTAATGTTTGCTATCGATTCAAACATACATCCATTGTTGGCTTTGTTTTTCAACAAGTGTGGTAGTGTAATTGTTGGAAAGTATATGGTATGTTCCTGAACGATGCACCATGCTGCATTGTTTACAATCATTTGACACGCCGGTTTTGACCCCCTCTATTCGCTTCCTTTCTGAGTGCTCATGCGGTCGCTCCCAGAACATCACAAGAGGAGCAACTTATCACAGTAATAATTTGCTGTAAACCATTACGTATTTAAGTGCTGTCGTGGATGTTATCGCCATTCTGAGGTTAGCAATGCGATGTGTTCGTCTTAACGTTTACAACCTAACATATACGATCGCTTTTTCGTGATAAATTGCTCCTCTTGTGGTGTTCTGGTATGGTTGTATGGTACACGCGCGCATTTTAACTCAATGAAATAAGCTGCATTGAAAGGAAGCGAACGCATGAGCGTTAGCACAACACCAGCAAGGCATGTGAGGAGCTATCGACCGGTTCAGCCGAAAGCTTATTATTATTATTAAACTATTAGGCTTGAGTGGAGCCAAAGATGGTGTGGTCTGTCTAAATAAAATCTCTCCGTCGCTCTTGCGCAATGCAAACCGACCCAGCGCTGAGTGTCCGCGAACCACACGTGAATCCCTGGATCAGAGCTAACACGCACCAAACAACAGACGTATGAACAGCGAGCTCTTTATGGCTTTAACAATACGTGGGGCTCGGGCTGACAACACAACGATGCGGTGTACTACAGTCATTCTACTTTCATCAATATAGCCTCTAACTAAGGTCTTTGTATATGTCAGATATACAACATCCTAGATGTGACTTCGGCTAGCATGAATCAACACGCTGAATCGAGTGCAAGCTAACCCATAGTACATTCACGGCCCTCACAAAATGTTTACATTGGCTAGCTAGCTACAAACACTTACCTTCTCTTCGGTACAATGCACGACTATAGTGGAATATTTCCGACTGAGCCAACGAAAAAATGCGGGGACTCCCATCTCCCGCAACAAACAGAAAGCTATAAATTATGAGCAATGTTTAAAATGGCTTAGTTAAAAAAGACGGTTGGAGCTACAGCTAGTAGTTTAGCTATTGTAATGCGTTTCCAAATAAGCTCATGGTGGCTACGGTTTACCTCCGGGTTATCGCTGTCTCAAGTAGTTCTTCCGACAGATGATTGTAGTCGACAGCGCCCCCTCTGTCTGATCAAGATAGTGTACAGCAGGGGTATTCAATTACAAATTCAGTTGGGCCAGATTTGAAAACCAATACATTTTGCTGGGCCAGACATTTTCAGCGGCCAGTAGCCTAAGCAGCAGGTAATGACACATTTCAAACCAACACGAATTAATGTAATGAAAAACAAGCAGTTTATTTATCGTTTTCCTTTTAAATTAGGTAACATCTGACACAGGCACGTCAAAAAGAACACAATAAAAGAGCTGTAATTGAACAGAACCTGAGGTAATAGCAATACTTTTTTTTTTTTTTTTTTTTTTACTTTTTAGGTAAAACAACAACATTTTGGTCTCAACTGACCCATACACATTTCAAAGTGTATAAAAACGTGTACAGTAGTATACCAATAACATTTGTTTTCCAACAAAGAGTGCACAATTAAACCCATAGTGATGACATTAACTAACACTCATAAATGCATGAACGAATAGGCCTAATACACTCCACATCTATTACTACACTCTGTTTTAAGTCACCAAATGTGTGATTAGGCATGTATTTTGTTACACATCCCACATTATTTTGATATGTAGGTTACAGTTAAACAAGTTACAGACTTTACAGTTAAACAATAACTGTCCTCGTCCTCGTCCTCGTCCTCCTCTTATGGTGGATATACCTTTGGGGGGATAAAATATACATTGTAAAGGTTTAATTGTGTTAATATTGTATTGAAATCACCTTTGTGGCACAGGAACTGGAGGGAGGGGTCCGTCAGAGCAAATCAGCACAAGTAATCATTCTACACCTGAGACAATGGAGGCCAGTTCTGCCGCTCAAGTGCTGGCAGTTGCATTGTCATAAGGACCTGATCACCTCTTTTGTTTGCCCTGGGTCTGTCTGGAACACCCAGAAACTGGAAACAATGTACGGTAACCCATCCACCTTTTGTGATCACTCTGCGCAGAGGATCCTGGGAAGGATTGGCCATGCCAACCTGTATAAATATGAGGCTCTGGACCTCTCTTCATGAACTGATGTCAGCTCTGCATTGTACTCACTACAATAAAGGGTCTTTCTCTGTGATGACCTACAGCTCCGGTTTCCTAAATTGTTTTATTGATTAGTAATTGAAACTATTAGAGTAAGGTTAAATCCACTACACGCTAACTCTCACTCCTCTTGCTCTACCTCTCTCTGCAAAGTTGGCATCCATAGTTGGGAGAGCTCACCTTTGGCTCTTTTATTGCTAAAGCTATGATTGCTAATTGAAAAGCAATAAGTGTTTGCCCATATGAGGAGTGTGATTGTTTGTTCTGTTTGTTTTGAATGTGAACACAAGATATTTTATCAATGAAGATTGTGCCAAATGGAGAGAATTGTGAGTAGTGTGGTTTAGAACTGCAAAATGAGTGAAAAGCAGGATAAATGTGTTTGTATTTGTGCAGAATTGGTGTGAGATTAAGTACATGAGTTTCAGGTTTTGGTCATTGTGTCTGAAGTTCTGATGTTAGTGTGAAAGAGATTGAGAAAGACGGTAAGAGCACAATTCTTTGGCCAAAACTACAGACACTACAAATGTATTATCATACCCCTTTCACATTAAACCGAACAAATATTCAAGATAATTTAACATACAGCCAGAAAGATATGTATAAACAATTGCACTGTCATTGAGTCATTTTAGTGAAGAAAAGCCCACTGCAGACAGTGATATTTAGCTTTTTCATTCCTGCATTAAAAACATATTGATATGGTTAAGTTTTAGGATAGGACTATATATAAACTCTTTCAACTTAAAATGTACACATGTATTTAGGTAGTGAGTGAGCAAAATATGGTGTTCTAAATTCAAATGGATAACAACAGTTATTTGTTCATTATATGAATTTGATACTACCTATAGAATAAGACATGAGAAACCAGAGATGAACAAAATGTGTAGGTACCTAATTGCCTAAATGCAACAGACACTTGCCACCTGCAGAGGTTCTCTGACGACTCTGCTATTGTGGGATGTGTCGGTGGAGGCATAGGAGTACAGAGGACTGGTGGACAGTTTTGTCGAGTGGTGTGAGCGGAACCACCTGCTACTCAACATCAGCAAGACAAAGGAGATGGTGGTGGACTTTAGGAGGACTCGGGTCCCCCTGTCTCCTGTTTCCATCCAGGGAGAGGATGTGGAGGTGATCCAGAGGTACAAGTACCTGGACAATAAACTGGAGTGGTAACACACATGTCCTGTACAAGAGGGGCCAGAGTCAGCTTTATTTCTTGAGAAATGTATAAAGCACTGAACATCCGCCACCTCATAACATGACTATGAGTTTGTTTACCGTGGTTGATACCAAAACGCTAAGCAAAGTGGTGTCACAGCTCAGACCGTCTATGTGTCCCCTTGACCCTATTCCCACCACATTTTTCAAGGAAATGTTCAACTCTGTATCAGAGGACATACTAGCTATTGTAAATCGCCCCCTCCTTACTGGCATTTTCCCATCAGCACTTAAAACTGCCCTGGTTAGACCCACCCTGAAGAAAAGAGACCTAGATCCCTCTGACTCTAGAAATTGTAGACCAATATCCAATCTTTATTTTTTAAGCAAAATTCTGGAAAAAGTTGTGTTCAAGTAACTTCATGAATTTCTAGTCTCAAATGATAGCTATGACCCATTCCAGTCAGGTTTCTATGGAGCTATTTTAGTGCCATCAGAAATTGAATTGTATTTGACAGATTGAATTGAATATGAGCACAAATTGAATTGTATTTGACAGATCTGAATTGTATTCGATAGATTGAATTGAATCTGAGCACAAACTGAATTGTATTTGACAGATTGAATTGTATTCAATTCAGTTTTCATTATTTTAATTCAGTTTTCAAATTCAGTTTCTCTAAATACAATTCGTTTTTCTCAAAATACAATTCGTTTTTCTCAAAATACAATTCATTTTTTCTCAAAATACAATTCATTTTTTCTCAAAATACAATTCAGTTCTCAAAATACAATTCAGTTTTTCTCAAAATACAATTCAGTTTTAGAGGCACTCACCTGGGGACTCTGGGCTAGGTAGAATAATAGAGCACCGATTCTAAGAGCAATTGCGTGTCATCTCCCTGTCATCAGAACGATCACGTCCCCTGTTGGGTGCTAGAAGTGTAGAAGTTTGACTGGTAGGCAATGGAAATGTGTGAGACTTGAGAGCCCTGAGTTAAGATACTTTATTTTTCTGTTTGGTAGTCTGTCCAATGTGACACTTGCCCTCCTCCACCGGCCCTCGTTTTGGATCTAGCTTGCTGTTCATTATTTTCATGATAAATCGTAGCTAGCTAGCTATAACATCTTCATATACACCATACAGGCTAAATACTGATTAACAGTAATCACCCTAACCCTAACTCTACTTTGGCAAATGCCCATTGAACAGATTTATTTATTATCCTATCTTAAGAAAACGAATGTAACACTCTCATCTGGGGATTTGGCAAATCAAATGAAGAACTACAAATCCCTGATGACTGCCTGCTCTGATGAATCAACCAAATCAATTTCATCAATTTTCTGTATATAACGACGCCGATCATTGATCAGCAACGACACTGGTAGGGCTTTCACACCGGCAAAGAACCGTGCCGGTTCGCGTTCGCGTTCGGAAACCTCCGAACGTTGGCGCTGTCTGGCGAACGATACACTGGTATGAACGCGGGCTCGTTCGCCAGACAGTGCCAACGTTCGGAGGTTTCCGAACGCGAACGCGAACCGGCACGGTTCTTTGCCGGTGTGAAAGCCCTATATATAATTGTTTGCCTAACTGGCCATCGGATTTGGGCTCCTAATATCTAAAAATCACTACGGTTTTCTTATTTTATCGGATTAAAGTAGCAAAGACCAGAAATGTCCATTGACCGCCAGTCAAACTTCTACACTTCTATCACATAAAAAGGGGCGTGGACATGTCGGGAGAGCAAAGTACCCGGATGCGTTGCTCTTATGAATTCGGATGGGAGGGATTATAATCGGTGCTCTATTATTCTACCTAGCCCAGAGTCCCCGGATGAGTGCGTCTAAAACTATTTTGAGAAAAACTGAATTGTATTTTGAGTAAAACTGAATTGTATTTTGAGAACTGAATTGTATTTTGAGAAAAAACGAATTGTTTTTAGAGAAACTGAATTTGAAAACTGAATTAAAATAATGAAAACTGAATTGAATACAATTCAATCTGTCAAATACAATTCAGTTTGTGCTCAGATTCAATTCAATCTGTCAAATACAATTCAGATCTGTCAAATACAATTCAATTTGTGCTCATATTCAATTCAATCTGTCAAATAGAATTCAATTTCTGATGGCACTAAAATAGCTCCATAGGTTTCCGCTCATACCACAGCACAGAAACTGCATTGGTCAAGGTGACAAATGACCTTAGAATTAATGCTGACTCCTAAAAACTCTCTATCCTTGTCCTTTTAGACTTGAGTGCAGCTTTTGATACTGTGGACCATAACATACTTATGGAGAGACTTGAAAACTGGGTCGGCCTCTCTGGTCCAGTCATAAACTGGTTCAGGACTTACCTAACTGGCCGAGATTTCTTTGTGGCCCTTGGTGACCATAACTCTATGGCCCATAGCAACTATAGCGTGACCTGTGGAGTTCCCCAGGGGTCCATTCTAGGACCGCTGCTTTTCAGCCTATATGCTACTGCTACCCCTCAGCTCTGTCATTGGGAGGCACAGCATTAACTACCATAGCTATTCTGACGACACTCAGCTTTATATATCAGTAACTCCCAATGACTACAGGATGGTTGACCACCTGATAGATTGTATTGCTGATATCAATGCATGGATGACACAACATTTTCTCCAACTCAATCAGGAAAAAACAAAGGTATTGATCATTAGTGAGAAAGTCGAGAGAGAGAAATGATCTGCACATTTGAAAACACTTGCCTTTTAAATGTCCATCTTAGTTGTTGCTTTATCTTCTTTACTCATTGTGAAGCGCATTGGGTCACATTTTGTGAGAAATGCGCTATACAAATAACATTTGATTTGATTTTATCTAAAACCCTTGAACGTGCTGTAACGTGCTGTATCTAACAAACTATCTCCTTCGGAACAACCTCCTCGACCCTCACCAATCCGGCTTTAAGGCTGGGCATTCTACTGAAAATGCTCTCCTTGCTGTCATGGAGGCCCTCCACTCTGCTCAAGCTTCCTCCCTCTCCTCTGTTCTCATTCTCCTTGACCTGTCTGCTGCCTCTGACAGTAAACCACCCAATACTTCTTTCCACCCTCTCAGAACTGGGCATCTCTGGCTCTGCACTCTCCTGGTTTGCATTCTACCTGGTTGATCACTTACCAGGTGACCAGACCAGGGATCACTGTCCTCTCCATGAGCCCCCCCCCCCCCCCCCCCGCCTCACAGGTGTCAACACATTCTCTGCCTGTCTTGCAGACATTTCTGCTTGGATGTCAGCCCACCACCTCAAGCTCAACCTTAAGGTTTGGCAACAAAGAGCGGATGAATTTTGCAAATTGTGTCTAAGTACCTGAACAGTGTTTACGGTTTGGCCAAAAGAGTGTTTGATTCGACAAATGAGTTTAGGCCACTGAGAATTTGGTTCAGAGAATGGGGTTTAGTGTTTTAGCAACTGAGACACTTTTTTTGTTTACTACATAATTCCATATGTGTTCTTTCATAGTTTTGATGTCTTCAGTATTAATCTACAATGTAGAAAATAATATATAAATAAAGAAAAACCATTGAATAAGAAGGTGTGTCCAAATGTTTGACTGGTACTATATATTATATGTGCAATTACAGCACAAACCTTTGGACATGGACATTTCTAAAGATTATAACAATGACAGCCTGTTGCAGATAATAGCTGCAATAGCAACACATTTTACATAGAAAATGGGGGCTTCTCTTTTCTGCATCATCCCCTTCAGGAAGAAACGTCCATCAGCTGTTCCACTTCAGACAGGAAGGGGCTGATTTCAAGACAGGGCTATTACCACAAAGAGCAACTGATGGAAAAAAAAACTTGCCCACTCCAATGCTCCATTTCCATAAACATTTACACTGGTTCATTTTGTGGTGAATTTGACTGTAAGATTTAGCCAATGATATGGGTGTCTGAGATGAGCACAGATGAATGGGAAATATGATGCAAATGACAGGCATTTCAGACACAAACAGTGTTCTATTACAGATCATGTATATTTCATCTGCCATGACCTTTTAGATTATCACACTAACATGGACACTCAGACATAATCTGATAGAGGTGTTTCAGACTGGCGGTATGAACATACTGTGTTACGGTATGAACATATTGTGTTACGGTATGAACATACTGTGCTCCAAAATGAGAAATGCATTGTAATGGTAAACCTTAACACACCACTGTTGTATACACTGAATTCAGATAACACTATGATAGTCTCTATGATAGTCTTAACTGAGCTAACATAATTCTGAAAGAGACTTGTCACTTGGCAGAATTGTCACCCCAAAAAGGTACCCAAAGGAAAATGTACACTGGCATTTTACAAGATGGTAACTAACAGATGTCCAACTCTGTTTTTAATGTTTTCTATGATGCGGTAGTATATAACATGCTATTATGGAGTTACCTGGAGCTCAACGCTCTAAGAAGTGTAGAGATAGTAGTAGACTTCAGGAGGAGCCCAGCCCCAACCGCCCCCCTTATATTATATGTAGCTCCACACTGCTTACTTGGGAGTCACACATGATAAGGGGGGCGGTTGGGGCTGGGCATTCAGATTCCTCTGGACAATAATCTCACAGGACCTCAGGTGAGAGGAGAACATCACCTCCACCATCAAGAAGGCCCAGCAGGGGATGTTCTTCCTGCAGCAGCTGAAGAAATTAAATATGCCGCAGAAAGTGATGGTTCAGTTCTACACGTCCATCATCGAGTCCATCCTCAGCTCATCGATCACTGTCTGGTTTGCTGCCTCCACTGCCAAGCACAGAGGCAGATTACAGCGGATTATTTGGTCAGCTGAGAAGGTCATCGACTGCAACCTGCCATCTGTCCTGGACCTGTTCCACTCTAGGACCAGTAAGAGAGCAGGAAAGATCATCGCTGATCCCTCCCACTCCTTTCACCACCTCTTCCAGTCTCCCATCTGGAAAAAGGTTTCCGGTCTATCAACACAAGAACCTTGCGCCACCTGAACAGTTTCTTCCCCGTGGCAGCGGGCCTCACAAACAAGCCCCCGGCCTCTCATTGACTCTGGGACTTCCACCCCCCCCAACCCCCCTCACACACACACACACACACACACACACACACACACACACACACACACACACACACACATATACACACACACACAACTGACAATGTAATCTATTAGTTTTACATACTCTAATTTACAGTCGTATTGCTCTACTGCCCATATTTCTGTCATTTTCTTTTATAAACAATTTTTGCTGCTTATATAGTGTTGTTTATTACATTGTTGTTGTTTTTTGTTATATTGCTGTCTGTGTCTTTATGTCTTATGCAACAACCACACCAAGTCAATTTCCTGTATGTAAGTAAGTAAGCAAGTAAAATGTATTTATACAGCACCTTTCTCAGACCAAGGGTCACAAAGTGCTTTACATAACAAGGATGAAACACAATAAAACATAATACAAGAGCGAAAGCCACAGCAGGTTAAAACAGGCAAACAAGTGAAAATAAAAACAAGTAACAGACAACAGGTGTACAACAACATCAACAGGACACAGAAAGACAGGCCCTTGGGGCTACCCAAAAGCCTGTCTATACAAGATAGTCTTTAGCTATCTTAGCTATTAGTATGTGCGAATATACTTGGCAATATAAAGAATTCTACGGATTCTACTGTTTGTCCTCTTCATTTTTTAGATTATGGTGTTGCTCTCAGTGGTCCAACTGGTTTGGACTGAAATGGAAATTCTTTGCAAACTGGACATCGGGCAGAGGGAGAGGGCCCTCATCTGGTTGATCTCGGTCTATGTAACCAGTGTAATGTTGAATTTCTACAACAAAGCTTGTATGTGCGTATTTGCTTTAGATGATATTAAAGTGATATCACCAAAATGTGACTGAAAGATTAGATTAACTACTACTGCGTCAATGTGATTACTTTTAAGTATTGTAAGAAATGTTTTGTGTAGGGAAAATATGCATGTATTCCTATCCTTTCCATGTATAGCTTCACATAACTCACAGTGATTTTAATTACAATCTAAGGAAAAACGAAATTGACCTATAATGTATGTTTCCCACATTATTGTACACAGTGTATTGTAACAAATAACATTTCAATTGAATCTCAAAAACCTTTTATAAACCTACAGTAAATAAAGAACTTAGTTTAGTATGTTATTACTATGTCATTAGGGGGAAAGAGCGCATAATATAGATAATAAAGAGTAGGCCTACTGTACGTTATAAATCTGCAAAAGTTGTAACACTGGATTTATTGCAGAGCTGTGCAGCATGCAATGTATTCAGTTTAGTGCAGCATTTTTGCCAATAGGACTCACCCGCCCCTCAATCTCATTTTGTATTCATAACATGAGCCGTTTGGACAATGAATCTCTCAAAGGCTGTTGAATAGGCTTGATACTCATGTAAACAACTGGAGACCAATTACTTAATGAATCGGTCCCCCACAGAATGAGCTGCCTCAGAATGGACTATAAATACATTGTATTTGGCATTGAGGCTTTTATTTGGAGGTCACAATCTGAGTTAATAATTATTAAATAAAAATATGCTCTAATTCTCCCCCTGTGTGCAACTCAACACAACTGACATTTTTCATGAAACACATAGCACAAATGAATAAAGTGAATACATCTACAAACTTAACCAAGCCATCTACAAAATACAATAACTGGGAGCGTGTATGTAATGTACAATAGTTAATAAAGAATATAGTCATGTAAACCACATAAATTCTTCTAAAAGCAGCACCAACTATAGATATAATTTCTCTGGGTACTTTTTCGGCTACTGTGTCTTTAAAGCCTGGTTTCCATCCAACGATTTCTATTTGCTCCTTTTGATTATCTGATGCAGGGATGCCTGCACATGAAAAGCTCAGTGTGAATTCACACAGTATAATAGTGTATAATACATCAATTTATGTCTCCAAGGTTTTGATGAGGCCTTGAGGCCTCTGCGCCCTTTTGAGGATGTTTTCACATCTCGGCCTCTTTGAGTCTGTTTCTGCTCATTGTGCCATGGCAATAAAGAACCAGTGGCAATTTTCCATAACGTGACATTTAAATACACAGTAAATGGTCATTGTCAGGTCACAATGTATTTCATTAAACAAACAACAATCACATAACTTGTTTATAACCCTTCCAGCCTTATGGCATTGGGCAAGGGAGAGAATGAAGACAGTTTGATCTTCACCTTGATCTCCCTCTGTACATCAACTCGCACAGACTTGATTGTATACAACCCTATACTTTCCATTATCACAAAGATATAGTGCATAAATGTTTCACTGTTGTATATTGAATCATCAAATACATGAGGCCTAAATTCTAACATGAAGTGTTACTGTAAAATATACAAAGTGGGCTGTGTCTCCTCTCATGGGGCAGTGGTAATCCTGTTCCCTACTGTTAGAATAATGGACACTGTAGGACACTCTAGGACAATAGACACTGTAGGGCACAAAACACTGTCCGACACAGTTCTGAACCATTACTCCGAAAGAAATTCTTTGCTCAGGAAACGCTGTAAATTCCTCTCCTAATAACATAATGCAATGTGAGAAGGTTTGGACACAAACTTCACATTCTTTGATCCGATAGGGGACCAACTCTCTACAGAGAGTAAATGCTTTACTTCTGATGATGAGGAACACAGCATCGGAACAGCACCCTCTGTGTTGTTTAAAAGTTCAAGGTTTCTCATGTTGGTACATATCCTGTTCCACTTTCAGTGTAAATGTTATTGATCATAAATGCTATAGTACATTCCCAATGTACTACAATACCATACAATACGTTTTAGTGCCAAATTTGTGATTCGAGATTCACTGTATTATATTTTAAACATGATTTGATACAGTTTTTCAGACTTTAGTGAAATGCAGAGATTTCAGTCCAACACATTATTTTCTTGTGAGAACAAAGAACAAAGATTCATTGACACTATGCACAGAATTCAGTCGATTGTATTTAAATATCTTTCTAGTCTTACATATTGGATAATGTTAGTCATTGACCAAGAGACCTAAGTGACACAAAGATTTTCAATGTTTTTACCAAGAACAAAGTTTGAGTTGACAGAGAATCAAAGGGCATTCTGGTGACTGAACAGTATCAAGTTCAAGTTTCAAGTTGGGACGTAAGGTATACATTCAGATTTTAAAATAGAAAACATCATGCCTACTGTAATTGAAAAGGCAGGTTTGTAATGCCGTTCTAGAACACTCTTGGTGCACATAATGCAGTTTAATTGGGCTAAATTGATCTGAATTGAAAGCACTCTGTTAAAAACAAGGGACTGGCAGTGGGCCTGGTGTGGCCAATATTACGAGAGCGTGAGGGCCCTTACCTGTCCATTAGCATGGAAATGCAGAGGATGAGCTTCGAGTATAAAGCGTTTTAATAACAAACATGTTTCCCCCGGTTAGCCTTTAGCTGGAGTGTGATTCAATTATTTTCAAAGGAGGTTTGCATGTATTTGCACATTGGTTATCTTTTGGCAGTGTACATAACCTTGGCATATCCTCTGTTTATATCAAACAGCGTTATTTATATCTGTAAATATGGATTACGGCCAAAAACACTTCATTAGGCTGGGACTCTACCATGGCTGAAATTGTATCATTCTATCATATTAGGGTGTTAGAGACCCTCAATTTATCACCCAAGCAGTCAGATAAGGTGATCTATTTCAAATATAGTAGATGGGTCATTCCTGACAGCAGTGTTCTGTGGTTAGTGCCAAGCACCTCTGGGACAATAGGATACATGTGACTGTCTGGAGTGCTGTCTGGAGCACACAAAGACCAACTAAGCACACCACAACTGGCTATTCTTTTTCTTGTACAGTATGAAATTGTTCTGACTTCCTGTTGAACATCTTCTCGAGCAGGGAGTCCTTCCACCAAATATTTGAGGAGGAGGAACCCCCCCCTGCCCAATATGTTTGTATTCTCCATTATTAACTATTACACACAGTTCATGATGATTAATTTGCTAACATAACAGTACAGCGTATATACTATATTACCACAAGAGTAAGAGTGGGGATTAATTCTAGACATTCTTTTCAGGTTGTACATTTATCTGGCTAAATACTATTGGAAACTGATATGTACAGTACATTCACAAACTCATTGAACAATCATTGGTCAATACTGCCCCCACCTGGTATAAAGTTGATCCAACAGAGTATGGCCCCAGAGGAGTTCCAAGGGTATCTTCCCTTCATTGTCAGAGGTCATGAATAGAAATCTGCAACCTAAAGGGTATGCCTATAGTGTTGATGAGTCCCATTTACACAGTAGTATCATAATGAAGCAGTCAATAAATGGCAAAGAGTCAACAAACCTCACACTGCACAGCTGTCATCTTTCAGGCCTCTTTGAGATGTGTTTGTGGAGGAGCTTAGGGTTAGGGTTAGTCTCGTCCAAAACTAGAAATGGATTAAAACCAACAACCCCACTTTAGAGGAACACACGATATTGTGTTCTGTATTACCCTGCTATTACATACATACAATACTGCAATTATGCATTACCTACTGTTTCCAATAGATGGCTCTAGCCAAGGGTATATAAGATTCAAGCGCTCACCCTGTTGGCCTCTTACTACTGCGTTATTGCGATGGAGTTATTAAAGTATCAATGTTAGCTACTGTTGCTCCCACGTTCATTCTTACATTCTAGCCAGCTACAACTCTACAAATTGCAGACAATGTCGGTTTCACTGCCTTTCCTTCTGAATGTGGGTGAACCTGCAATTCCGTTCGTCACAAACTACTTTTAAACCGTGATAAATGCGACGGGACGCAAGGCCTGATGCTAGGCTAAGAGCCGTGCTACTACATTGTCTCGGACATGAGGGCCAGAGACTATTCTACACATTACCAGATGGAAGATATTATTGTCAATGTATAATAATAATAATAATAATAACTTGGATTTGTATAGCGCCTTTCATAAAACCCAAGGACGCTTTACAATTCTAGAGGAAATGGTCAGACAGACAAAACAGAAAACAAACAAAACAAAACAGAAACAGTGACTAGGGGCCAAAGGCCTTGGTGAACAGATTGGTTTTAAGGGCTGACTTGAAGGAGTCCAGGGTGGGGGCGTTGCGGATCACTATGTGGGGAGAGTTCCAGAGGGTAGGTGCGGCCACGCTGAAGGCTCTGTCCCCAAAGGTCCGTAGGTTGGTGCGGGGGGTGGACAGCAGGCCCATGTCTGCGGACTGCAGGTTCCGGGAAGCATAGTGCGAAATAAGGGGGAGCTCGGGAAGCTATAGCTCCCCTAGTGGTGACATGAGCTCAGTGGCGGCTGGCCGATAGAGGGCGCTGGGGCGCCGCCCCCACCTTCACTTCCTAGTTGCGAAAGTTTTTTTTTTAAATAAACATTGTTTATTCACAAAATGCGGCTGATATTCTGTCGGCGCCTATCAGCATTCATTAAAAATCCTCCAATACAATAAACATTTGTATCTGTGTGTGTGTGTAAAATTCACTGTTAAAATACATAGGGGGAGGAGTCGGGTCGCCGATCGAATGCAAGTCTATCGCAGGCCAAATACTTTTCGCTTACACGTGAGCTGTAGCAGCGCTCCAATTGGCTGTCTCCTATTTCTCGGCCGGGGCGCAAAAATTTGCGTCCTGAATATCCGGTTGTTAAGTCTGACGTCAAACGTGACGTTTTGCAATTTCCGGCTTTTACAAAAAAAGAAAACAATGTGGTGGTCTGTAAACTGTGCAGAAATTAAATGGCCTATCACAGCAGTACATCTGCAATGAACGAGCACCTCAAGCGAAAGCATCCTGGAGCTCTTTGTGAAGACAGCCGCAAGATAGCACCGTAAGTCAGCGTTGTATTTCTGTTCACTTTTCCGGCTGTGTATGAGTGAAAAATGGATAGCTACTAGCTAATGTTACACAAGCAATGTAGCTCACCACAGTTTGTATGTCTTGTCTTCTGGTGTTAGTAACGTTAGCTATGTAGCTGGCTAGCTACGGTAGCCTATTGTCATTGTGGTGCTCGCACCTACTGTACGTTATCTAGCTCGTAGCGCGCATGCTACGTTAGCATCAATTTAGCTAATCATAACATAGCAGCGAGAGTAACGTTAGCTAGCTATGTAGCTACTAGCTAGCTATGTGTTGTGGTGATGGACAGACTTCTAAATGGCCATGTTGCCATTCAAGTTGGCTAAACATAGCAGTGAGGTGGAAATTAAGGGGCCTACACATGATAATATATATAAAAAAAAAAAATAGCGAACAGAACTTTCTTATTCTGCTAGAATTGGGCTTCATTGGTAATACCATAATGGCATATTTACAGTACATGGACAGTGGATTAAAGCATTTGAAATGTCTGTTTTGTATAGTATAGTTGGACATGTTTTTTTTTCCAGGTGAGAGAGTAATGTCAAAATGACATTATCTGACTGCATTGCCCACAGCAATCCAAAATTCAATTATAATTATGTTATAAATTGATATGGATCAATGTATACCTCTTATTAGATTATAAATACTCTGGTTGTTATGTTTGCCTTTTGGTTGACAGCAAAAGGGAGAGAGGAGGATAGAGAGGGAGAGAAGGAGAGAGAGCAGGATGGTGTCGGCACACCAGAGAGAGACAGCAAGAACCAGGTGAGAAAGTGGACAGGTAGTCAAGACCACATAAGTAAGTAGCCTAATGGCCCATAGGGAAGGAGCCTATCTCCTGTTTCCGTAGCGTGAGGCGGCTTAATGTACAAGTTAGTACACCCCCTGGACATGACGCTGGTATGTCGCAGGGTCTTACCCCCTGGGGGGGAGGGGTCCATGCCACGGTCCATGCCACCCCCCCAAGGCAGCAAACCTAGGGGAAACACTGTTATTCTCAGGCTAAAATCGACTGTAAATCCAGATTTTAAAGTTGATATTCTTCCCCGTGGAGCATGCCCCCATAACCTGTGCCCCACCCAAAAATTTTAGCACCAGCCGCCACTGATGAGCTCCCCTGGAAACATGGTTTGTGACATTTTGGGGGAGCTCTACAATATTGATATGATAGCCATCAAATTTTGGTCATGTTTTTTCTCAAAGGTGTAAAATAAGGGGATAAAATTATATTAAAAAAAAAAATATATATTTTTATGATTCATGAAAAAAAAGATTTTACCGCGCTAGCCTAGAGCCGCTCGGAGCGTGGGGGCACTGTCTGCAGGCATCCACTACCCACTCACGAGCTTGTTTACTACGTGCGTTAAAAAACTGTCACCTGCGCGCCATTGTTGATGACAGTGAAAAGAAGAAGAAAAGATGTCGAAAAGAAGAAAGCAACTCACCTTGGGCGATTTCTATCCAAAGAAGTCTAAACAAAATGATGAAGAGGAAAATCCATCTGTAGCTGGTGGTGGTAGCACATCGGACGTGGGGACTGATGCTGCTACAACGGAGCCGAGAGAAGAGGCAGCTAACGTTAGTGCTAATGCTAACTTGACAGCTAACGTTAACGTTACTGTGGGGGCTGAAGAGACACAACAAGACAAGCCAAGAGAAGAAGCTAACGTGGAAACTAATGTTAGGAAGACAACAAAAAAAGAGGTCGGAGGAGATGAGGAAGAGGATGATGATGATGATGATGCTGATGTCCACCCGCCTGTTGCTGGAGATGGGGGGTGCGAAGATGCTGGGGTCCCTCTGGCTGGCTGGACCAGCGAACAGTGGAGTGACTGGAAGTCTAGACTCGCAATAGACTGCGTGAACCCAGCCTCTCATCACTACTTTTTGTGGACCTTAATGGACCTCCATTGGAGAGATTCGATCCAATGCCTTTCGTCACATCTTGGCTTAAATCAGGTAATCGCCTGTCCACATCATGGGCTCCTGGACGTAGAGCAAAGGCAGCTGAACCCAGGCCTCTGTGGTCGCTTCTGTGTTAAGGTAAGACCCGCTTTTATAGACTTGGCTTCTGCTGTGTTGTAGGCCTATGGATTGCTGTGTTATAATGAGAAGGGCTATGTGCATCGTTGTGTTGTGTAGGGCAGTGTTTAGGCTTGGTATGTGGCGTTGCGTCGCCCTCGCATGATGTGCGGCTCCCCCGCACACCGTGATTTAATTCGCACACTGCCGGGAAGGGGTATGTTGGGAGAGGAGGTCAGTTAGGTACTGGGGGGCGCAGGCGTGGAGGGATTTGTAGGTGAGGAGGAGGATTTTGTAGGTGATGCGGGACTTGACCGGAAGCCAGTGGAGGTGAATGAGGGTGGGGGTGATGTGCTGCCAGGGCTTGTATATGTCAATGCCTGAGCTTAAGGACCTACTTCAAGCTCAATCGAAGGGAACTTTAGTAACTTCAAGGATAGATCTGACTTTTAATGAGCAGCGGAGATGTCAGCCTCCACAATGCTAGGGTAAAGGAGAACCTGTGAGATTTTAAAAGACCTTATTAATGTGACCTGTTTCCTAGCCAAACAGGAATTAACATTTCGTGGTAATGATGAGACAGCAAACTCTTCTGATCGTGGCAATTATGTATGAGCTATTACATGCTTTTGCTGAGAAAGATAAAAAGTTTGCTAGACATTTGGAGACATCCACTGTGTTTTCGGGCTCATCAAACAGAATACAGAATGATTTAATTGAAGCAGTCGGTGATGTAATTAGAAATTATATCAAAGAGGAGATTAATGCAGCCCTGTTTGTTGCAGTTGAAGTAGATGAGACAACGGATGTCACAAACAAAGCCCAGGTCTCTGTAATTTTGCGTTATGTAGCTAAAAGTCAGGTGAGGGAGGCATTCTTGGGATTTGATGATGTGAGCGATGACAGACGAGCACCGGCTATTGCTGATTATGTTTTGGGAGTGTTGGGGAAATACAACTGCGTTGAAAAGCTGGTAGCTCAGACTTATCCCAGCTCTGTAATGGCATCAGATCGGGTGCAGCACAAGAAAATAATAATAATAATAATAATAATAATAATAATAATAATACATTATATAGCGCTTTTCTAGACACTCAAAGACGCTTGAAAAGATTGAGTAGTAATAATAAATAAATAAATAAATATAAAGTATAGGGGCCTAATTAAGGTTGTGCTCACATGGGGAGGTGAGTGGGAGAGGTTTAACTGGTGAAGGCAAGCTTGAAGAGGTGTGTTTTGAGGGCCTGTTTAAATGTTGGGAAGGTGTTGGCCTGTCTGATGTGGTTGGTGAGGGCGTTCCAGAGGGATGGGGCTGCGGCTGAAAAGGCCCTATCACCCCAGGTCCGGAGCTTGGTCCTGGTGGTCTTGAGGGTGGTTTGGTCGTCAAACCTGAGGCAACGGGAGGGGGTGTGGAGGAGGACGAGGTCGGCAAGGTAGGAGGGGGCCAGATTGTTGATGGCTTTATAAGTGGTGAGTAGGATTTTGAATTGGATCCTGTATTTTACCGGGAGCCAGTGTAGGTTTTGGAGGACAGGGGTGATGTGGTCACGGCGGCGAGTGGAGGTGGGCAGACGGGCAGCAGAGTTCTGGACGTATTGGAATTTGTTTAGGATGTTATTAGACAAACCGTAGAGGATGCTGTTGCAGTAGTCGAGTCGGGAAGTTATGAAGGCGTGGATGAGTGTTTCAGCAGCGGAAAAGGACAGGGAGGGTCGGATGCGGGCAATGTTCCTGAGGTGGAAAAAAGCAGATTTAGTGACCTGGTTGGCATGGGGAAGGTTGCGGACGTGGTTGGAGGGGGTTACGGTGAAGCCATCGATGAGTGAGAATGTCTGGGTGGAACGGGTGAGGGATGATGAGGTTTTCCGATTTATTGCAGTTGAGTTTCAGAAAATTCAGTTGCATCCATGATTTTATGTCGTTGAGGCAGGTAGTGAGAGTGGAGTGGGTGTTAGGGGAGATGGTTTTGGAGGAGAGGTAGAGTTGGGTGTCATCGGCATAGCAGTGGAAGCGATGCCGTGGCGGCGGAGGACCTGTCCAAGGGGAAGGATGTAACGGATGAAGAGGAGGGGGCCTAGCACTGAACCCTGGGGGACACCGTGGGTGACTGGAGCAGTGGAGGATTTACAGTTATTAAAGAAAAGGTACCTGGAGCCACGTTTACGCATTGTTATGCACACAAATTGAACCTGGTACTCTTGCATTAGGCAAAGTGTAAAATGTTTTATAAAACAGTTGAGGGACTTTCAACATTTTGGGTGTTGAATGAGCTTGAACTTACCAGTATGCGTGTGTTGTAAATAATGCTGATATGAAATATGAAACAAACGCCGAAAGTCGCCAAACCAATAGTCATTGTGCAACCTGCCAATTGAATGGTGAATTTACACTACCTCTATGAGGTTCATATGTGTAAATCTGTCTCTCCGCCAGTGCCTCCCCAACCATAGACCTCACTGCACATCACTGTACCATAAACACTTTACTGATTGCAAGTTGACTGAGTCTCGTGTTAGAGTAGTTACCTCAAGAGAACCCCTGCCAGTAATAGGGTGCCTTTCTGCCTCTGCCTCATGGGACGGTGTGTCCGCTCCTGCAACATTCTACATAGTCAAAAGTGGATCCCCGTTGTTAGTGATGGACCTGATAAAATCACTTAACTGTCATATTATTGGAGATGACGCCAGTGCGAGAGACACACTCTGCTCCCATGACATCTTTTTAAAGTTATTTTTTCTGAGTGGGGCATTCCCACTCATATTTTTCATTTTATTGGACAGACAGGAAAGTAAGGAGAGAAGACAAGTCAGCAGGGCATGGGCCGGATTCGAACCCATGCTGACATGGGCATAGGTGAGCATTTTAGACCGTAGTGCTTGACCACTGGACCACCACAGGCCACCCCATTACATCTTAACTGGTGGGATGCGTAAGAGGATTCAAATGAGGTAAAAAACGACGAGAAACCGATACAGCAGAAGTTACGTACACTACCCCTAAGAGTACGTGAAGAAGTGTCAGCTGAGATACAGAATCTACTGCAGTCAGGGGTGATGCATTGCCCTGGGTATCGCCTATTGTGGTTAGACATAGGAAATCAGGTGGAATCTGCATGTGTGTTGACTTGAGAGAGCCCAATAAGTCAGTCGTCATGGATAGTTATCCTTTGCCGCATATGGAGACTTGTTTACAGAAATGAGAGGGGCTACAGTGTTCTCTCAGTGTGACCTTGCCTCAGCATACTACCAGTTGCCTTTACATCCACAGAGTAGAAACCTTACTACATTTATCACACACAAAGGACTATTCAGGTATACCAGAGTTCCTTTTGGACTTGCCTCCGCGCCGAGTGCATTCCAGAAAATGGTGAAAACAATCCTGGACGGACGACCAGGTTGCCAGAACTATCATGATGTGGTGAAGGATAAAATGGAACATAATGCAAACCTACGAGGTCGCCTTACCGACACCGGTCTCCAGCTGAACATGCAGAAGTGCGTATTCAACCAGGCCAGTATTCTGTTCCTAGGACATGTGATCTCCAAAGATGGACTTAGCCCAAACCCTGATTCTATCACAGCCTTGAGAGATGCACCTGCCCTGCAGGACATGGTTGCCCTAGGCTCCTTCTTAGGCCTTGCTAGTTGGTTTACTAAATTAATTCCAAACTATGCCACCATTGTTGAGCCGCTTAGAAAACTACTGAGGGCAGGACCAGACTCAAACTAATTTGGAGTGAGGACGCTGAAAAGAGTTTCAATGCATTAAAGACGGTTTTAGCGAGTAGCCAAACACTTTTAAATCCTGCCCTGCCTAGTTTAGCGTCTACTGATGCATCAGACTACAGCCTTGGTGCAGTATTAACACAGATAGAGTCTGACAACACCGAGCGCCCTATTGCGTTCGCTTCCCGTACCCTTTCATCTGGGGCGGCTGTGGCGCAGGAGGTAGACTGGTAGAGTCGTGCCTAATGATCACAAGGTTGGCAGATCGGCGGTTCGAGCCCCGGCTGGCCACATGTCGAAGTGTCCTTGGGCAAGACACTGAACCCCAAAATTGCTCCCAGTGAGCGGGCCAGCGCCTTGCATG
This sequence comes from Nansenia antarctica, assembly GCF_963989245.1. Lineage (NCBI taxonomy): Eukaryota > Metazoa > Chordata > Actinopteri > Argentiniformes > Microstomatidae > Nansenia > Nansenia antarctica. The sequence continues at coordinate 58,609,583 of NC_137688.1, read as the reverse complement.
GCAGCTTGCCGCCATTGGTGTATGAATGTGTGTGTTAATTGGTGAATGAGAGGCCGTTGTAAAGCTCTTTGGAGCAGCAAAAAAAGCGCTATATAAGTGCAGTCCATTTACCATTTCATCTGCCGAGAGAAAATACTCCACAGTTGAAAAAGAAGCCTTAGCTTACGTGTGGGCAGTTGAAAAGTGGAGGATCTACCTGTGGGGTCGATATTTTTACCTCATTACCGACCACCAAGCACTGACAACTCTACTTGCAGGGCTCGACATTAAGGCTTGTCCGCTTGTCCGGGACAAGTAAATTTTATGTTTGGACAAGTGAACTTCCTACTGCACTTTATTTAAGAGAAAAATAAATAAATCAGTATGTATTAATGAATTCCTCCTTCAGTTGTCCGATCAGAAAAGTGGCGCCTATGAGGCAAGTAGCTTGTATCAGAAATTCTAACACTATTGCATGCACATGACCGTTTTTAACCCCATTGCCCGCGAAAGAGTCAACCTCCTTGACTGCAAAGTTGGCTTGTGGATTTTTTTTTTTATTCCACTCATCATCACTTCATCGCCTAGCAACAGCATGGCTGTGGGCTGTCACACACCTGAGTTCATTGAAAGCTCTCCACATCCCTGGTCTGCTCAATGAAGGAGCCGGTCTGTTATCACGGGGAGGCCCCAGGCGAAAATGGATCTGTTTGCGTCACGAACCAATGTGCAGTGTCGCCTTTGGTTCTCTCTGCGCGAACAGGACAAGCCGCCATTGGGAGTCGATGCATTCGCACACCACCCATGGCCGAGGGTCCTGTTATATGCATTTCTACCCCTGGCATCTATCCTCCCACTGTTGGTACGAGTGAGATCGGAGAGGCTGGAGTTAATTCTTATAGACCCCGACCGCCCCATGGTTTCTGGAGCTGATGGAGATGTTGGTCGGGAGCCCACTTTGTTCAGTCATTCGCTAGTGAAGTGTTTTTTGATTCGAGTGTATAGGCTTAGACCCCCTCCCAGGACGCTAACATACTGATTGTGCTAGCTCTGTGCGAGCCCCCGTTCGAACCCATTGATATTGCGTTTCTACGCTTGCTGTCTCTCAAGACAAGCCTACTCCTCGCCTTGACTACGGATAAGCGAGTGAGTGATTTATGTGCTCTGTCGACACGGGCAGATTGTTTGATCATATCCGGTGATCAGACAAAAGCTGTGTTGCGTTCTAACCTGTGAGTTTGGTGCCTTTTTTCCTCCTCCTCACGATGGAGAGAGGGAGAGCCGCTTACACTGCTTACTCACATACGAGTCTAAGGCCCAAATTACACTGGATGCGTCAGGCGCCCATTCTAACAGGTTGTAGCAGCCCCACCGGCTGCATGAGAGGCACTTTCACCGGCGACTCACGCCGACTGCTGCTGCTCGAGAATAGAAGGCTCGCCTATTCAACGCGTGTTATTCTTTTTTTTTTTACTTTACATTTTTATTATCATTTTCTTTTATCAAGTGCAGTCAAACAATATGTCACAACATATTGATGTTACATAAAGGTGTCACGGGTAAGTCGCAAAATAATAACAGTCCATGAATATCTTTCTTAAAAATAAATAATAACAATAAAGTAAAATAACTAAATAAATAAAAAGAATCCCTAATTTTCATCGCTGGCATTAACAACCACAACAGCCAATAAACATAATCTTTATCACCATTATCAACAACAACAGCAGTGTGACAACAGCAACAACCAACAATGGTAAGAGAAAAGAAAGGGAAAAAAACACACACAAAAACCAAGTCAGATCAAATGAAAATGTAGTGCAATGGATGACCATCTATTAAGGAATGTGTCTAATTTTAATTTCAATAGTGCTGTTGTACGTTCCATGTTGTAAACATGTTGGATTCTTTCCCTCCATTGTATAACTCTTGGGGGGTGTGGCTTCAGCCAGGAGGCTGTGATTACCTTGTTAGCTATTAAGAGAAGGATTCTCAGTTGGTATGTTTGGCTGTTTTCTTCGAGATCAGCTGGGAGTATCCCTAATATGAAATGTGATGGTTCTAGAGGTAGATCTATAGAGAGACATTTTTAAATTTATCTTTGTATATTTTGCCAGTATTCTAATATCTTTGGGCAGTCCCAAAATATATGTGTGTGATCTTCAACCATGTCATCTCCAGCAATGATCTGAGGTGGTGCTCCATTTCGATGTTATAAGTGGAGTGTAAAAGTATCTAATTTAAATTTTCCATCCAAATTCCTTCCAATTTGGACTATTGTGGCGCTTTTCCACTACAAGGCCAGCCCGGGCAGGCCTGCTTCTTTGGCGCTTTTCCATTTGTCGGCCCGGGTCGGCTCGGCTCGGCTCGGCTCGGTTCTTTAGCTACCCTTCACGAGCAGGAACTACAGGGCCGAAAGGTACCTTTTTGCCAGGCTGCGTGTGACGTGTGACGCTGCACACCGTTGATTGGTCAATGGAAATCGTCATCCCATGTTCATAGATTTCTTCGCTTACCGCCATTTTTAAATACCACAACAGATTTCCCTCTCGGAAAATGTCACTTACTGTTTCTGTAATAACTTATTAATAAAGATTAGAAAAATTATGCTAACCATCGTATTATCTTAGTTTAATGTCATTTCAATGCATCATAGAACTTTTATTTACAACAAGCATAACCAAAAAAAATCGCTATTATGGCGATGTCCTGTGCCTATGCTGTTCCTCAGTCCAGCGGCAGTCAAATGCCGGTAGATTCGCGTCTTGCTCCCTTTAACAGTCGGCGTTTCCCTGGTTGCGAGATCTAAACTATTAGAACTGAAAGTTCTTTTTGAACAGTTTTTAGGCTTATTACGGTAGTTCACCAACAAAAAAAAGCACAGTGCTCAACGTGTCAGGAGAAATAAAAATAGAATCGTGTCGGCATTTCATGTCGGCATTTCCCTGGTTGCGAGATCTAAACTAGTCTACTAGACCTGAAAGCGGCAAGTAACAGGCACTTAACGTTACATGTTTTAAGGCTGATCTGTGCATGATAATGCTGCATTTTGACATAATTCTTATCGCATTTCCCCCCGTTGAACTGTATAGCGGCACTTATTACAGTGAAGCGCTGTTATGACGCGTAACTCCGCCTACTATCTCCTACTCCTCCTACTCGTTTATGGTATCTTGTGTATAGTGGAAAACGTCTCGTACCCGGAACTGTTCAAATGCGAGCCGAGCCGAGCCGAGCCAACCCGGGCCGGTTATCTTCTTTTAACTCTTGATGCAATATCTTGTAGATCAGTGGTGTGCCGTCAGGGCCAGCAAGGCCTTCTCTGCTGGCCTAAACATCATCAGAATATACATTTTATTTTAATATATATTTTCCACAAATATGTATTAATGATTCCCCATAGTCTATTCTCTTCATTTCATAGCTTTCCTCTTGGTTGCGCTGCTTCCAGTCTCCGATTGAGATTTGGAGGGCTGGCCTTTATGTTAGAGCTTTTATCCAATCAAAATGTGTTGCTAGGGGGCTCAAAAATCTGCCCGCCTGCACATTAAACGGTGCCGCGGATACGACCTGTAACTTAACGTTGGAACGAGAAAACCTGTGGCGTACCTAGTAAACCTACGTAGATGCGAGCAAAAGCAACAACGGCGCCTGCTGTAAGGCTCAATGATGTCAGCACCCAGCACGTCTTTTGATTGGATACGCACTATTGATACGCACTATTGATACGCACTATTGATATTCACTATTGAGATGCGTAACTATGCCGGTAGATGTGAAACTTTTGAAAGTGCGCAGGGAAACGGAGCCTCACAACGAAAGCTTTCGTTGACTGATCGATAATACTGATCGATTGTGTCCTGTTTTTGGGTAAACAATAACTTTCATTTAGGGGACACAATGAAAGCGCCAAGTCCACAAACAGAGGAAACTACGTTGAGCTTCTTTCTTTTCTGGCTGAAAACAACCCAGATTTACATTACCACCTGTCCACAAACAAAGTGTTTACTGGGACGTCAGGCAAAATACAAAACGACCTGATTTTTGCTATTGCTGAAGTGATGGAAGAAGAGATCAAAATGGAGATTAAAAAGGCACCCTTTGTCGCTATTATGGTGGACGAGACGACAGACGTGGGTAATGTAGCGATCTTAAAGATGTTAGTTTAACACTCTTCATTGTAAATGCGGATTTATTGATTAAAAATGCTTCGGAAATATTAATATAACTCTGTTGTACTTGTCTGACTATGTTAAGGTGATGCAACGCCCGGTTATACTGTGTTTCTGTCTAGTTTCTAGAGCCATGGCGTCATAACGATGGTATTAAGAGGTAGAATAATTCAGGTAGGAATGTGTCGGACATCACTGAAGGCCTAGGTGTGAAATGCACCGCCCGCCACTGTTGTAGATACGTGATATGAACTTTATCTTCACTGTTCCTTTAGTTGTTAATATAAAGAGGTGTTCTAGTTGTGTTGGTAATGAGCAGAGCTGTTCCCATTCTTGGTGATTTTGTAAATAGTGTCTAATTTGCAAGTATCTATAGAAGTCTTGATTTGGTAAGTCATATTCCTCTTTGAGTTGTTCAAATGATTTGAGGACTGCTTTGTCGAATAGCTGGTCCAGAACCACTAAACCCCTTTCCTTCCATTTCAGGAATCCCTTGTCTAACCTAGCTGGAGGAAACTCACAGTTGTTTGCTATCATTATAGCTCTGGAAGTGGCCATGGGAAGTTGTAGCTTTTTTCTCACAATTGACCATATTTGTAAAGAGTTTTTGCTCCATACATTTGTAATTTTCTTTTCCCCCCATATGTCTTGGTTTAAGAATGGTATTGAATGTAAAGGTACATTTGGGCATTCACTCTGCTCCATTCCCACCCATATAGTGTCAGTGTCTTGGGATATCCATGCAATCATTGCTCTGAGTTGGGCTGCCCAGTAGTATTTTTTCAGGCTAGGTAGGTCCAGACCTCCTCTTTCTTTTGTGCAGAGTAGTCTTTTAAATTTAAGTCTGGGTCGTTTGCCTTGCCAAATGAACCTGGACAACCATTTATCCAATACAGAGAAGGTGGAAACAGGAACATAAATAGGTAGTGATTGGAAGAGGAATAGCAACCTTGGTAAAAAATTCATTCTTATACTTTCTATTCTTCCTATCAAGGAGAGTGGTAGGATTTCCCATCTTGCAAGGTCCTCTTTTATGTGGCCCATCAATTTCCCATAGTTGGCTTTAAACAATTTCGATAAGTCTGTTGTTATAATAATTCCCTTTAAATAAGTATTTAAATCCCTGCGACCAGTGGAAGTCAAGCTTACCTGACAATTGATTTGGCCAATGTCCAACCAACATCATTGCCTCTATTTCTTTATGGTATCTATCAGCGCAGGGATCGAAAGGACTTACATAAGTCAGAATATCATCTGCATAAAGGGAAATCTTGTGCTCCTTGTTTCCCATGTCTTTTATGCCTTTTATTTCCTCATTCTGTCTTATGGACGCTGCCAGGGGTTCAATATTTATAGCGAACAGCAGGGGGCTAAGACAGTCCCCCCAAACAGTCCCCCTTGTCTCACCCCTCTTTGTCAAAGAACCCACAACGCGTGTTTTTCAGCGCGAGGCCGACGTGAAAATTATCTAACAGCAACACAGACTACAGTTTCAATGTCTACATCTGTAAATATATATATATACTGTATATATATATATATATATATATATATATATATATTTTAAATCAACAATTTTTTCAAAGCAGCAACCCCACGTAGACTATAATTATATGTTAACATCAGGTGAAGGGCAGTATTTTTCCAGTGATTTCGCCCTCTCTCTCGCCACATTGTGTGCCGTGAAATTACATGTCGTTGGCAGGATTGCAAACCCCCCCCCCCAAAAAAAAAAAAACCGGTCTCTTTGCTTCTTTCTGTGTCTCCCTGTCTGATTTCGGCTTCTCTCTTGCCATAAAAACATTGTGTCGCGTGAAATGACATGTCGTTGGCAAGATTGTGAAATATTAAAACATGCACCACTCTCTGCTGCTCTCCCTGTCTTTGTGCGCGTCTACTTATAGATGCTGGCACACGTGATCAAAACGCGTTGCATGCTGGGAAAATTAGGCAACTAGCGAAGGCGAGCAATGAGGTAACACACAGGTGATGCGGTCTGGTGAAATGTGCAACCAGAAGGCAAAGTCATTTTTCAGTGTTTTGCATGTGCTTAAACTACAGATTGTAAGCTTTCAAATGATGTGTCATACATTGAAATCGGAGAAAAATTGAACACGACAGGCGTATTTGAATGTTGGTACACCCCTGACTCTCAGGGTTGCCAGATGGGATTGACAATTACAGTCTAACCAGTTTATAACTTACAGCTAAATCGGTAACCCGCCCCATCTGGCAATATATATACAACTAACGAAACTGCGGGCTGTAGCCTACAACAAATCAGTTTGAGGGAGAGATTTTAATGAACCCAAAACTTGACTGTGAAACTGGACTTCAAAGACGAGGTACTGGTTTCTAAGTATCGTCATCTTGGTGCGTTCTTCTAGCATCAACATCTAATCATTCTAATGATTATCTTCCTCCTGTGTGTGTGTGTGTGTGTGTGTGTGTGTGTGTGTGTGTGTGTGTGTGCGCGCGTGCGCGTGACTGCGTTATTTTTCGTTTCATTTTTCTAACCGCTCATTAAGGATGGATGACAGCAGAGACTGAACCCAGAACAATTCATAATGAAGTCAAATGAAACATTATATTATTGATGGCCATTATCAAACTCAATATACAACGATATAGGGCTCAATATACAACGATAGGGCTGCAGCTCCGTATTAAAGAACGGTAGTATTCCCCCCCCCCCCGGTGATATCTTAATTAAGTTAATGAAAGTGGTAAAGAGACAGAGGTGAAAGAGGGGAAAATAGGGACAGCAAGGCATCAAGACATCAATAGTTCTCGATAAGCACATCTCTGAAAACCTGTAGAACAAAAAACCTGCTATTTGAGACACGCACCGCGGAAGTAGCAAAATACAATATACACATCTCAGCTGTATTATTTTCATTTTGGCACAACTATTCAGTATCTTTGCATTGTATTTATTGTTACACAAGCATTGCATTTCGATGTGTATTGTATTTCAATCATCCTCCATAGTTGGCCTCTTGCTACTGCGTTATTGCTATGGAGTTATTAAAGTACTGTATCAATGTTGGCTACTGTTGCTCCCACATTCTTTCTTACATTCTAGCTGGCTACACACATTTCGAAGTGGAGTTCTCTAGGACTAGGTCTTTGCTTTTCCATGACCCAATTATTCCAAGAGATATGGAATAAGAAACACATACAATGCAGAAGGATGAAACTCAACAGGGCCACATAATAATGCATGTTCTACATTCTGTCTTTATCATTATGTCTCTTGAATGGCAGGATCCTTTCAGGCCTCAGATTTGGCTGTTTGCTCTTCTGTCTATCCTTGCTGTAATGGCCCCTTTCTTCACTAAGTGCCCTTTATTTTCGCAGGTCAGGCGGCCTTGATGGACATTGTACCCTCCTTAACTATTTCATACTGAAATGTTGGTTGTCTGCATTTAAGGAGGACTGTGCCCAACATTAATTTCTATTCTATTCTATAGTGTAGTCTGTAGCCCTTTGTTAAGGTGTGTTCATGTTCATGGACAGATGCAAACAGGCATTCCTGAGTGACAGGCTCCATCCTCTGTTATTATCTAGGTTGTTAAGCGTAGATATGAAAGCTCACACAACACACAGCTTTTACCAGCTTTTTCCTAACAGGCCTAATCAGTATGGAATCCTTGTGATCCACACAGTAAAGTGCAAAAAAACCTAACTTACTAACATCCCTAAACTGAGCTACCCACCGTAACAATTTCTGTCCTAATAGCTAATTTCAGACATGAGTCGAGCTATGCCCCATGCAGAGACGACGCAGTCATTAGCTTTGGGAACTTTGGCTTTAACATGAAAGCTGCAATAGTTGTGGCCAATCAGTGTTAACTCCCCAGGGGGGCTGCCGTATCCCTGTGAAAGGACGTATATTGGCTTGTGTGTTCGCTTGTTCTCAGCTGTCACAGCCAAATCAGAGACTTCTTATGACAGGTCTGTAAGGACACACAGGGAGGCAGGGAAGCGAGAGCAGCCAGTGTCCCTTACTGTCAAACGTCTCATTACACTGCCAATGTGACTCACTCTCAATGGGAGAAAGTCACTAATGAGAATACACCAGCATCGTGAGGGGGGCTGATTTCTCTCCTCCGCACCACGCACACGTGCATACAGTACACATACACAAATCTGCTTTGCCGTATGAAGAAGTTATGGTCTTCTTTGAGGAGAAGTATGTGCCGTACTAACAAACAAAATAATCAAACAACATGCTTTTCCTGTTTCAGAATCATCACGTATTCTATACAGAGGAACTAACACAAGTCTCCTATTTCAATTGAATGTGGAAGTGAGTAGAACCTCAGGGAGACTGGAACCACTGTCAAAGAACATTTCTGCACCAGACAGTAGGTACATACAACAGACAAGATTATTCTGATATGCATCCACCTGCCAATTATTTTGACCCCCTCTCTCAAAGCCTCAACTCTAGTCATCTTTTATTTTTTTTATTTTTTTTATTTTTTAAATTTTGCCATTTAGCAGACGCTTTTAATCCGAAGGGATTTACAATTACGAATTACAGGGACATTTTCCCTGGAGTAACTGAGGGCTAAGTGCCTTACTCAAGGGCACACTAGTAATGGTGTGGTTTCAGGCGGGATTTGAACTCACAACCTTCCGATCACAAGTCCAACTCACTATCCACTAGACCACCACTACCCACTGATAGGACAGCCACTGCTGTCATGGAACCGGAAAAGGGGGTTATTGCTGAGATTTTGCAGTCCTGGCTATGAATGAATGAGAGATCCTTCAAATGTAATGATGCTCTTAAAAGATTCATTAGCACGACTGTGTATTCAGGAGGGAAGAATTGTCCCTTTTTTAGAAACCGATACAGACATAAAATGAGGACACACTGAAGGAGATACATTCATTTTTGGTGGGGTATTGAATGACAGAACCAATAAACCCTATGCTTAATGGTGTCAGTGTGGATAAATTATAATAGAACAACACAAAGAAGGATTGTTCCCAGATGACTATTTATTTATCCATCCGCATTAAGAGAGACTGAATGTTATTGTTTAGGGTATGCAGAGGCAAAGCCACTCTTTGTCCGACAGAAACAGATCATTGTGTGTGCGCAGGACTGGGCAATGATTGCGGAAGCGATAAAATTAGATGGAGGGGGATGATCCATCAACTAGTGATGAGAATGGAAACACTGATGACTTTTACATTTCAGAGCACACAAGTGTGCTAATGTGACATTGGGACAGATTTGTGTTGGCATACATTTAACGTATGTACCTGTTGATTGTGTGTGTGTGTTAAATTCAATGCAGTACAACAAAAAGATAAAGAATGGAGTAATTAGTCCTGTAATGGAGTAATTATACCGTTGGTTATGATAACGTAAGACAAAAAATCAAGGAAAACTGTATGATTTTGAAGGAACACATAACAGGTGCCAACTTCTCATGCATATAAAGGCTTCAATAGATCTGGCCCAAATATTTTTCTGTTATCAAGCTGTGTGATTTACATAGACATTACATTCACAGCAAACTGTACAGCAGTACATTACCTTGATCATGAGTCCCAGTGGCGGTTCTAGGATGTTTTAAATGGGATGGCAGAGGCGGGGCGGGGTCAAACATATACCATTATTCAAGTTTTAACTATCCGATGCCCCTTAGCCCCACAAACCACCCATTCACCCACCTACAATTTAATGGTAAATGGACTGGCTTATTCCAAAGCGCTTTACAACGGCCTCTCATTAACCCATTCACACACACATTCACACACCAATGGCGGCAAGCTACCATGCAAGCCGCCGGCCCGCTCATTGGCAGTAATTTGGGGTTCAGTGTCTTGCCCAGGGACACTTAGACATGTGGCCAGCCGGGGCTCGAACCACCGATCTGCCAACCTTACGATCATTAGACGCCGGCTCTCCCTCCTTTGCCACAGCCGTATACTGTAATACACTATTATTACACATGTAACTATCCTACATCCCTTAGCCTATCCCCACACCACTATCCTACTCATTCACAAACCCACAGTTAGTTTGGAATTATAATATTTACACATTCCTATACACCTCAGTTCCACACATACTCAATAAAGCACATACTCAATAAAGCAACACAAGAACCACAATTGGGCCATAATTTCACCCCCAAAAATGTATTGCACGTTTATCTATTAACAACCACTAAAAATATCCACTTAATCCACACATATTACACATCCTATCCTATAACCCTTAGCCAACACATCCACACACACACACACACACACACAGTTTGGAATGATAATACACAATCATTACACATGTAATATCCTACACCCCTTAGCCACATCCACTAACCCACCCACAATTAGGTTGGAATTACAATATTTACACAATCATTACACATGAAACTATACTATTCCCCATAGCCCAAAAGCACCACCCCATCCACCCACACACCCACACTTAGTTTTTCACACTATCATTACACATGAAACTATCCTACACCCCTTAGCCCCACACCCCACCCATACACCCACAATTAGTTTGGAATTATAATATTTACACTATCCAATTCCCCTCAGTCCCACATACTCAATAAAGCAACAAAGAACATTCTAACACACAAGAACCACAATTAGGCCATAATTCCACCCCCAAATATTTATTGCACAATTATCCATTAACAACCACTAAATATCCACCCAATCCACAAATATTACACATCCTATCCTATACCCCTTAGCCAAGCCATCCACACACACACACACACACACACACACACACACACACACACACACACACACACACACACACACACACACAAACGGTACCGTTGTATTGGATATCAAGCCAATGGTGTTGACAGCTTGTTTTTCTCATCAAATGAAACGATCAAATCAATAAAGGTAAACACTTCACTGTGCATCTGGGGTGCTGTCTGTCACTTCATTAATTTAGTTTAATAACATAAAGATTTAGTAGTTGTGAGTATTTTAGTGTTTAACAGATTAGCGCCAACAAAACCCCCAATGAACTTGTTTGCTATGGCCAACTTTTCCCCATTCTCACACTTCAGTTGATATTATGCTCCCTTGTCTTTGATGTTAGCTTTTTGATGCTTGTTATTTATAGATGTAGTAGTAGCGCCCTTTATCGAATGAGGAGACGTACATTGACTTGCAAATTAAACGTGTGGTGCAGTCATGTAGAGATTTTAAAACATAGAGCAACGATAAACGAATGAGAAATCCTGTCACTTAGCACCAGCGGCAGCAGCATCCAAGTCAAAAGGCATGCAAGGTTTGATATCAGTGGTGACATTGTTTGGTGGGTTTGAAATTCCCCGGGTCGGATGGCGGGCGCAACCATTCTTTCTTTATTTAGGGGGGCAAAGTGAATTCTAAACTGGTGAGTAAAGAAGATTACACCAACTACTACTATAGAGAGATATAATGAACTTTCAACACCAATTTGTTTTTTATTTATTATTTATTAATTTCCTAAATGGCAACTGGGGTGGCAACTAGGGTGGCAAGGCCTTTTTCAGGGGTGGCAGCTACCACCCCGTGCGACCCCTTGGAACCGCCCAAGTGACTGTCCTTGAACTCATGAAAATCATTTGGAGGCTTTTAATAATTACAGAAACTCTGTTTTGGTTTGGTTTGTAAAAAGAATTTCATAGTAAATCCTGTAGAATGGCAACACCTACATTTTAACACAATGCAGCCACTGCAATTATCCCAATCATTTTAAAGGTACACTAGGTCAAGGTAGATTTCATTAGAGCATAATGCGGTGTGGAGCTGAATCATTTCAGCAGTAGTCTGAAAACAGACATACTCTCAAAAGCGTTTAGTCCTCTAGCCGCCTCGTTGGCCGCCTCTCAGGCTCAGGTCAAGTTTTATCTGCTCCATTCTCTTGTTGTGGGGGAACAGAATGACTTCCTCCGCATATGCTGTGTGTGTGTGTGTTTCTTTGTGTCTCTGTTTCTCTAGATATTGTGCAACCTTGAGCACTTCCACTAAAAAGACAGCATTGGGATTCCAGTTTTTCTCAGATGTGCAATCGATATTTTAAAAAGAATCATTCCTGACAACAGGCCTATATCTATTATAGAAAATGTTGCCACAATTTAAGTAGAGAATTGTGGATAATCTTAGATGTACATGTAGATCAAACAATGTCTTTCAAATCCAGAACATCCGTTTTGGGTCACTGTGCTTGCCTTCTCATTTGTCACAAAAGAGGACTTAGCTGCTTAGCGGTATGTATAAAAACAATCCCAGGGGGCAGACCACCAACGCGTTCGGCCACCATGCTGTGTAAACAGATCAAAACAAAGGCATAAAGATCCTGCGGGAGCGCTTTACATCTCTTCTTGATGTGCTGCCTACCCTGCAGACAGCGAGCCCTGTTGGCTTCTTTCCACAAAGCACAATCACATAAGCACAGTCACAATTAGTTCAGTGTCATTCCTGGTGGAGATATCATCAATGATTGTAATAGTTAACTTAATGGTTTTCCAGGACTAAAACTAACTTTTCTTAGGTCAGTCTAGGCTGCATGTTCTGGTAGACATTTCTGTGAAACCTTTATGTTATCTCTGTGATAATAAAAAAAAAAGCCTATGAGAGAAATAAATTGAGCCACCTCTTTATGAAAATACATACCTTCATATGACAGCATTACATGATGTTAGGAATAGTATCACTAAATATTCCCCCCCCCCAAAAAATGACATGAGTTAACACCAAAGACACATCCTTTGGGACATTCAAAATGGAACATTTGCCACCGATGGCATGTCTGGTATAAAAATAAAAAAGTGATATTGTGCCAGGATTAGCATTCCTCCCAAAAGCGGGGGTTGTGTTGGGTGAGAGAGAGAGAGGGGTGCACTCCACTGTGCCCTCAGAGCTGTAAGCACAGGGAGCCCGCTGGTAAATGATGCTCCGGCTCATTTCAATAGGCACTCAGAGGCTCAGTCTCTCTTCCATATACTGGGAAAATGTATCTGTAGTGCTGCCCCGTGAGCGAGTGTGTGTCTGTGTATGTGCGTCCCCGTCAATGTCAAAAAGCTACGCTGCTGTATGCACTGACACACTCCTGCATAGTTTGAATTAATTCTCAACATAAGCTACAGTAAATACAGATGACATATAAAACACACCTTTCTCATGATTCAGGACAACATAGCGCCATGAAAGGTTTGAGCTATATGGCACCATGTAACATTCAATATGCATCCAATATTTCCTACAAAAATTGAAACAATTCTATAGGGTTAGTAATACATGCGTAGCTAGTTACTAATACCACCTCACATTATTCAGCTTCAACCTTCCATCATTGACACATTTACCCTCCCTGTCTCTCTCTAGGATCAATCTGAGTCTATCTACCTCAACCAGCCCTGCCGACAATGCGCTGCGATGTCTCGGATGCATAGACAAGGCCACATAATCCAATCTTTTGTTCCCCTGCCAATTCCCTGTTGTATTTCTGATTAACTTAAACAGAGCCCATTATGATAAGACCTGTTATCAACAAAGGGCCCTGTCTCAATCACTTTCCATTTGATATGATGAATGACAACAAGTATGTTTGACAGACAAGATCATACAATCTTCAGTTTAACAGAACAGCTCATGTGAATAATAGCTCCCGATCATAGAGCTCTATTACATGCTAAAATGGTCTATTTGTCTTTACAGGCACCTTGTTGTGTGTAGCATTTGGTGTGAATAACTTCAGGAAACTCAGGAAGTAGCTATTTGTGAACACAGTGAAGTGCTCAGTGATACAGTTCCCACAGTTAGCACCTCTTTGAATCATCATCAACTCTCTTATCTGTGTACCAACATAATGCACCGCTCACTCGGTTGGTACTTCCAGAACAGGTATGCTTTTAATGTCACACACACACACACACAAAAGCAAAGAACAGAGAGAGAGAGCGAGTGATTGAGAGAGCACTTACTGTGTCACAGTAAAGCACATAGTGTCACAACACCACAACATTCTCCCCCCCCCCCCCCCCCCCCCCCCCACACACACACACTCACTCACAGACTTGAGTACACGCACACACTTTGCAAACACGCACACTTTGTACAGTTCGACATGGCAAGATGGGGCGAAGAAGGCCTGAAACCACTGTAGTTTGTCTTCCGTCTGAGCCGACATGGGTCCAATTAAAGCCTGTCTATGTGAACTCTGCTCCATCAAAACGTTGTTAGCACTCCCTCGTCCCCTCCCACAGCCATGCATCTCCCTCCCTCTGTCCCCTTCAGACAGCCCCGTGGTAGGCTCTTTTCTCCAGCTGGGCGGCTACGGCTGTATGGAGGTCACGACTAATCCTCAGGGAGTTCTCACATTGTGTGTCTGCAACCGAGGGGTCAGACCCTTTGAAAAGACGGGGTTTAGTTAAACATCTATTAGCTGAACACAGCCCAGCCCCTAGAGGTATTCCTATTGGTCGCTCTGCTCAGGGGAGTTTTTTTGTGTGTGTGTGGAAACTGTTTGTCCCACAGCTGTTCAGTGTTACATCATTAGTCATCTGCTCCATAGAAAGTGTTAGCCTACAAAGGCGCTCTATGGGGCAGTATTTGGGAGGCGTCGGCACACATTAGCAGAGGAGGTTGGAGAAAGGAATATCTATTTAATTACTGTGAAATGGGTGTGTTTACCTATCTCTTTCACTGCCACTGTGACAAAGGGCCAAACCGACATATACATGTGGAAGCTGAAAGAGACAACAATAGGGAGGTGTGGTTCTCTTGTTGGCTCTCCTGTCAGCTGTAGACATGATACCACAAACATCTTTATTGTATTGTCAGTGTCATCCGAAACCTGATCTGGTCCTTTACTAGTGAAGAGCACTGACCAGTGGTGGCTGTGTATGTGTGTGTGTGTGTGTGTGTGTGTGTGTGTGTGTGTGTGTGTGTGTGTGTGGGGGGGGGCTTGAGTGGGTGGCCAAGTTGTGGGTAAGAGAGTATAGATAAGTCTGGTCTAAGGGGGTTGACATCCTATGCTCAAACATGAAGAATATTCACCAGAAACACACTTTAATGCCGTGACTATTTCCTTAACATGGAGGCAAAGTCATATCTTAGGTCATATCTACAGTACACACTGTTACACATGTCATTTTGATCAAACGGAACATCTGAAATCAAATGTATTCTCTTGGGGTACAATCTCCTGATATGCAACTGCTAGTTCTTTTCAGAGCGGGGCTTAACGACCAGCTCAGGGAAGCCAGTGCGGTTGTCCATTTCTCTGTCAAAGAATAGATCAGCAGCCTCCCCAATGACCACCTCAGCCGTGGTGAACACCTCTAGGTCTCCGAGCACATGTCCTCCGACGGTCTTCCCGTCTTTGTCAGCCAAGCAGATGTGGAGGTGAGCCTCTTTGTTCAGCGTGCCGACCAGGGACACAATCTCAAACCGCTCCTGGAGGTGAATCACCTGACAATGAAACGTGGAGACACTCTAAGAAGTACACTTCTGAATATACGTAGTAATACGAAAACTTCACTGCATATACGAAAACTGCAGTGTTACACTGATAAAAGCTAGCACAATATGATGTGCCTGTTTCAATGTGAAAATGTATGTGAAGCTGTGTGTGTATCATTTGTCTCACAATGGCAATCATGAACTTGGCTACATAGAGGGTTAAAAGGCCCATTCTATCTTTTTGACCCCATGCCAAACAACCTAATTCCACTCCCACCCCCATGAGTTATATGGTGGCACTGCAATCATTGCCTTTTCATTTATAACAAGCAACATCACTAGAGGCATGACTGCTGCCAACAGATCTGCCCTGCCAAGTACCTCATTGGTATTCACTGCAGTGGCGTTTGCCAGCCTGAGCGTTGCCTTGGTTACGCTGCCCACGCAGGTGATGATGAACGCTGCTTTGAGGCCTCTATCCTCCACAAACGCAAGCAGGGACCCCAGCAGCTCCTGTCCTGGGCCAAAGCGGACCGCGTGCACCCTGAGGGCTGAGCCTGCAGACGCCTGGGCATGGAACCCCAGAGAGAGGGGGGAGTTAGGGTCGACAGACAATGTTACAGACGAAGATACGTGTTTAAAGCATCTGAAACACATACTGTATGACACACGCGTAGCTATGTAATAAACAAAAGGTGAGAAGAGAGAGAAATGCTAAGAGAGATACAAGAGAGTTGAAGAAAGAGACAGGAATAGCATTTTCATTTAATCTCTCAAGGAGATATTTATCAGAATTATTATTATTATTATTTTATTTTTTTCTTGTTTCACCTCAATGGTCTTTTTAATGTCAGTGGTCTTTTACTGTGAGTGCTTCATCACTGAAAAGGCCTGTGGTAGGCCACCTGGAGGCTTGGCTTTTCAGCCTGGGTCCTGGGCCATGGGCCAGCTGTAGCATTGTAAGCGGCTAACTTTATTCAATCCAACCATTGCCACCACCGCTCCCCCTCTCCCCCTCTCCCTCTGGGACTCAGTTTCTATTGGTCTAGGCCTGGCTTGAGCCATGATGTTCTGGGAGTCATTGAGCCCTTGAAGTCCATTAATCACAGTTCACATCCTGGGTAAAGAGGAACAGAGCGAAAGGAGAGAGGGAGAGGAGGTGGAGGGGGAGAAGGATCGAGGGGGAACTGGAGAGGCACACTCGCTAGGATGGTGGTCCATTCATATCCTTAACAGGATCATTACGGTTAACTAAATACGAGTCTGACCCATAACCTGCAGTGAAGACATGTGGTCCCCTGCTATATGCAAATGAATTAAGCATCACAGTACACTCTTCAACGGGTGCCATGTCCTAATATTTTAGTGTGTTCACTCTTCTTGTTAACCTGCTCGCCTGAGTTTACAATAGAAAACCATACTTCTTTGAAAACGATTTAAAGTCCAGGTCAAGGTAAACAGTATGCATACCCACAAGCCAATGGGTAGTTTAAATAAGGACAGTTGCAGCTTGTGAGGGAACCAGTCCTCAGAAGGAGTATGCATGTGTGGTTAGACCACCTGGCAAGCAGCTCATCTCAATAAAGGAAAGGGAGGACTCTGTCTTTCTCTCTGCAAATCCTTCGTTGGAACCAGCTCCCACCCGGAATACTGTTTTATCCTTTCACCCAGCAGGAGATCCCAGAATGCAACATCCAGATGAGGATAAGGGGTGGAGTCTGTATGGATTAGTGATTGTAGAAAAAAACTTTCACATGATTGGTGAAGAGGCATTAGTATGTTTTTATTATCGTCTTGTCAAATAACCATATCCCCATACATACAACACTATGCACTAGGGGACAATAAAAAATAATTTACTGTTTTTGCTTCCTCTTCACAAAAAAATAGAAAGACAACATGTGTCCTAGCTCTGGACTTCCTTCCATCACATAATTATCACAGGGCAGCAGTGAGCACAGGCCCTGATGACAGCACACTTATAAAGCACATCATTATCGCACCTCAGTGAAGTACCTCTCTGTCACTATCCCAAATCCCCTCTCATGTACAGCATCACAAATAAACCCTCCTATAATCTGCTGATCAAGACAGCCCAAATATTTAATTTGAACAATGGTTTGAGTGCAGTGCGCTTGCAAGGACATTTCAAACAGACGATGAATGCCCGTTTTGTCTAGGGGAAAAATACCCGGAACGTTTCGACAAAAAGCGGATGTGGGTTGATTAAGTTAACTATATCTTAGTGTAGGTATTGTTCTCCCTTGACCTCGTCCCCAAGCTATTGTTGGGCGGAGTGTCTGGGAACGAGACGAATCCTCCCTGGCCTAGATATTACGATAAGCGTTATTGGACACACTGCCGCCTGGCACCGTTGAGTCTGATCCTGTATCCCAGTTAGACAAATGTACAAACACATCTGTTGACATTGAAAAGGTAACCATTGACACATTTGACATGGTTTTGCACCGTCCTTGAGGAAGGTGAAATTAAGTTGCCTTGCATTGTTGCATTGTTGTTGCATTGTTGAGCGCCAGGAAGTACATTACAGGTTTATTCATCGAAATACCAACGCCGATGTTTAACAAATGACATGTTATGTACAAACAATTAATAACACGTGGTTACTAATTGTTTAACACACTTTGGGTAAAAACAGTATGAATTGCAACTCACCATATTAGGCTACACTAGGAAGAACGAGCTTGCAGACGCGTCCCAGCCAATTCGCTGCCGCACGCGTAAAAACACGTGACACGTGGCACTCAACTCGAAACTGTCTTTCATTGATTTGTACACATACATTGCGGAACCTTCGGTCAGAGTGAGAGATGTTTTAAGAGCTCAACCAATGTGCTCTTATTTATTGATATATACTGCCACCTGGTGTCAGACAGCAGTAGTGCCCACACTCTCAGTGGCGGGTACATGCCAGGTGGTTTCCCTTCGTTTTAGCAGAGGGCCTCCATTGACTTTTTCACCTCGCAACCTTCTGTGGATTATTCAAATGGTCATTAAAGTGTGACAATGTGCTATTCCAACACAGTAAGAAAAGGACCTATGTGAGCACATTGTTCACCTGGCATATCGTTTGAAGTGACCTTGTTTGTAGTGACCCATCAGATTAGATTAGATTAGATTCAACTTTATTGTCATTGCCCATAGTACAAGTTCCGAGACAACGAATGTAGTTTGGCATCTAACCAGATAGTGCAAATAGTTGCATAGTGCAAAATACCTGCTAATGTAGACAGTTCAAGTTATTACAGTGAGTATAACTAAATTAATAAAGTGAATATACATGAGACGAATATCAATATGATATGTAGTTATGATAGGATATGTACAGTATTATGTACAGAACAAGGACAATAGGTCTTGAGGTATGTAGCATATACTGTATGTAAGATGTATAATTAGAGACTAGTATATACAATACATATGGTATATGCAAACAAGCAGTATAGTGCTTAGCTATAGCTTGGTCCAGGTTTTTAAAAAACAGCTAAAGACTGTTTTGTATAGACAGGCTTTGGGATAGCCCCAATGGGCTTGTCTTTCTGTGTCCTGTTGATGTTGTTGTACACCTGTTGTCTGTTACTTGTACACCTGTTGTCTGTTACTTGTACAGTACACCTGTTGTCTGCTGTGGCTTTCGCTCTTGTATTTTGTTTTATTGTGCTTTTTCCTTGTTATGTAAAGCACTTTGTGATCCTTGGTCTGTGAAAGGTGCTCTATAAATACATTTTACTTACTTACTTACTAGTGAAAAAGCTAAATTTAAGTCTTGAGTGTGCAGGGGAGGGGGGGGGGGGGGCAATAGACATGTACATGCAACGGACATGTACCAAAGCTAACCTGTACTATGTTGTAAGCTTGAATGAAACGATTTAAAGTGGCTCTCAAAAGGTTAGAGGTTGAACGCTGATGACCCTTGAGGCTGTATTGACTGTAGAATATCCGTTTTGACATTAGAGCTACAACCCGTTGCTCGCTTTTAGCCTACAACACAATGGACAATGCTAGTACTATATTTTTATAAAGATGAGAAGAATTTAATATTTTTATGATTTTGGAGTATAATGAAATTAGCTCGGCCTATTTTAATATGTGTTGAGAATAGTTTTACAATAAGGCAATTAACATGGTGGTGTATGTTTTATTGAAAAACATGCAGTTGTATCTCCAAACTGTTGATGAGCTGGATCCACTATAGAGAGGTTGCCTATTCAAGCAAAGAAGTTATGTCTCTTCATCCAAATTCATTCTAATAAGCCTACTGCTACTACTAGAATCACAATTATATTTATATTTATACTATATACTGCAGCTGTATGTAATACATTTGATTTGATTTGATTTGACTTAGGTAGGATCATTCTCAGACACTGAATTTTATGATTATATCATGGTTTTAAGTTATCTAGGTCAGCTTGGCATCTGCAGACGATAGGCCGGTTAAAGAGCTCCTTTATGCACAACCTGGTCGCATGGGCTCTTTCACGAAAATAGCCTAATTGACACTAGATGGTGCTGTGGTAAAACAAATAATGATTTTGGTATCTGAAGTTTTACCTCGAGCTGGAATAAAATACAATTGAAAAAAAAGAAACATAAAGGCTGATGGTTTTGAACAATTGGTGTGTCAGGCATTCTGTTATTAGTCAAGTAATGCTGGATTCCCTATATTTTCTATTTCTTTCTTTCT
Organism: Nansenia antarctica; assembly: GCF_963989245.1. Classification (NCBI taxonomy): domain Eukaryota; kingdom Metazoa; phylum Chordata; class Actinopteri; order Argentiniformes; family Microstomatidae; genus Nansenia; species Nansenia antarctica. Next base: position 58,589,270 of record NC_137688.1, on the reverse strand, counting down.
GTGAGTCACACCAATAATATTCAGTTTGAGGCAGCTTCTACCAACCAAATTACTTGCTTCTCAAATAAAGAAAGCAATGCACTGACACATTAATTCATCTACTAATAGCTCTGGTGAGTATTTGGCTGATGCCTCAAAGCACAGCCTTCAAACCATGGTAACAGGGCTCCAGAATCAGCAGAGAGTATATCCACGTCTGAAGTAACCCCTAAAATGTCTCATACATAAAACCCCTCCTCATCCTGGGTATTGTTGGACCATATTGTTTTTGGTGCCACTTGCTGAAGCTAGCCAACAGAGATTTGGCTCTGGTTCATGACTTGTTTGGCTGAAGCCCACACCAAACAAGGCTTTTTGTAAGGGGATAATTCTACTTTTTTCTTGTTTATTGTGATATTTCTTGTCTGTGCTGTTCTCTGCTGTAGGGGATGGGATGCATATTCATGATTGTTCTGTTATGTCGAGTAATTGAATGGTTGAATGACTATGCTGAACATTTCTAAAACCCAATAAACAGATTTAAAATAATAATAATTTAAATAATTTAAATAATACCGTTTTTCTCTATCGCTTTAACACTAACATCGGAACCTCAAACACAATGACCAAAACCTGAAACTGGTGTATTTTATCTCACACCAATTCTTCACAATGACAAACACATTTCTTGCTTACCACTCATTTTGCCACTCTAAACCACACAGTTAACAAAACACTAAATACAATTCTCTACATTTGGAACAACCGTCCTTGCTAAAATCTCTTGTGTTCACATGGAAAACACCACCATTCAGAATGTTAAAACTCAAACCACCACTCAGACACTCACACTCCTCCTATGGGCAAACACCTATTGCTTTTGAATTAGCAATCATAGCTTTAGCAATAGAAGATGAGCTCTCCTGTGTTGGAAAACAATGGATGCCAACTTTGCAGAGAAAGGTAGAGCGAGAGGTGTGATGTCGATGAGGTCCTGTGGCCAGACAGAAACGAAAGGCAGGATGCAGCCTAATTTTCTTTTTCTTTACATTATTTTCAGTGTTACACTACATACATAGCCTACAGTAGCCTGTTATATAAACTGTTATGTTTTCATATTCAAATATAAAACACACAAATACAAGAATAGAATGTTTTTTTATTCTTAAATACTCAATATATCTCAGCAAACACAGTTGGATTTGTAAAATGTTCTTCATACAGAACAAACAATAGAACAAAATAAAATAAGCCTTCTGCATATACTGTTAAGAAAAAGAAAATTAGGTTGCATCCTGCCTTTCATTTCTGTCTGGCCACAGGCCTCTGTTCTACCTTTCTCTGCAAAGTTGGCATCTATTGTTCCCCAACACAGGAGAGCTCATCTTTTATTGCTAAAGCTATGATTGCTAATTCAAAAGCAATAGGTGCCCATATGAGGAGTGTGATTGTGTGATTGGTGGTTTGAGTTTAGCATTCTGAATGGTAGTGTTTTCCATGTGAAGAGATTTTATAAAGGAAGAATGTGCCAAATGTAGAGAATTGTGTTTAGTGTGTTAAATAAACCTTGAGTTTTTATTTTTATTTTTGTCTAAATGTACGTCTGTACGAATAGTCCATTAACAGCCGTGTTTTTTTTAAATATAGTAGCATATTTAATAACAAATGGTATCGCTCTGTAAAAACCACCCCTCTGTTGCATGTAGTCCTTCTCCATTTCACCCCCAAAATGCTTCATACTTTCATAAAGTTTACTAGGCCATTTCAATGACTCTAACATTATCTATTCACTGGATGTCTGGTGCTGAAAGCCCTAGGTAACACAATGTGATGTGCTATACACATTGTCTATAGTGTTCTTTGAAGGGCATTGGTGACGACCATGCCATGGAATGGCTTCTCCGTGATGTCTTGGTGAAACCGCTTCACCTGAGGCTCATTTACATTCACACACCCGCGGGAACATCCCATGTTCCATGTCTCGCTCACGATGGTGAAAACCTTTTAATGTATTATCTATTTGACCAGGATGACCTCAATGACACTGTTCTGCTGCCTTCATCGTGCCTAGCAAGTTAAATCAAGTACACCTCAAGTTTTATTGAGCAGATATTCGAAACCATATAAAATAGGCTTAACAATGTATGGATGTTGTATAGGTCTGCTATATTTGATACTGTAGTGTTCATTGTGGTGTGTACCGTTGTTGTGGTGTTGTGTGTTGTATTGTGTTGTGTGTTGGATTTTCCACCTCACTAGTTCGCACCACGCTCGCAGCTAGCCAACAGTCAGGTTGCAGCCATGTGTTGCACATGGTGTGCATGCGTGTATTCCAGTTGCGCTGTTTTTCTATGCATTGTGTTGTTATTGTTAATATGCAATTGATTGTTTGATACCACTATACGATCTTTGTTTCATATTATTGTTATAATTTGTGTAGTATGAGTGACTACTGTATGTGCAGTTTATCTCTAAACACTGATTCGAAATTAGACTGTTGACCCTGCACGTTCCGTGTCTCCAAGTTGATGCACTGTACATATTTTTCTACAGAGAATAAATGAACGTGAACCATACAGCTGAGCAGTGATTCATCTAAAGATACCACCCGTCACACCCATGCCGTCACAATACTGCGCCTATGACGTCATCATAGTGCACCTATGACGTCACAATGGCTCCCTTGAGGTGGTCTGGGGCAGCGGTGAGGCCTAGGCTCACTTGTCACCTGGACACTGTTGGACACACACCTCTCAGACTACCCAGCAAGACTACTACTACTACCTACTAGAACCACAGAGACCTTCATTTTCAGACAGCCTCACCCACACAGAAGATGGTCAGTCTGGAACACCCGGCCTGGGCCAGAGTAGGAATGGAGATCACCTCAGACGAGCTGAACAAGATGCTGGAGAGCAAGGAGGACTACAAAACCTCCATCCTGGAGACCTGGATGCCTGACCTGGGCTGCACCACCCTGCTTCTCAGCGTGGCCGCCCTGGTCCTCTTCCTCTTCCTCATCTACCTGTGGGTCACCAAGAGGAGGAGCCCTGGACAGCCTTTCCAGGGCCAATGTGGACTCCTGTACTTTCAGGGAAAGGGCTTCCAGCTGCAGGACCAGGTCCATCTGAAGAGAAGATGGACAGAATGGAGCAGCGCATCGCCGCCCTGGAGGACTTCCTGTGCTACATGTATAGGAGGAGGGCCATGGAGAAGAGAACCCTCACAGTTGCAGGAGCAGGTCCATCTGAAGAGAAGATGGACAGAAGGGAGCAGTGCATCGCCGCCCTGGAGGACTTCCTGTGCTACATGTGGAGGAGGAGGGCCATGGAGAAGAGAACCCTCAACAGCAACCGAGGACCTGATGAATGCTCATCTTACTGCTAAATGTAGTTTGGCACTAAGTAGGTTAAACATATGATGAGCATTGCAATAATGTCTAATTAAAACATGTGAAATTATCATTTTCTTCTCTCTGGGGTTTTTATTAAGAGAGTGATGTGCTCTTAAACCCTGCTGGTGGTTCTGTTACACTTATAACAAGGTAAGGTAATATCTTCTTAAATCAATTAATGAAATTGAGTTTAGCGGCCTACCTGCCAGTCCTTTCAAGACACTTATTGGCAGTAGCCTATTCGAATTTCAGAATCAATATCAATAATAATAATAATAATAATAATAATAATAATAACCTTTTTAACTGTGTGGTTTAGAGCTGCAAAATTAGTGATAAGCAAGAAATGTGTTTGTCATTGTGAAGAATTGGTGTGAGATAGAATACACCAGTTTCAGGTGTTGGTCATTGTGTTTGAGATTCCAATGTTAGTGTTAAAAGCGCTAGAGAAAAACTGTAATGTTTGGACTTTTCTTTCAAAAAATGTAATACATTTCAGCAAAAATCAATGACACACTCCCATGTCAACTCACACAGCTTGTTTTGTGAGCTTGCTAACAATGTTAAGTAGTGTTATAGTTAATTATAGTATAACTAGGTAGCAGTGGGGATTATTCACTGAATCCATTGCATTGCAGTATTTTGGCTTGACTAATGAGTTTATGTTGTGATTTTCACAGTTGAAATGTATTTGATTTCTGTGTTTCAAAATAAAAATCATTTTGATTGATTGCCGACTTGCGGCCCAAATGACCAGACCGTGTCTCATATGAGTGGTTGACTGACAACTAATGACACGAAAAGCCTATCAACCACACTCATGCCCAACATTTGGTCCGGACCACATTTTTTGTCTCCAAATACAGCTCCCTCTGTGGGTAAGAATAGGATTAGTTCTCTCCTCCTAATTGTTGATAGACTTTTATTGGAGAAAAGCCTCAAGCACACAAGTGAAATATTGTATGAAGCTGAATGGAAAATGTACTTTTTACTTTTCAACCGTCACACAACACCCCTCTCTGCCACTACATCTTTCTTCTATTCATTTGCTGCACTCTTCCTGCATCTCTGTGTAATTACAGTAAAAGGAGGTAGACAGACATTAAGTGATTTCTGCTAAAGCTGCTATTTATAAAGAGCGCATGAAGGATTGATTGATTTTCTAGGTGGGGAACAGCCCAAAGGGACAAGTATTTACAGAGGAGAGCTATAAAATGGGCCACTGTTTAAACAGCCTGATTTGTGCAGACGGAAGGAGGCAGGGGCAGATGGACCTGGCACCTTGCTGTAGGGTGGAGCTCAGCACACAACAGTCTGAGATAAGAGCCATGGTCAGTTGGTGTCTTTATGACTCTCCTCACCAGGGATCACGATGAGGAAAGTTGTGACCAGTCGGTAATGTTGACATTGGGTTTTCAATTGAATGAGGAAGTGTGTCCAAACTTTTGACTGGTACTGTATGATTCTGCAATTCTTTCACTTCAAAGGACTGTGTGATCCTAATGCACCCAGGCCCATTCTTCTGGTCTCTTCAGACTTTGATGCAATGTAATTTAAAGTGCTCTGTTTTTCCTTTGAGCGGCGAGTATCTGTTCTTGGATTCATGAGAGTAATTCATGAGGAAGACTGTAATGAATAAAAGAGATCCGTTCAATTTATTCTGAAGGGAATATGGTACCTAGTAAGATGACCTGATAAAAAAAATACCTTTAGTCTCCAATGCATCACAGTCATTGAAAAAAAATACGTTAACATAACCGCGAAAGCAAACAGTACCATAATAGGTTAATGATTTATATATATCTGTATTTTGCAGGGTATAAATTGGATAGTCTATTTCATATTCAGAATCAGGGAAAGGATATGTACGTATATGAAGTAACAAAGTCCTTATAGTTCACATGTACTGTATTACAGCATGTATTATCCCCACAGCTAGGCCTCAGAGGCAGCTGGGTAGAAACAGCCTGTTAATTGAATGTACTGAAGTGATGTCACAGAGCAACTTTATAAAAGAACACTCTGAGTAGAGTACATCCACTCTGATGATAGCAGCTGCTCTCACCTCATTTACACCATCACATTGCAGTGTAGCTCTGCTCCATATAGACCAATAGGCTCTGAGAGCTGCTAATTACCATGGGCCGTGGAGGAGCACCATTCCCTCTGTCTTGTGGCCTGGCTCTTATGTGCACCTGGTAACTCAGTGTAGTTTTAACTGGAGCACTGGAGCCTCTACAGTGTCTGCTCATGTTCAAACTCAGTGAACTGACAGTGGACTGGCATATTGTGATCCAATGTTGTGGTGTGAGTTGCTATAATGTGGATTATTGCACTTATCTATCAATTACTTTTCTGCAGGCTTCTAAAAAGATATTATGTATTTTCGTACTCTTGCTTTTTCCTCAAACCTTTTCCCCCTTGTTGCTTTTAGTCTGTCTTTCTAACTTTCATCTGGGTTGACTTCTAAGATAGCTCACACACTCATACACCCATTCAGTCATCTAAAAGGTGCGCATACTAAGGCCCAATCCCAATTCACCCCTAGCCCTTCGTTTTCACCCCTATGGCTCGATTTGCGCGTTCACGTTTAGGGCGAGGGCTGTCTCAATTCATATTTCGTCGAGGGCTAGGGGTAAGGGGGAGGGCTAACTATTACTTCGTTTCGAGGGATTTCAGGACCAGACTAGCTTCGAAGGGCTAACGGTACGCTACCCCTTGATACCAGGATGCATTGCGAATCATCTACAGAAATCTTATGTCGCTCTATTCAATGCGGAAATGTCATTTTAATTCTCTGTAATTACTTATTAATAAAGATTTGAAAAATTATGATAACCATCTTATTGTCTTAGTTTAATGTCATTACAATGCATTATAGACCTTTTATTTATAACACGCATAACCCAAAAATCGCTTTTATGTCGGTGCTGTGTCTAACGTTACAGTAACGCAACGCTGCATGACAGTCGAGCATTTCAGAGATGTACAGTCATAAATCAATTATTACCTGTGGCGTTTGACAGCGGATGATGGTACACATATGTAAAGTTATCTATCAAACGTTCGGCTGACTTGTACATGATGCGCATTTTGACCTATTTCCACCCGCAATCTAATCCGAGCAGTTGTTATTATGTAATATTATTAATGGGTTGTATCATTCATTTCAATGCATTATAGACCTTTTCTTTATAACAAGCACAACAACAACAAAACGTTATCATGCCGATGTGCTGTGTGTCTAACGTTACAAGCTGATTTGTGCATGACAGCCGCGCATTGACATTTCCATGTCTGATGTCTAATGTCTGTTGTACTAATGTCATTTCAATGCATTATAGACCTTTTCTTTATAACAAGCACAACAACAACAAAACGTTATTATGCCGATGTGCTGTGTGCTGTGTGTCTAACGTTACAAGCTGATTTGTGCATGACAGCCGCGCATTGACATATTTCCATGTCTAATGGCATATGACACGCGAAATGTAACTACAGTTAAGGATACGCGTAAAGGATGATGATATATCACCGTTCGACTCTACTGAGAAATGTTTCCGCTTATTTGTCATCTCTCCTTCACAGGCAAATGTGGCCGCGTCCCCAAGAGATCCTCTTTCTACGTTTTTGACCACCACTATGATGGATTGATTTTTGGATTCTAGACGACGAATTGTTCTGAGAAAGGCGCTTGGTAACGTGATTTTTGGACAACGCTTTATGACTATTGATGGACTGGTTGTTTTGGTTGGAGTCATTCATTGTCATTAAATTCATTGTCATTATTGCGATGTCCACAAAAA